>NC_081836.1:9402348-9705378 GCF_030867095.1 Alligator mississippiensis
GGCATGGGCTGTTCTGCGTTTACTAGGATATGGGATGTAATGTTTGAAGTCAGGCTCCATTCCCAGCTCTGACCTCCGTCTCCCTGCTTGTGAAAGGGGTCCTCTATCTCCTGCCCCCCTTGGGGGCACAGTAAGAGCATTACTCAATAGGGTTCACATTAGGTGTGCATTAACCATGGCCCTCAAAAGCCACGACATGAAGAATGACAATTGCATTTTGTTATTCCTGCTATGAGCTCGCAGCCTGCAGCCCAGGTTTAGCACCGGGCCTGTCTTCACAGGAGGCAGGAGGACCTCAGGGTGCCACTGCCTATCTTGCAGCACCAGGGAAGAAGGGCTGGCAACTCGGGCTTTTGCCACACTACATCCCCTCACTAGGACTCTCAAGGCACCACAGAGACAGCTGGACAAGATGCTTCTGGGCTCTGCCCAGGCCTAGGGACTCGTTTAAGGAGGGATTGTGGCCCATGGAGTTCCTTGAAATAAAGCCCTTTGCTCCATGGCTGGAAAGGGTGGATAGTGTTGGCATACAGAGTGCTCTGAGAGCCTTGAACAGAAAGGATGACAGAAGTAGGAGTGTGGCCTAGTGCATGCAGACTCAGGAACCCTGTGTTCCCTCCCTGGCTCTGCCACAGCCTACTGGGTGGCCTTGTCCAAGTCACTTCACTTCTTTGTGCCTCAGTTTCCCCCTTTGTAAAATGGTGCTTCTCTCCTTTCAACTGTCCCTTGCGATCTACTGAGGACAGTGATTGCCCTTATTACAACTGGCATACGTAGTGCTGTCGTTATGATTCCCGAGTCCAAGTGCCTCTACTTCTTCTGCACCTCCCAGCAAGAAATGCACTTGCAGAGCAAAGCAACCCCATGAGTGCTGAGAACAGAGAAGCCTCCTCTGTCTGCAAGAGCAGAGAGCCCAGGACCAGTTTATCAGTGCTCAGGGGAAAGGAAGGAAGCAATTAAGGCAGCAGGGAAGAAGGCCACTAAAAATAACCTAAAGAGACTGAATTCACTTCTGCCACAACTCACACGAAGCTAACAGAGTTATCCCAGAGACAGAGCAGCCTGCAGGCTTAGCTGTTGTAGAAAAACGAGATGGAGAAGAAAATGCAATTGAGCCACATAGTGGAGAAGCTGAATTAGCTCATAAGGCAAAATGCCACCTCTTGGCAAAGGGATAAGAAAGTCCACACCAGCTAAACCCCCTAGTCCATTCTCCCAGGGGGCAGGCTGCCTGCGAACAGAAGCTGCTGTGTTGTACTGTTCAGGGTAAGGCCAAACTCCAGTCCGTGACTTTAAGACATCAGCGTTGTTCGGTTCCAAACTAGCTTGGGGGTGAACTTTTCATCTCATTTCCTTTTGAAACAACACGCCTTCGGAAGATGGTAGCGTGAAAAAAAACCCATAGAAAGAGCAGGTGGGTGCATTTTAGCAGGCCCTCTCAAAGTGGGAGATGTCTTTTCCCATTTTTATCTTCCACGCAGAGAGCTTTCAGGACAGTGCCCGCTCCAGAGACTTTGTCTGCACAAGGCAGTTGGAGTTTTGCTTCAAACTACAGCTCCCAGACTCAGGTGATTTTTTTGGTGAGAATCTCAGGTTTCATTTTAAAGGGGAAAAAAATGTGTTTCTAGGCTTTGTGGCTATAAAGAAAAGCCTGAGAGTATGACCTGATCAGAAGACAAAGAATCCCAAAATAATAATACACCTTTTTTTTTTAATCTTGTGATTTTTGACTGAATCTCTAGATTTTTTCTGGGAGACTTAACTCCGTGTTTGAATGCTTGTGGTCCATCTCTGGAGACAGATACCAATAAAAATATCTAACAGAAACCCACACTATCTATCCACTGAACAGCTGCATGAGAGAAACGGTGGTTCAATCTCTTGACCCAAACCATGGCTAGGGGAAAAGTTAGTTCAGTTCACAAGGCCTATTCCCACTTTCCTTTATTGCCTCTGTTGGTAAGTGGCTTACTTTACGGCAACTGCAGCTCAGGTGATATGCAGCTGTCTCTCAGCATCTGGGCAGAGAACCCTAATTGTAGCTCATGGACAATAGGAAACCCTTGGCAAAATGAAGTCAGTTAAATGATCTGTAGCAGGGGTGGGCAAAATACGGCCCGTGGGCCGGATGCGGCCTGCCTGGCCATTCTATCCAGCCCACGGGGCCCCTAAAAAATGTAGAAAATTAATATTTATCTGCCCCTGGCTGCCTGCCATGCAGCCCTTGATGGCTTGCCAAAACTCAGTAAGCAGCCATCTGCCTGAAATAATTGCCCACCCCTGATCTGTAGTCATCCCCTTCATATTTTTCCAGAGAAGCAAGTCAAGCTCCCGCAGCTTCTTTTCACACAGCCCCTGTATAAGTTGTTCATGAGTATTTGGACAACCCACAGTTTACTTGTGAAAATGTCTGTGAAAGATAAAAGTTTCACTGATGCTTTGTCCAAAACCTTGTCTCTTGGGTGCACGTTGTCCACTCTTGGTTACCTTCCCACTTGGGAAGTGTCAGCTGTCCAGGCAGGAAGCGGAAACAGTAATTTAGAGAGATGCCAGTAGCCTCCTTCCCACCAAGCCTGATAAATAGGAAATAGAGGAAATGGAGCATTCCCCAGCAGTCAGCTGAAAAACACTGCAGCTACTGGATGGATGCTTTATGAATAATGAGACCCATCAAAGCCGGTGCACGCGGCTTCAGTAGAGCTACATTGGTTTATGCCAGGCCTGCCTGTGGTCCAATGTATACATTCACAGAAACCAGGACCTGATTCAAAGTGATGCACAGAGAAAAGAGCTGAATTAATTGGAAATATTAGGCCATGCAGTCTTGATGATAGTGGTGCCTGGATGACCTGAGATCAAGACTCTGTGTGAGTGCCATAGAGACACATAGTGCAGGACTGACCCTGATCCAAGGAATATAGCTAGATACTCAAGACAGATCTCAGCTGGAGAAGAAAAATGGAGGCATGGAGAAGTGCCCAACGTCACCCAGAAGGCCAGTAGCAGAACGGACCTTATATCCCAGGCCTCTTGTACCCCAAGCCAGGACCTGGACCACTGCACTACCCACATCCAACCTGCACAAGCCTCTAACATCAGTAATAAAGGGGCCATTTTGATCAAAGTTCTTCCCTCCAGGGAGTGGAGCACTTTCCCATGGGGTTTTTGTCTCAGCTGCATTGCACCGATGTCGAATACCTTTATAAAACCTCCACCCTTCCTTCAAGGGGTGGAGGGACCCCTTACATCCTCACCGGGCAGGTGACGCAGCCCAGGGAGTGTGCCCCTTGTCCCTGTAGCCGAGGTCTTCGATGGGCAGTGTTACGGGACTCGTGGCAGGAAGGTGGGAGTGTGGCCGCAGGGCTCCGTGGATGTGTTGGCGGTGGGTTTTCCCCCTGGTGTGAGAGCGCTGCTCCTTCAAACCGGGCTGGCACGCAAGGCAGCATAGTTAGTTGTTATTAATGATCCTTCTGGCTCTTGTCTGATCCCAGAGAGACATTCCGACTTTAATAAGCTGCAGCTGGAGCAAGGTTTCCGGGCCTGCAGCGGAGGGGGAAAAGAGCACAGGGGTGGGGCGGTGGAGCGGAGGCCCAGCGCCTGCCTGTGTCCAACATAGGGCTTAGATTTCCCTGGAGGGGAGCCGCTTCAAGGGAGGAGGGCGGGAGGCTTGCACCACCTCGGAGACGGGAAGTGTTCCAAGCTGTCCCATCCCCTCCTCCTTCCGCACCTCCGCGCGGCGGGGGGAAATGCACCCCCGGGAGCCTCACGGGCTGACAAAAGCCTGCTTTAAATCATGCAAAAGGAGGTTGGGGTGGTGGGGGGAGAGAAGAGGAAACTCCCTTGCCCCTCGAGAGAAGGGAAGCCATGGTTTGGTTGCCTCACTCCCAAGCAGCAACAAAAGCATCGTGCCTCTGATGTGTTTCCCTGCTGTCAGGTTGCGCGGGGCGTGCGGAGGCCGGAGTGATGACCTTGACAAGCAACCGTGGCTGCCTTCCAGGAGCCAGGGAGTTAGAAAAGCACCTTCTTTTCAGTGTGTACACAAGGCGCGGGGGCTGACACGCCGACCTCAGGCCTTGGCGGCTGACCAGCCAGCTCCGCCACTTGGCAGGGAGAGCGTGAGAAACCAGGGGGCGACACCCAAGTGTCATCACAGCTGCAAAAACTGCTGAGCAGAAAAGCCTAATTACAAAAATATGCGCCCCGAGGCTTTTCCGTGATGCAAACGGAGCCGCATTGCCCCTCGCCTGCCAAAAGGGCAGCACGAGCTCGGCTCTGCTATGCAGTGTGGGATTTTTAACTAGTCTGGGAGGGTCAGCGGAGACAAGGCCTCCATAAAGCAGGGTTGTCATCGCCGAGTGTGGCAGATCCGCGAGATGAAGGAGGAACATAACACACCCTATTAAAATTAACAATGCCCTTTTTCTTCCTCTTTTTATTCTTCCCCCCCACACACTCCCATTCCTTCCCTCCCTCCAATTCTGGGCAAGAGCGATTTACAAAGCGGCTTCAGAAAAGGCTAAGGCGCTTTCCATGCAGCCAAACTCCAGCCTGCCCTCACATGGCCACACTCAAAGGAGGAGGATGCTAAGCCGAGACGTTCACAAGGAAGCTCTTGGGTTGGGATCGCACACAAAAATACCTATTGCACAGCGACCCAATTCTGAGCCTGTTCACTTTGCTTTCATACTGGCTTGGCACCATCAGGCCACTCTGCTATGCTGGTTTGTAATGGAGTGAAGAGTCAGGTCCACTGCGTAGAGGGATGTCTACAAGATCATGCATTAGGAAATCTAAGGGAAAGTGTCTGCTAAGAAAGGCCCGGTTCTGGCCCAGACAAACCATGTAGCTAACTTAGTATGGTCACTCCAGTGGCAGTGGAGAGGACTCTGGCATACGCATGGCGGCTCATTGAAGAGTTTGTTGAGCAGGTGAGGAGCCTAAAAGGGGTTTGAGCCATAAAGCAACTTCCCTACTTAGCAACTGTGCTCTTGAGTGGCCTTAACTTTAAAGAAACATGGGGTTTTGCTTGGGTACAATACAAAATATCTATTTTCATGCCCTGTGTTTGTACTATTTCCTTCTTTTTTTTTTTTTTTGATTTAACCAGCCAGTCATGGAGATGCCATAAATCTGCAAGTTGCAGCCTTTTGCTGGTGCGGCCTTCCCAGATGCACACGTTATTTCAATTAAAACCCAGCTGCCTGCTCAGGGGGTCGGTAAACGTGCTCCCCACCCACCACCACGGCTGAACGCGGCATGCTTAAAAAATAAATAAGATTCCTGCTCCCCCCTCCCCGAATCCTGCCTCTGTTTCTCCTCGTTTTCCTCAATTAAGTCCTATTAAAAACAACCAAGTGAATCTGACAGCAGCGACTTCCTTTAGGCAACCAGCTGCTTGCCAGGCAAGGGATCTCAAGGCAGTCAAGGTATTTGCTGCAAACCTCGTTTTTGTGCATTTTCCCCCCCTGTTTAAATTGTGTCCGTGCGCTGGGGAAGAGGAGCCGGACTGGGCCTTGCAACTCATAGCAGTCTCTATGTTCAGCCTGAAATAGCAGATTTCCCCACACCTCGTCTAGGGAGGAGATGGGCTGACTCTCCATGCTCCCTTCTGTCCTTGGCCTCTCTTGTGAGATTCATTATAATGACGCTAATTCGGACTGGCCGAAGCAACCGTTTCCAGCATGCAGGTGTGTCTGCTGTGAAACCCTTGCTCCAGGACTCGTCAGCACGCTCAGCTTTGTGACTAGAGAGGTGAGGCCCTGTTATCCCCTGCCCAGTCTCCCGAGACATCCCGTTCCTTCTTGGGAGGGCACAGGGTGAATGTCCACACCACCCAGCTCCTTCCCCGTGTACCAAACATGCCATGCCCTGCTGGCCTCCCATAAAAGCTCTGGCGAGGCAGGGTCAGACGGGTGTGTTTGCATCTTGTCTCGAGGCTGGCCAAGAGGGAACAAATTCCAGCCATAAAAGTGCAGCAGTGTTGGCGGCACACAAGGACGACTTAAGGCACAGGACGTGAGTCACCTGTTTGGAGCTTTCCTAAGGAAACGGCTCCTGCTCGTATCCCAGCGCAGAGGGATGCAGGCAGCGGGTGGGGATGCCGGCGAGACACCGCAACTTGTTCGCCGGCAGGCAATGCTGCCTGATCCCCCACCCTCAGGATCTGACCACTGCAGAGCCACTGATTAGCACATCTCCATTTCACTTATCAGTGCCCCTGTCATTGTGCTGACACCTCCACCTGCAATGCAGCCCCTCTGCCAGGCAGAGGGGGAGGAGGTGGAGGGCAGGGAGAATAAGACCCATTGGAAAGGAAACTGTCCAAGGTAGACAATGTTCTCCCCCAGTTCATCTGGATTTGGGTTTTTTTTGTAAAGAGCTGGTTTCTCTCCACAGAGACACCTTCCTACTCAGCAGATCTGGAGTCTTGGGGCATTCACAGCTGCATTGCCTAGGGACAGTAAGGAAGACAGGTCTGCATTGCTTTTCCCCCCTGTTAGCCTTGCCAAGCAGCAAAGGATCAGAGTGTGAGTGGAGAGAAGGAAGGAGTCCAGTCCTTCTTGGGCACTATCGATGGCTTTGCTTGTTAAGTTTGAAGCTGCTCTGCCAATGGCAGCCCACTGGAGTCTTGGAGGGCAGACAGTGTCCCGCTGACCTACCTGATGGGTTGGGTCCCAGTGCCCAGGCTGAGTTGGCCATGCCATTTGCCAAAGTCACATGCACGTGTGATGTGGGGCTAAGGGAGGGAGTGAATGGTGGGAAGCCCCAGAAGCCAACTTGCAGAGCACACCCACCCTGCAAGGCACTGGGGAGGCTCTTGTAGCATCCTCCAGTCACAGGACGGGGGACCGTAACGCCTGCCCCTTTTGCTCCTCCAGCCCACAGTACCCAAGCACGGGAACTTAGAGCGTGAGGAGGTACCTGCCATCCCACACTCCAGCTGGGTCTCCTGTTCCACTGACCGGGGGCAGCAACAGTGGGAAAATAATGAGGGATTAAAAAAGGAAAGAAAAAAACCTTCTAGAGTAGATACAGCCTTGGCCTCTTGCTCACCTCTGAGTCTCCCTCCCTGACTTCAAAAGAGCCTTTCCGTGCCTTGATGCTGTGGCTGACTGATCCAGAGACACAGGCTGAGATTTCCTGGCTCTCACCTTTCCCCTGCCCTCCCCATTTCTAGGGCGGTGCAGGATGCAAACTAAACACCAGCCTGGCCGGGTGATCTCACTGCACTGCTAAGCTTTGGCTCTATCCGAGCTCCCTCCATGCAGCTGGCACAGGCCCCAGGCTGACTGGGGAAGCACCCCTCTGCCCACCTAGGGGGAGAGGTGGGCCTGATTTAAGATGTTAAGGGAAAGGGAGAAAACATGGGGGCTGGACCCTAACACAAGGTCGCACTTGGGGCTCTAAGGGTGGCCGGGATCTGTGCTGAAAAGCGTACACAAACCTCAAGCCCCCTGATGCTCATCCTGCACCCTGTGCGGACTTATTCAGCCTCCCGAAAGCCAGATGCAGTGTTTCAAGGGGCTCTGTTCATCTCTGGCTCGGTCCTTCCGTCTCCACCTGTATATCTCAGGGGTGCCGAGGTTTATAGGGCTGTTTACATTCTGGTCTGCACAGAGCAGCGCACGCCTTGGGCTTGTAAAACATCTGCCCAATTCTCTGAGGCTCAAGGCAAAACGCTTCCTCCCCTTCCAGCTTCTTCCTGTGCTGGCTTGGCCCCCGTTAGCACACTGGGAATTCATTATTGCATGCTCCGTGCCTGACTGCCCAGCCACCATCCCAGCCTGGCTGCAGAAGCAGTGAGTAATGAATCAGCGCAGCTCTAGCCGAGCTGAAAGAGGAACTGGGCGGCTTGCGAGTCCTCTGGCAGGGAGGGGAGCCAGGCGGGGAGAGGTAGGAGCGAGCGCCAGTCACATAATGACCACTTTCTTTGTGCGGTGGGCTGTCTGCTTCGTGCCTGGGAAAGGCGAGCCAGGCACGCAGCCCTGTGCAGCCACCCACGCAGCCCGGGATGCTGAGCCGCTGTCGTGTGTCAATGGAGCACATCATCAACCTCTATCCTCGCTCCTCCCCCTCCGCCTCCCTTGCTCCGTGCCCTGCTTCCCTTTAATCACTGTCACTCCCTCGCTCGCTCCGCGCCCGCTCTGTGGCACGCACCGACTATGTGCTGGAGTCCCCTTCGCTGCTCAGGGCCTTCCAGCCTCAAATCTGGGCTGCAGGCCAGGGCCCCCACCCTGCACACATGCGTGCATGCACGCACACACACATGCGTGCACACAGAGGTACATCCCTAGCCAAACCAACTCTGTTTGCCCTGGATGTCTCCTGCAGATCTGATACACAGGGATCCCCGCTCTCCCAAAGTCTAGTTAAACCCCCAGCACACTTTCCCTCCTTTGCTCCTCTCTCTCCAGGCGTGATTTCTCTCTCTCTGCTATGCTTGTCTTGCATGTCTTTCCCTGTTGACAGCCTCCTCCTTCCCTCTCTCAGCTCCGTGGGAACCCTGCAGTCCCTAACCCCATGGCCATCCTCTTGCCAAAACAGAGGAGGTGCCTGTCTGAACCAAACTAATAATAAGCCACTGAGCCCAGTCTCCTACCTTGACCAGTGACCATCACCGGGCATGGGGTACCCTGCTCCTAGTACCAACCTCCAGCAGTGTAACCTGCCATTCGGGAAGGCATCTCCCCAACCTTGGACAGTTACCAGTTGGCCTCTGCCCCAAAGCCTGATGGTTTATCCTGCTTCCTGTGGCTGCTTCCCGGTTATATCCATACAAATGCCTCATCCTGGGGATAAAAGATATCAAATTCACCCAAGGAACCTTGTCTGCCTATCATCCTGGGGATTGCATTATCAATATCTAATCTGCCTGTTGTCGCATCTCATGCAGCGGCTGCCTGTCCTCTGCTAGACGGACCAGCACTGGACAGCCTCAATGAGAGCTAGAGCCGATTAAATGCATCCCTGTGAGTGAAGCCCATTTCACAAGGCCCATCCCTCTCCCACCAAGGGGTTGGGCCTTTTTAAAGCAGATTTAGGAGCAAGGTTGTCCACGGTGTCCACTCATCATTTGAGGCCCCCCGCTCAAGACGCCACGGGGCAGGAGTTTTCAAACAAACACCCAGGCCACTGGCTGATTCTTTGATGTCTTGAGCACTTTTGGAAAATCAGGTCCATGGGCACCCAACAGACAAATGCGCTGCTCTGAAAACACAGGCCCTGGTCCTGCCTTGCTGGCGGGGGCCTGCTCGCACAGGGCCGGTTGCAGGATTGAGGCCTCTACCCGCTGTGATTGATGGTGTGTTGCAGTTGCACTCTGGAGAGGTCAAAGCAAGCATCTCCCTTTAATGGCCATCTAACCTCCCCTGCCCCACAAAAAGACACTGCCCAGCCCTCCATGTCAGCAGGTGTGTTACAATAAAAATGACAACCGATTAAACAAACGGCTTTTTAAAAAGCAAATAAACCAGCCCCAGAGACACAGCCAGGCTCTCGCGGCAGAGATTCCTGCCCGTAATCCAGAGATCCTGCCGCTTGGACACATTAAACCAAAAGCAAATGGAGTCAAAGACCCTTGGCAAACAGAGCTCTTTCCACTTGCTTAGATGTTGTCCCCATGGGAAAAGGAAAGCTCTCGGTTCTTTTTTCTCTCCTTTTCTTTCTCCCTATCCCTCCTTTTCTTTTCTGAAGTTAAGCCCTTGGAGTGAATGCATTAGCCAGTATCCCGGAAACCCGACTCATTTTCTGACAGCATGAGTTCCCTTTTTAAATACAGATACAAGACAGATTTTTTCTTTTCCCAAGGACAAGTGAAATGTCCCTCTCTCCATTTCTATGTATTTCCCATTGTTGCACGTTGAAGCCTTTAGTACAATTGTTTCCAGTGGGTTTCTCATAGCTTTAAGTGCAGCCAGCCAGTGTACAGTGCCCCACGACTATGCCAGCCTTTCCCCCCACCCAAAGTTTGCAAAGCGTGGCACATGGAAAGGAAGGAGGCAAAGTGGGGGGAGCAATGAGTTAGGGAGTTGCCTGTTGCAAGCAGTTTCTATCCGCATCCAAGCGTAAGAACCAAATTTGAGATAAACGCAGGGGTGAAAAAGAAACACCTCCTCTAAGAAAAAGGAACCCGAGCTGTACGTCGTGCAGACCCGCAGACAGCAGCCCTTTTATTTTTTCCTTGTTGGAGCAGGTCCTTGGAAGTTGCAACTCCTGGGTTTTATTTCCAGCTCGGTCTCTGACTTGCTGTGTGGCCTCGAGTAAAACACTTATAACCTCTCTGTTTACCAGGCACCTAACTGCATATTATAATTCCTGCCTCCCGGGGGTGTTGCACGGTTTGTTTTTTTGAGGCTGCTATAGGATTCGTAGTCATCTGAAAATCCCCGAATCTTGTACGTGCCATCTCGTGAAGGCCAGCTTGTTCTGGCCGATTCTGCTGAACTGACTCCCCGCTTTTTTGTTTCGATGATTTTGCTTTACTTAATCCATTTTAATTACCTTTGCCTGATTGCTTTTGCCCTTTGTTTGAAATGCAGCAAATTCCTAATTACCTCGCCGGGCTTTCCCCTCGGCGGCTGTCGTGACCGGCTTGTGGCAGCACCGCGGATTTTCTCCGTCTGGTTCTCCGAGGCTCCCGTTGGCTTGCAGACGGGAACGCACGCTGGAAGCTGATGCCGGGGCTTGTTTGTTTGTTTGCTTTTCTGGAGCAGGGACTTAAGTGGGGTTTTACGGTTTCTCCAGGAAAAGAGGGGCCACCCATTTTGCGGTCTGCTCTCTGCGAACGGACAATTTGAGGCTTGAAAGTAAACCCATGATTCTATCCATCTCCTGTTATAAATCAGCGGTTCCTGTGCTGTTTTCGGGGGCAGTTGCACTGGTTCACCAGGCTGAGACCTGGTCTGACCTTGCGTACGTCAGCACGCAAGCAACCCAGGGAGGCTCCGAACCCCAGGACGGGCCGAGGTCCAACAAGTGGGTGCGCCCCATAAAAGCCCATCATGAAAGGGCAGCTCACAAGCAGCATGTGTGTAGACCCTCTGAGTACAGGAGGGACCAACCTGTGCCAGGCCCCCACTGAGAGGGCACAGGCTGGCAAAGCTCTACACGGGCCATCAGCCACACACCCCAGCTTGGAACCGACTAGGGGATTAAAAGCCACCGAGAGCCTTTGGCAGGGACCTCTGTGCTACCAGAAAGCAGCAAAGGCAGGGCCATGGGCTGGGGCAGTCCCAGGGCCTGCCAAGTAGATGATGGTGCAGATGCCAGGAGGGGGTGGCATGGCAGCCTGCATGCACATGGCCCGGACAGGGGAAGGCAACGGGTAAAACAGAAGCAGAAGCAGCAACATTTACCACGGCAGCTGCAGAGGAGAGGGTGGATGGGGGTTCAGGACTGCCCCTAGACGGGAAACTGCAGCGCTCTCCTCCCATGGCCCTTTACTGAACCCGCTCCAGAAAGGAGCTCCTTCTTGCCCTTTTCCTCCTCCTCGAACAGACTTGTCTACTTGGGGGGAGCCTGGACGCGTTGGCTCTTATGGGTCTGAGGGCTATGCCAACAACCTTCACGATGCTACTGGGGGCTCACAAGTGTCACTGCCGCTCTAAGACCTCAGCTCCTGGAGCCTTGTTCTTTCAACATAAGCAAGCTTCTCACCTGGCAGCTCAAGCCCCGGGGGCTAAAACACTGGGCAGCTGATGAAAGCATCCTTGCAAATCACATCGCTTTTAAGCTGCTCTTGATTTTAGGGAAACCTGAGGGAGGCTCAACCTTTATTGATGCTGGGGGCAGCAATGGTGAGATATCCCCCTGCAGAAAAGCCTCCCTGGGAACGGTAGCCGGGATTTCACCCAAACCAGGAAGCAATGAATGTGTGGCCACAAGTGCAGGGGCTGAGGCATCTGTGGGAACATGGAAACAGAGGAGGATGTGTGTGGATGGGCACTGACGGGACCTGCCATGGTGTGATGTGACGTGGGCAGGGTGTGGACACTGTGGGAGCCTGTCGGTGGTGACAGAGTGTGGGCTGTGGCACCCAGAGGGCTGCGTGCCAGCACGTGTGGGGGGAGGAAGCGTATGTGTGCCAGGGGGTGTATATGTGTGATGTGTGTGTGTGTTTAGTACTAGTGTGTGATGCAAGCCTCAGTATGCAGGGGGAGCATGCAAGTGTGTGTGCGTGTGTGTGTGTGTGTGTGTGTGTGAGAGCAGGGTAAGCTTCTATGTAGGGAGGTGCATGTGGTGCAAGTGTGTTTCTGTATGTGTGGTATGTGTGATGCAAGCTTCAGTGTGTGGGGGAAGCATGTGTGTGCATGTAGTGCATGTGTGTGTGTGTGCACGCATGCTCACACGTGTGTGGTGCAAGTGTCAGTGTGTGAGGGAACAATGCATGTGCTGCAAGTGCATGAGACATAAGTGTGTGTGTGTGTTACATGTGTGCTATATATGGTACAACCCTCAGTGTGCAGGAGGGGACCTGCGTGTGTGTGTGGGTGTGATGCAAGCCTCCTGGGGTGTGGAAGGGAGTGTGTGTGTGTGTGTGTGTGTGTGTGTGTGTGTGTGTGTGTGTGTGTGGTACAAGCCTCAGTGTCTGGGCATGTGTGTATGTGATGCAAGCCTCAGAGTATGGGGGGAACACACACGTGTGTGCATGTAGTGCAAGTGTGTGTGTGTGTGGGGGTGCAAACATCAGTGTGCAGGGGATCAATGTATGTGCTGCATGTGCATGTGATGTAAGTGTGTGTGTGTGGTGCATGTGTGCTATATATGGTACAACCCTCAGTGTGCAGGAGGGGGCCTGCCTGTGTGTGTGGGTGTGATGCAAGCCTCCTGGGGTGTGGAGGGGAGTGTGTGTGTGTGTGTGTGTGCACGTGCATAGTGCAAGTGTGTATGTTGTGCAAGCCTCAGTGTGCAGGGTGGCCGTGTGTGTGTGTGTGTGCTTGCAGTACAACCCTTAGCATGGAGGAGGGGCCTGCGTGCATATGCGGTGCAAGCCTCAGTGTGTGGGGGAGGGTCGTGTGCAGGGAGCGCACGCCTACGTGCACACGCCAGGCGTGCGGGGAGGGAGGCGGTATGTGTGTGTGCCGGCTCCAGCTCTCTCCCTCCCCGTCCTTCCCTGCCGCCGGGACTGCCAGACGTGTGTGGGAGGCCGGAGCCCAGCCCAGCCCTGCAGAGCGCTGCTCCTATCCCATACACCACCCTCAGCTGTTCAGGGCTCGAACCGTCCCCCTCCCAGCTAGGGTCTATGGCACCCTGGGGTCCCACATCATCCTTGCAGGGGCGGTGGTATCCTGGAGGTTATCACAGGGGCAGGGCTGCCCACACACCCATGTACCAGAGGTTCCCATAGGGAATCCCCTGCCTGGGACCTGCCCTGCCCTGCCCTGCCCTGCCCTGCCCCAGCCTGGGCTGAGCTCCCACTGCACCAAGAGGCCTCCAGCATCTTCTGTGCCCAAAAAAAGGAAGGCAAGCCAAGAGCCGGCCCTTTCCAACAACCCCTCCACACTAGCACCAGGGGCCAGGAGTCGCTGCCCCTAGAGCTCTGTCGATTCACCCTGGCACCTTCATGGAGTGGCTGTGATGACAGCCGGCAGGTCCTGCCTAGCACGCTCCCCTGTAAACCCAGCATCTGCTCAGGCATGAGCAGAGCTGGGCTAGCAGCCTTCAACTCCCTGAAGGGGGGTCCAAAGAGGATGGAGCTGGACTGTTCTCAGTGGTGGCAGATGGCAGAACCAGGAGCAATGGTCTCAAGTTGCAGCAAGGGAACTTGAGGTTAGATATTAGGGAAAACTTTCTCACTAGGAGGGTAGTAAAGCACTGAAACAGGCTACCCAGAGAGGTTGTGGGGTCTCCATCCTTTTTAAGGCCTGGCTCAATAAAGCCTTGGCTGGGATGAGATAGTTGGGGCTGGTTCTGCTTTGAGCAGCAGGTTGGACTAGATGTGACCTCCTGAGGACCCTTCCAACTCAAATTTTCTGTGATTCTGGAACGGGGTGAAAGCAAGGAGGGGTATCCTCATATATCGAACAGCACCTCTTTTTCTTCATTACATAGAAGCTTTCCTCCTAAGCCAGGGGTCTCGGTCTGGGTTATTTAGCGTAAGATGGAAGCAAAACTAAACATAATGTTGTTGGAATGAGTCACAGACAATCTGCAGGGCTGTGAAATAGGAGCTCCCTGACCAGGAGCAGCTCTCAGGCAGCAGCATGGCAGAAAAAAAGGCCTGCTTGATTGGGGGAACATCAAGACCATTAAATAGGATAGAGGGCCCTTAACACATGTGGCATGAAGAGCTGAGAAAGGGACCAAGTAGATGATAATGAGCCATGAGGTCAAGCCACTGCCAGGCAGTCGGTTTGAATCTTTGGGTGGAGCAGGAATCCAATGCGGGTGCAAGTGCACGAGTGCCTCCCCCATCTGCCCCTGTGCTCAAGGTAGGTGCAGGTGTCGGGACCGGTAATGCATTACCTGCTCCCAGGAATCAGTGGAATAAGGCTGGAAAGCTCAGTGATGTGGTTATAACACAGCTTTGGTTCCACCCACGTTGGCCAGACCCACCTTGAAACAGCCCCGGGAGCAGGACGGTCCCTCAGGGCAACCAGGGATGCAGCCCTTTGGGGGGCAGTGAGGGGGAAGCCACAGGCTCAGGGGCTACTCAGAAAACAGATGCCTCAGTGGACTCTGATCTGGTTCAGAAGTTCCTGGAGCTAGGAGCAGCCTCCTTACCCTCAGGTCATTAGCTTGCTGGCAGTGACCTTTGTATTCATCTCTGCTTTCTCTTCTGCTAATGTACCTCAACCTTTGGTCCTGACGTCCAGGGCCCTCTGCAACAGGGCTCCCCTGCCAGCACAGCTTTTGGCTCACGCTCAGTGGGGCACAGGACCAGGCAGTTCTCCGATTCCCAGTCCTGGACGCTCCTTCCCCGCACCTCTCCCACTCCCATCCTGGATTCCCCACTTCGCTCTGCCCTGACCTGCTTTAGCTCCCTGCCCTTTCAGCCTCAGATCATGCTAGAGATCCTTCTGCACTGCACCTTCATCCTGATCCTGTGACTTTCTTGGCTCCTCACACAGATGCCAATGCAGCTGCCTCATCCCTCACCTGCAGCACTCTCTGCAGTTCCCCAGGAGCTGTTTCACCGCTGTCCTGACACGCAGCACCTCCATCTATTTCTGAATCCCTACCCCAGCTCCGTGTTTGCAGCACTCCCCACCAAGCCAATGCTGGACCCCTGGAGGGCAGAGCATCTCGCTGGCGCCGTTTCCCACCTAAAGTGCACAGTGGTTTCGTTTAATTGGGCCAGCACAGACGGAGGCGGTGGGAGGATGAAACCATCAAACTGATTGCCCCTCGTGTCCTAAAGCAGGATTTTCACACGGCTCTTCAGCGATGAACGTAGGGAGAATGCAGTGCTTATGCCTCGTACTTAACGATGCATTAAGAGGAAAGACCGAGGAGAGAAGTCTCAGTGCTGGAATCTCGCCAACTCCAGTCCGAGAGCCCAAGACTTTCAGGGTTGGGAAAGCAGCAACAGGAAGCGAGTCAAGGGGAATTTTAGGAGCTGTTGAGATGGCTGCAGTGTTTTACATTCCCAGAACTCAGCAGGCAGGCAGCTGTTTGCTCTATTAATCCTTTCCAAGATCCCCTCCTGCCCCACCACCACGTTCCAGTTTGTTGCAGACAGAACACCCAAGAAACGCTCTGTCCCCGGGCATGCATCCTCAGGCCCTAATTTGGTTAAATCCCAGCAGGCAGGCAGGGAGGGAAGGCAGGCAAAGACTAGCAGCTGTAACCCTAACCCTGACCTGGGAGAAGCTCCCCAGGTGCAACCCTCGCCCTCCACAGGGTTCCCTGCCAGCTCCAACATAGAGCTACCTTTGCCAGCCCTAGCAGCCTAACCATAGTCTGCAACCTAGCCCAGAGGCCCCTGCCTGACCCAGAGGTAAGCCTAACTGGCCCTAACCCTAAACCTAGCCCCAGAGCCAATAGGCCACAGCCCTAAGTACATGCTGCCTCCATCTGCTAGCCCCACCAGTTACTTATCTCACACTTGTATCCCTAACTCTAACATAGGGACTCCTGGTAGCCTTGATATAACCTCAAGTGCCCACCTCAAGCTCTATGTAAACTCAGGCAGTTATAGAAGTTCCCTTCCCCTTCTTGAGGGGTAACTCGAAGGCAAGGACCCTAACAGAGGCCATCTCAGAGGGAAGCCTTGCTGGCTGAGGCAGCGCGGGAGCTGCGCTCAACTTTTCTCAGCTGGAAGTCGCTATTACAGCCACAATATTTTTCTTCCCGCTTGGCCCAGGGACTGCGTCTGCTGGCCAGACACCCGGAACAGATCTGGACAGTTGTCAGAGTCCTCCCTTCACCCACCCCCATCCCCAGGCTGGGCGGCTGCAGCAGCAGGGCCGCCCGCATCAGAGGAAGCCTTTGAGTTACAGATTGTTCTGAAAGCCCCTAAAAATCCCCCGGTGAAATGAGCCAGCGGCAAACAATTTCTGCCCCCTACTCCACCCTCACCGCAGAAGGAGCTCCTTCTAGGTCCAGGTGGCTGGCACTGGCGTGATGCACGGGGCTGAGCTTCAGCGGGAACCGACCCAGGCTGCCCCGGCTGCTGCTCTGGCACCATCCCCCAGCAAGCCCTCAGTGTCAAACCCTTGGCATGCAGAGATTTCCACTAAAGCATGGAGAAAACCCTTGCTGGCTGGCTTCTCCCTGACGAGGCCCAAGTCGGGAAGGAAAAGAAAGAGCCCCAAAGTCCCTCCCTGACCACCCTCTGCCCCCAATCCTGCCCCGCAGGAGCTCTGGCAATACCCCCCGGCGGGACACAACCCCCCTCGGCGGTGTGGTGGCCACGTTCCAGCCGTGCTTTGTGCCAGGCTCCCACTGCTCGGCCTCCACCCGCAAGGCAGGACCCGTCTTAAATAAACACGTGGGCCCAGAGCCGCAGAGCTCGGGGCCAGGGGCGGGTGGCCGGGCGGTGAGGAAAAATTTCATGCTGGCCTCTTTAAAGGTGTGTTATTTGTTCAAGGCTGTCCAAACATTTGCAGAGCGCTGGCAGCCCCGGAATGCGCGGGGAGAGCTCAGGCAGCGTGTCCTAGGCGTGGGAAAGCTCTGCTCTCCTCAACCTTTACAGGCTTGTTCCCCCTCAGGCGGTGATTCAATAAAACCAGCGCCAGAGATTTATTGAGCTGATAATGACAGCTTCAGTCAGCAGGCAGACACCGGCGAGGCTGGGAGAGAGACACTGAGCTGCAGAGGAGAGGGGAAGAAGCCTTCCCGCCTGGCCTGGACCCTGCACACAACCTTGGCTTTATTTGGGGAGTGGCATTGAGATTTTTGTTCATAAGCATCAGCTTTCCCTGCCTCTTTCTCTGGAGGGGAGGGTATTTGCCCCTGCTCCCTGGCAAATTAGCCCTGATGGGATACCAATACCAGGTGCACCTAACAGAGGTGCTGTGTTCCCCGCTGGGTAAGAAAAGCTGGCCCAAAAGCACCCTGCAAGGGTGGAGATTTCTCTAGCTCCTACTGACTTGACAGAGGTGAGGCAGCATGGTCCAATGAATAGAGATAGGGCCTCTAGCTCCTACTGCTGTCCAAATAATTAATCACCCGAGTTACAGGTGAAACCAGGCTCCCCTCCTCCAAGAGCTTCCTTCCTGGCTCTTTTTTTCTGGAGAAATATCCAAGCTCCTGATGGAAACACAGCCCTCGAGCAAGGACAGGACATGCATTGAGACATGCAGGGAGCATCCTTGCAAGAAGGACTGTGGCAGAGGTCCGGGGCATGGGGGCGTGTTGCTGAATTACTTCTCAGGTAATAAAGCCAGGATCCTTATGTATTGGCCTGAGTTGAAAGCAGTGAGCTGAGAAGAGGAATGAGTTGTTTGCCACCTGAGTGCATGGGGCAGCCTGGCTCTAAAAGGTGCCCATTGCCTAGAGGCAGAACAGGCTTGGGGCACAGAGAGCTTGGGAAGCAGGTGGCAGAGGCCAAGGTTGTTTTCTGGGAGAGGGAGCAGGACATCTGCAGGACATCCCCAAATGCAGCTCTGGTGACTCAAGATGGGGAACGAAGCCCAGTGAGAGGCCCCCCCTCTAGCAACACCGTTTCACCTGGCCAGCCACAGGGTGCCCCTAGTCATGAGACGGACATGCCTTGGTCTCTCCCTTGGAGCACTTTTATTGCAACTTCCTAAACAAAGCCGTAGCAAATGCATAGCAGGGAAGAAACCCGAGTTACCTCCGGTGGGGGTGGGTGACGTGCCCTAACAACACCCTGCCGGCACATTGTCTTCCATCTCTGAGCCTCTCGCTGCGCTTCACGCTCTCTCCGAGCTCACTCTCTTGGGCACACCTGCAGTTATCAAGTCCGGTTTAGACATGGAAAGCCTGGGAGATGGAGGGGAAGTGACTCACAGTGAGTAAGCGGCACGACTAGGAATCAAACGTTTTCGTCTCTCAAGGCTGTGATAACTGGTGCACAGTGAATGCTTTGCAGCGTGTGTGTGTATGTGCGCGTGTGCATTTCTTTACAGTAAATACCTATATGACATACAAAATAAGTGACATTTTGCATTCCACGCTGAAAAGCAGCGGGTACAGTCCTTGCCTCGTTTGAGTGGGCGCTAAGCAGTCTAATGACAGAGCCTGGGGCCTTTAGTGCAGTGTTTGCAGGATCCGTATGGTTAGGGCCATTGTTTCTTTTACAAAAACCCCCAAAAACGCTCCAAGGAAAATCCTTCCCAAGATAACATTCACTCCCAGGAGCTGCAGCCACCCAGACAACACATCTCTTATCCTCAGCAGTCAGGTACCTGAGGGCAAGGGAGGCTGAAAAAAATGTAGCCAGCTAACATTGCTGGGATGAAAGCGGACCCACAGAGCTGCTTTTTATTTAATTATTACCAGCTGTGCTCTTTGGGGCTGCGCGAATGTCAGGAATGAGGCGGCTTCCTGCCTGGGTGAATACGACGCATGTTCTCTCTCGTGATCATATATTGTGGTGCTGGAGGGGGTAGGTTGAGCATTGCACCTGAAACAGCTAAACTCTCTCAAGCAGTCAGGACCTGAGTCCTTCCTGCTGTCCGTGCGGAGGCATGCAGTTCAGGCCAGGTGGCGGCTGACGGCTCCCCTCTGCCCGGACCCTGAGGTTCCCCCGACCCATTCACAGAAGCTGCCACCAAAGCTGATTTCCACGATAGAGGCTTGGGACTCCAGTTCGGGAAGACAGCGGCCCAGCCTCGCTTTAGGCAGGGATCACAGACAATAGGCGGCAAACCTGAACATTTTTGTCAGTACGAACCTCCCAGTGGCAAAAACACAAACCCTAGTGTAGACGACCTTCCCCCACCTCTTCCCTTCTCATATTCATCCCCTATAGCAATTACTCTGGAAGCCGGTGGGAGAAGCAAAGCTGAATCTTTATTTTCAGGCTTGCACAGTCTCTGCAAGATTTTGCCTCTCACTGCCATCCTGTTACCTCCCTCCCTGGTCTCTATATGCTCACTCGCCCGTAGTAACTGGCTCCTTTGACCCATAATGACATTGCAGTCTCCCAGGCCCTACACTACAGGGGCCTAAAAGAGCTCATATATCTGCCCTCACTTCCGATGGAAGCAAGCAATTCCTCTGCTGACTGAGGCAACAATTGCTTGCCTTCCCCTCCATCCCCTTCTGCATCTCCCTTGCACTGCCCTCATTTCCGCAGCAAGAGGAGACGAGCTATAAATAGGTGAGAAGGAAGGTGGGCTGGAGACTCAGTTCAGTTTGCACGCGGTGACCTTCAAATACAGAACGTGAGTGACAGTAGCAAAGGAGACATCATTTGGTGGCTCCACCCCAGTAGGATCTACCTTGCCTTGTGACTCCTTGTATCACGTATGCCTTATTTTAAGAGTACTGGGTTTCTGGTATTTATTATCCATAAAGTACCTAGGGATTTCTCAGCAAGAAGCTGAAGAGCCCCAAGGTCCCAAACATTTTCCCCATGGCCCACATCATTCTCATTGAGCATGTCCATCAGTCCCATTCCTCCAGCCAACCTGAAATAACCAAAAGCAGCAACGTGGTCACAAGCAGACAAGCAGGAGCCGAGGCAGAGATTTCAGCTTGTATAGGGATCCACTGGTTATTAATGGAACTGGAAGCATCAGTTCCTGGGTCCCAGACCCCTGCTCTGCTACGGAGTCACTATCGGTCTCACTTAAACCATCACGATGTACCACGCAGGCCGAGGTGAAGATGATCCTGTACTCTAAATATGGTGAGAGCCTAAGGACGTGAGCTTGTTATGCAACAAACTATCTGTCTTTACAAACCCCAGGGATAGCAGGCATCAATGGCGGAGAAAGGTACCCGAGCACGTTCCTGCCGTCGCAAGGAAAGTGCAAGTGAATTCTTTTGTACCAATGTTGTAACAGTAAATGTGGCTATTTTCTGCATCAGTACAAAGATGTGAGGTTGTAAGGAATGGGTGAGAGTTTATTATTGGACTAGGAAGGTTAAATAATATCCTTAGCATTGCAGTCTCCTATAGCTGAAATAGTGATACATGGAGCAGGGGAATTAGGTAACTGGCTAAACATTGTTCTTATTGAAAGTATAACTGAACATTTAGTGAAAACCAAGCGTAGGGTGTGTATAAAGTAGAAAGTTGTGAGATTTTATGTTTTGATAATAAAAAAATTGTTCTTATTGCGCTAGCATCTAGGCACCCCAGAGAGAGTGCAAGGTCCCATCCGGCCACATACAGCACAGGCAAATATCTCAGGAGCTTTTGCCCAGAGAGCTAAGCACACAAACAAACTCTTCCTCCCTACAGCTTGGGTAGGTGGCAGGTCTCATTCACCACCTCCATCCACCCAGCCCTCCTCTCCAGTGCTGAAGTCAGTCTCAGCTAATAAAAAAAAAAACTAGGATTGGGTGGCTGTCTCTAACTCAGTCTGAGGATTGCATGTGCCTGGTGATGAGTTGTGAGCCAGTCCCAATGTCCTGTTGTGAAACCGGGGATCTAACGTGACTCTGGTCGTTAGCGCACAGAGGTGGGGTGGGAAGAACTCAGTGAGGCTCTCTCATGTACTACAAAATGCTTGGAGAGGCAGAGATGGCGGGGGGGCTGGTCATCTTTTCCCCAGGGACATCTCTCCAGTCTCCTGGGGCAGCACAGCAGAAAGCTGCTGGGAAGAACAGAGGTTCCTATCTCCCCCCTTGCTCATCATTTCCCTCCTGGTGCCCTGCTCTAGAGAAAGGCTTACGAGCCCTAGGACTTCAATGCTGGCCCTGCTCTCTTGCCAGTGCCAGGAAGGTAAAGCAGAGCCCAGATGCCTGCTGGCCAGAAGCAGGACGCTTGGCCCAAATGCTCAGTGTCTCTGCAGAAAAACACACAATGCAACCAATATAATAGAGCTGTCACCCCTTTGGAAGCTGGAAGCCGGCCTAGGAAAGGCCCCCGGCTGTCTGCCTGGATCCTCCCGGGTAAGATGGGTGCAGCACATGCTGAGTCTACCCAGCCATAAAGCCATCTTTCTTCTCCAGCTGTGATGTGCATTGGTCTGCAAGAAGAGCCCTCTTAGCAAAACAACCGCCCTGGCCCTGCCGCTGGGCCTGGCACCACGCTCCCCTGAGGAATGTGCCTTTCTCCATGCATCAGACAAAGCTGGCTCAGCCTCGCAGGACAGCACAGCCTCCCTGCCCCCAGCCCTTCCCCAGCCTCTGGGGGAGCCCTATCCATTTTTGCATCCCTTCTCCCTTCTTCCCCTTCCTCATGCCCCTGCTTCCCAGCAAGTTAGCCCTGATAGGATACCAACACCAGGTGCACCTCATCGAGGTGCTGTGTTCCCCACTAGGTAAGAAAAGCTGGCCCAAAATCACCTTGCAAGGTCTGGCTGTTGGGGTGGGGGGAGATTTCTGTAGCTACTACCTAGATGGCAGAGGTGAAGCAGCATGGTCCAATGCATAGAGATAGGACCTCTAGCTCCTACTGCTGTCCAAGTAAGTCCCCTTCCTCATGCGGGTAGCTGGGAGTGGGGCTGGGCACAGGCAACCTCATTCAGGAGCAAGCCTCATCCTAGGACAGGAGAGTAGCCGTGCCCCAAATAAGTCTCAGGGCTCCCTGGGTCACAGCATGAGCCTTCATTACTCACCCTCACTAGCCAGAGCATCAGTAGTGACTCAGCCTAGCCATTGGGACAGGGGCTACATCCCCCCGCCACTCCATCCCCCCTGCCAGCTACTGAAGCTGCTGCATGCAAGTGATCCCTAGTGGGTCAAGCCACAGCCAGCCCTCACCCAGCCTGCAGGGCTCCATCAGCTCCCCTTGCCTCTGCACCACCTTCCCCCTCACTGCTACCTGCTTGCACCCCTCTGCCTCCCCCCGCACCCCCAGTTAGGAAGGAACCCGATGCCCAGGAGCATCCTTTCTCCAAGCAGAGAGGGCAGGGGGAGGGGGCAAGTTGTGTTGTGTTATATCCCAGTAATGCCAAGCTGAGATGATACCACCGGAGGGGAGGGAAGCGAAGGTGGCTTGTGCACCAAGCCTAGAGGGCAGGCAGGAAGAAATCGGAGACTTCTTCCTTACAGGTATGTTTATCCAGTCTGTTGGCTTCCAACCTACTCCCAGGATGAAAGCACAAGGAGAGCAATTGTGGAGCTGTTTACCAAGGTTTGGGTCTGATAAGCCCTGTTGACTTTAGAGTGCTCCTGACTGCCCCAGCAATGGCTTTATGGCCTGCACGCTTTCAAAGCCAACATCACAACAGGGGGAGTGACTTCTGGCTCAGGAGGAGGAAGGTGGGGTTGCGGACCAAACCCACCATTCTCCACTTGTTTGCTGATTGCTTTTCTGAGATTGGAGATTGCAAAGCACTCCTGCTTCACCCAGTGCCCTCGTACTCAGAGCCAAGACCAGTCATCCTCCACTTCCAAGCTGGCCTACCAGCATGAGACTGGGGAAGAGACTGCCCCAGGCTCCTCACCTTCACGCTTTGGAGTTACAAAAGGAGGGTAGAATGAGGCCTGGCTATCAGGACATTGGCTTGACCATTAGTTTGTGAAAGAAAATCCCCCAGGGAAGTGGTGGAAGCAAAACCAGACATGACAAAAAGCAAGGGCTTGGCTCATCAGAGGATGTCAATCCGGAGTTTAGCCAGTTTATATTATACCACCTCCGGATCTGGTTCTCCAAAAGCAGAGACCCGATTGTCATTAAGAGAGAGCGGGTGTTCTCTCATCCTTACGTATCCCTGGCTGATCTAATTCAACAGAAGCATTACTAGAGCAAGGCTCAGGGCCAGGTAGCTTACTGGGTGTCCATCAGTGAGGCTCTGCTGGGAAAACATAAGCAGGGGGAAACCTAATCGCCCCAGCCAGGGTTCAGTCCTTCACCTGCATACAGCCGGCTCTCTGCAAATTGCTCCCTTTCCAGTGTCCTCCAGAAAAAGAAATGATGGGACAGCTGAGAGATTCAAAAGCAGCTAGGGATGGGGGCTGCTTCAGTTGGTAGGTGCCCAGCTTGAGACACCAAATGGCCACAAGACTTAGTGCTGATCCAGGGCTTTTCAGCATTTTTCACAAGCGCTCGACCACAGAGGTCAGTTGAACTGTCCCGTTCTGCTGGTGGATTAAAAAGATACATGTTTTTTTTCATGGTAGGAGAGCTGCATGCCCTCTGGAAACCAGGCTCCTTGAAGATGTTTCCAGCTGGGCATGATCATATCCAGACACCAGCAGAGTAGCTAGCAAGTCGCTTGGGGAAATCTCTAGCCATGACACCAAGAAAACCTGTAGCCCGGGAACCTCCTGCCTTCCTGGCCTCCTAGAACCACGGGGTTGTGGAGGGACATCTGCAATTACATTTTGAAGGCTCAATTTTTCCTTTTAGCCGGTGCTTCCAGATGAATTAACCTGGCAAAGCTGTCGATAATTGGGATTGGAGCTATGGCTGGGACTGGGAGGCTTATAAAAAAGATGCAAAAGGCTTTGACATCCTCAGGAATCCTGAGAACTATTGTTCTGGCCTCTGAGACGCTGGAGCAGGGGAAAGCATCTGAGTTCAGAGACAATAAATAATGCAGGACGTGCATTAACACAGTGCTTTCCCTCTGCTAGCGCTGCAGTTTGTCCCCACTACTGAAAAGCATCCTTTATGGGAGGACTGAAGCATTTGCTTCCATGCTTTTAGGTTCAAGAAAAACATTTAAGCCCATGTTTAACTTTGAGCATGTTCTTAAAGAGCTTTCCTGAGCTGGGATCTTCTTTTTTTCCTGCTCCTCTGCTACATGTGTGTGTGTATAAATAAATGTGTGTGTGAAGATATAATAAATGTAAAACATAAACGATATGCATTTGTATTTATACAGTATACAAAACCTGCTGCTGCTAAACAAGTGTATTTATTTTTGGAGGGAGCGAGTGGTTATATTTTTATAATGTAAGTACTTTTATATTGTTTCAGAGGATACTGCTATTTGTTCTAAGCCCCAGACAAACATTGCTGTAGCTAAACTCCTGTGCTGTGCTTCAGGCTGGAGCACATGGGGGTAGTTTCTGTCAACAGCCCAGGGCCTGGTGTGTTTGAGGTTTTGTGCCAGGGTAGGACTGCCCACGTGCTATCACATTCAGACCTGGCTGCCTGCCAAAACCACGGCAGGCTGCTGATACTCAGACGCACGCGGCATGGCCACACGCTCACCCTGCAGCTCTGCCACGAACAGGTCACTGGCTCGTGAGCGAGCTGCGGGATGGAGGTTGAGGGAGACAAGTCAAGCCGCTGGGCAAAGACCACTGGGCAAAGACCTGTCTGGCATCACCACCCTCCCAGGAGGCAAGGGAGCGTGACCAGCCCCTCTCCAAAGCTGTCGGGAGGCAGGTCCTGATATGCAGGGATCCTGGCTTTCTCTGATTAAAAAAAATACCCAACTTTCAGGTTTAAAAAAGTAATCCTGAATCCACATTTTTCTGTTATTAAAATTAAACACCACTAATAATATATATATATATTATGAATAATATATGTATATGTATATATGTATGTGTGTGTATCGATAGATAGATAGATAGATAGATAGATAGATAGATAGATAGATAGATGTAGCATGGTGTTTCATTTTAATCATGGAAAAATATGGATTTGGGGTTATTTGTATTAATCCAAAAACTGTGGATTTTAAAAAAATCAGAGTAAACCAGGATCCCTGCTGATATGTGAGCCACTGCTGCCTGCTCAGAGCCCTGGGCAAAGCCAGGCACAAAGACAGGCAGATCCTGGCAGCCTCCTTGATTGATAATAATAAGGAGGAGCTTCAGCACCGCCTTCTGTTACCAAACCGGGATGTCCCCATTTTCAGGGCATGGCTGTGCACACCGCTGGGCTTAATTCTGCACCCCTTTGTCCCCTGTTTGGTTCTGGCAACCTAAGGTGCGAAGGAGACGGAAGGAGGCCTCCCAGGTTTTGTATGATGCATCCCCCCTGAAGCTCTCAGAGGCAGCTAGATACATTTAGACCCTCGGGCTCCGTGTTAATCCCACCCTCAATTCTTAGGAGGCCTTGAGCAAGCCATTTAACTGCTTTGTGCCTCAGTTTCCCCCATCTTTAAAATGGGGGCAATGTAACTTAGTGGGGTTGTGAAGCAACAGGGATGAGGGGTTTTTAAGGGATGTTGAGACCATGGGAGCGGAGCTTCCACACACAGGAAGGAGGAGTATTATTGTTGCCGTAGTTACCATTGTCTTGGATATTAACTCCTGGAAGAAGCACAAGTATCTGACACAGGAATAGGGGCGGTCTACAATGGATCTGCCTGACCTGGCTCATTCAGAAACGGCCCCCTCTCTCATCAGGTCTCCTTGTCATGCTGCTTCGGGGAGGGAACCAATTTGTGCTCTGGGGGAGTGTAGAAAAGGGCCTTTCTAGCATCCGGTATCTCTTGAAACAAAGCTGCTTTTTTCCAGGCAGCCTGGCTGGCTTATGCCAGGGGAGTGGTCTTGCTCTCAGACAATGGCTTGGCAGGGGAAACAGTCGCTACTGGGAGAAATCAAATGGTTTCTTGCTGGGCTACACCTGTGTGCTTAACCCGGGGCTGGCGGAGGCACCTGTCATGCAGCGCAGAGGAATTTCACGTCTCCATTGTGGCTGTCAGCCCTCACCTGCGAGAGAGACAAGCCAGCAGTGTGGGAACTCTCCGCCCCCTTGACTTACCGCCATCCATAATCTCTGTCCTGGGGCTTGGCCCAGCCGCGCAGGTTAATGGATTATACGAGGCAGGAGCGGGAGGGGGAGAAGGCAAAGATGCTGGCTTCAGAAGTCAAGTATGTGGAAGCCTTTAGCAGATTTTATGGTATGTCTCTTATCGGCAAGCCCATCTGACTTGATATTGCCTAACCCCAGGCTTAGCTCTGTGGGAAGAGAGGGAAAAAAATCCACCTGCTTAACTCCCGGAGGCCTGAAGCAGAGGATTTTTTGTCATGGTGACCCAGGAGCGTGGCTGGCACACAAGGGTGGCCTCACAGCCAGTCTGTCCCAGCAGGCTGAAAACGGGCTGGGCCTGATTTTCGGCACGGGGACGGGACACACACACACACACACGTGCACATGGCTTGCACGCCCAGTTGCAACAGCTGCAGAAGCGAGTCACGTTTCCACGCAGGTGAGGCTTTGCACAGCACGGTGGTGCTCGTGCAGGCATTAAACACCCTTTCTCCCCATGGCCTTTAAGGGTTGACCCTCCACGCGTGTCCTCCATTGGGGAGATTGTTTTTTCATGAAAAATAAATTGATGCTGAGGGGAGACACCAGCTGGGGCCTCAGGCTCCAAAGATTGTTGCAGGTAAACGTGGGATCCTTCAAAATGCAACAGAAATCCCCCATCCTTGGTGAGATTTTCCAAACATGCTCAGCAGATGCCATCTCTTGTCCAAGCATCCCAGCCCAGGCCAGGAGACCACACTGAGGACTTCTGTCTGCCCCAGCCTAGAGACATGACAACCTACGGGAGCAGCAGAGAAGTTTTAGCCAAGAGGATCAGAGATTCTCTCCTTTCGGTCCCTGCCACGTGGGCTTGAGTCCCCTTCACCTCCTAAGGGAGGCCAAGCCCTCCTAGTGAACCTCAGCAGAAGCCTCTAAGCCTCACCTGGCTCCAGTGTCAAAATCATGCATGATCCATTGATGTTCCAGCAGGAGTCATGAATGAGCTTCCTTCCCCCGAAAATCAGCCCCATCCCTGCAGCCTCCTCATCCCATTCACTGGCCTTTCCCTCTCCCTGACTGTCCAAGCCTCTACCAACCCAAATAAGTGGCTTCAACCTACGGAGAGCAAAAGGCTCCCGAAGTGTGGGGCCAGACCTGCCTTGCCGGGATGTTCTGATCCAGGAGTCTGGATCGAGCTTGTCTCTAGTTCCCACCTGCAATGAGGGGTAAACTTCACAGGAATGGCTGCATGTCCAGACCTGACACCATGCATCACTTCTCTTGCACAGGGTGAGAGTCAGCAACCTGATAGGCCAAATCATGTCACACAGGCCTAATTTTGAGATGCAGAAGTCAATGGAAAGCCGCCTCCGCACCTGGCTGGGCTTGAGCTCAATTCAGCATTTCTTCACTGAGGCGTGTGATTCCACCCAGGGCTTTGGTCGGGGGAGGCTGCCTTGAAAGTCCACATGTGGCTCATCAAGACCCACCCTTGGCCTGGAGACAAAGCAGCAGGGTGGACAAATAGAGGCAGCATTGTCTGCGGGTGCTCCACCCTGCTATGGGGTGCTGCGCCCACCCGGGGCACTGCGCCAGGTGTTGCTAATTTATTGTAATTGGCATGCCGTGGGACAGGTTGCCAAGCAGGGAGGCAAGCGGAGGCGGCCGTACTGAAGTGACCTGGGTGCTCCTCCTTCGGGGAGCAGGAGTTGACTCTGAGGCATTGCATCACACCAAGATTTCCCAGCTCAGACCTTGCAGCAGCCCAGAGGGGAAGATGTGTTCCTAACTCACAGGGCTGGGATGAGGGGGCCTGCCAGACTGGCAAGAGGCTGTAAGGATGCACTGAGATAAAGCATTGCCTCCAGGGAAACTGCTTTCACCCCAAGAGCTTCCCCGCTGCAGCAGTCCTCTTCCCCAAGCCATTCCCAGCGGCCTGAATTCTCCAGTGGGTTGGGGAGGAACGACAGTCACCGAACACAGTGCTAGGACAGTGCAGAGCAAAGCAGCTAGCAAGCAACAAGCAGTAATAACTGCAAAACTATAGGACATAGCCCCCTTCTCTGACGCCCACATTCAGCTCCAGCTGCAGCCCTTGTGACTGGGTCATAAGGTCTGTAGAAGCAGGATTGGTATCCAGACGTGCAAGCTGCCGTACAGGCACTTCGGGAGTGTCTGCACTGACACCAAGTGCCAACCTTTGAGTCCCCCCCAAGCCAGCATCTGCCAAGTATTTGCATTCTCCACTCAAACCGCAACCCAGCCCAGCCCTGGGAACACAACTGACCTGCCCGGTAAGAGGCCAACCGAAGCTGCCCCTCCTTGCAGCATGTCAGGAATTCATCTGGGCACGTGACAGTTGCCAAGAACAAGCCCAGAGCTCCCTGCTCCTGACTCCCAGCCCTCGTGCTCTGCTTCCTGTCTTGACAGCCCCTAAGTGGGTGCAAGTCTGGAAAGGTGGACAAGGACACAGCGCAGTGCCACCTCTGCCCTCCTTTGCTAATAAACAGCAGAATGTGGGCAGCTTTGCTGTGGACTGTAAGGTGGGACCGAGGGGAACGTGGGCTGTTGGGTTTTGGCTGGTTGAGGATGACCTCAAGGTTCACCCAAAGTATCTGTATAGACCAGGGGTGCTCAACCCCCAGCCCATGTGCCAGATCCAGCCTGCAGAGTCATGTAATTCGGCCTGTGGGGCTCCCCACGGGTCTGGAAATGGGCAGCAGGGAATCGGTGGCAATTAACACTGACACCACTCTCACTGCCAAGCCCAGCATGAGTGGATCAGCTCTGGCCAAGCTGCCCCACCAGAGGGACTGGGCTCTGTCTGCATTGGGCCATTCCCACACAGCCTCATTGGACACCGGCCCTCTGTGACTGGATTTGTTCAGGCCGGGCCATTTCCATGTGGCTGGATTGGGCCCCAGTTGGGCCAATACCATGCGGTGGATCAGGCCCATGGACCGGATCCAGTCCACGGAGTGACCTAACACTACCCATCCAACCTGCAGGGCAAAAAAGGTTGGGCACCACTGGTATAGATTGACTCATAACACACACGCACGCACGCACACATGCTGGTATAGGCAGACTCATCACCCCCACCCCTGATGTCCCAAATGATAGATTCATAGATGTAGGGTCGGAAGGGACCTAAGCAAGTTCTTCATGCATGATAGACACGTGCATGCATACATACATGCATGCATGCACACACATACACACACCCCTCCCATGCAGAACAGCTTTGCAGGCTGCTTTCTTACGGAGAGGAAGCAGTGTGTGCGTGTGTGCCCAGAGGCAGAAGGTGAGGGTGCCCCTGTGTTCCCACCGCTTGGCTCCCACCCCCAGCTCCTGCACACGCCGGGCTTGGCTTGGCGTTCTGCTGGGTGTGCGTGCTGTTGCCTTTGGCGCCCGGGGCTGTGTGCATGCGGCTCAGGCTGCATATGCAGAATAACAAGATGTGATAGCGATCTTGCTTGGAAAAAACAGAAAACCCCAAACCCTACAGCTGAGAAAATACTGTGGGCACCAGGGAAGGCCAAGATCAACAGCGGACTTGGGCCAGCCCTCTCCTTGCTGTGTCAAAGCGGTGAGAGGCATAGCCTCCATTAACCCGCTGTTGGAGAATAACAAGAGCAGGAGCAATGCCACCTGAGCGCCAGCTGTGCAGCGTGACTCAGTCACAGATACCTGGGAAGGGGCAGGAGAAGAGTGTTAACACTTTGAAACCCTTGTTGCACCATCTGGGGTATCTTGCAGGGTAAGCAGCACCTATAAAGCAGCAGCTACATAGCAACTGCTGCTTCTATGCCAATAGCAAAAGTGGGGTAGGGTCCTTGGTCCAGATAGCCCCCGAGGAGCTGGGCTCGATGCTGGAATTGCTGCTTTACTTACTCATGAAAGTGCCTTTATCCAGGCCTCTGTGGCTTGAGAGCTGTTCTTTGTCCTTAGGGCCTTAACTTTTGAATGCTCAAGCAATAATCTAAGCAGTGGGGCAGATCCTATTGATTCTGGGGAAGGCTGGGTGGAGAAGGGAGGGGACACTTAGCAAACCATAGTTTCAATCACCTCTGCTATCCTCTCTAGATCAAAGAACCAGACCCAGACGCCCATTCACACCTGCCAGCATAACAATGACCCTATCTTGGCTTGGCTTGGCCTCTCCACAGAGTTTAACCTGCTGGCACTCTGCAGAGCTTATCTCCCAGACAGAAAAAGGAATGGCAGAGGAGAGATGGGGGGGGGGGGGGGGGGGGGAAAGGGTGAGGTGAGCACACACAGCCCCAAGCATGGCAAGGAGTGGAGGAGTAATGGGGTGCTTAGGGAAGAAAGGGGGAACACAGAGCTCCTGCTGTGGGGAGCACTGGACGAGTGGAGGCACATGTAAGTCCTGATGGAAAGGCAATTGGAGGGCTCTGATACAGAAGAATGGGGGCACCCACAGCCCCTGGCAGGAGGGCAGGCAGGTGGGCAAGCCCTCAAGGCAAGAGAAGGGGGAATGGAGGGACACAGAGCCCCTGGTGCTTGCAGTGAGCCCAGCCTGCAGAAGCAAGGATGCCCCTAATGTATCTACAGGCATAATCTGCACTTGCAAAGCCTGAGACTCACAAGATGCATGTGAGGGAGGATTCATTTTCCCGCTACTGGCATCACCCCCTCAGCCCCTGAGCAGTGTTGTGGGGGGCGACTCTTCTGGGCAGCTTTCCTGCTGGACTGGTTCGGAGGGCCCGGCATGGTAGTGGGTAATGGGTAAGTTAGTGCCTGGCTCCTTGCTGCTTGAGGAGTTAGCACCTACGATCTGCCTCAGCTATGACTCAGAAATATTTTGCATATTTCCAGTGAAAATCATAGCACATTGGCAGCTCCTCCTTGCTGCGGAAGGCCTTTGCTGCTGCTCTATTGCTAGTCAAGACACTCCAGGCACCGCAGCCTGTCCAAGGGTGGAGAAGGAGCTTTCCTTCCAAGACCTGAAGCCACAGAGTCATCTGAATAACACAGGGGACCACACCAGAGCCTTGCTGCGGCCCCACCTCCATCAATCCACTCCTGCTGTCTCACCCACCCTTCCAGTTCAATTCCATCTCAGTCTCTACAACTTCATTGGCATGACAGTGTTTGTGAGGATTGCCAAGGTTAATACATCAAGCCTCCCTGTCTAGGAGCAATTACTCCCTAAAGAACTGTTGAACGCACAGACCATGGCTGAACACTGCCTTTTAATGTCCTCATTAAATAACAATGAGTAACCAAAAAACACAGTGATGGCTGTCTGGCATCAGAGGGGAAGGGAAGCATATTGGGTGCAGGACCTCAGGGCAGGGTGGGAAGAGCATTCCTGCATTTGGGAAGAGAGGAAAATTGGTCTTGGACAGCCCCCATCCAGGACAGCTTAGATGTAGAAAAGACTGATCCTCGTTTTAGGAGTGGGGGACTGAGAGTCGGAAAAGACCACGCACCAAACCAAACCTGAGGATCAACCTGAGGCCTCCTGAGTGTCCTCCACCAGCAAATTTAGGCTCCTTCAAAGTCACAACCTGGCTCCTCTCATCGTCTGGCTGGCACCCGACAGCAGCTGTCTCTCCTTGACAAGAACTGAGACAACCGACTTCCCAATAGGAGACACGTCCCCAGGTGCCATCATCAAATTCCTGAGTGTCAGACATACGCTGTCTTGTCAAACACCTACTCCATTGCAACCCCAGAGGCATCTGCATCTCAGTGGTGGGTGGAGCAGTGTCTGTACAGTCATCTTACTGTGTGTGTGCGTGTGTGTGTGTGTGTGTGTGTGTGCGCATGTGTGTAACAAGCAGAGCCCCAAAGTGTGCAAAGTCAGATTTCTTGCTTCAAAATATCCATGCAGACCAAGCATACCCAGGAAAGCAAGTCTCCAATACAGGCCAACGCTTGCTATGCCATCCCTGACTACTGCAGGAGTTCTTGTCCCTTCCTTAAGCACTTTGGTGTTGGACCAGGTCTAGAACTAGCTAGATCACAGCTCTGGACCAGTGTGACTTCTCTTGCAGCCCCCAAGCTGAGCAAAGCAAACTTCTCTATGTGTTTTGGTAGGTCTTGGATTTTTACCTCCCTGCTCTTATGGAGCAGAAGTGAGTAACTATTAATCTGAAGTCAAGCACCTGGAGATGAAATGGTTAGGTAGAGATTTAATGGGGTAGGAGAAGATTAACTAGTCAGTCTCCAAGTTGTCACCCTCCCCTACCTTCTGGGCTATCACTTGTGATTGCTTGTTAATGGGTTCTCCGAGACAGAGAGATGTACCAGGCTATTCAACATATGGAGACAGGGCACCTGCCCAGCTCCATCCCTTCCTGACTCCTCCCAGCTCTCTTCAGCACTGCAGGGGATTCATGAAAAACAAAAAAAGTCACCCCCATAAACAGAAGCATCCTTTAGGGCAAAGACTTCCCCAGCCTGGCGCAGGGAGACAATAGCGGGAAGGAAGGAAGAGTCATTACGGTCCTTGTTCCAAGCTTTCAGCAAGGACCTGGGGATTTGCACCTCGGCACTAAGGGCACTGGCCAAGGGGAAGGGACTCTGCTTCCTTCCCACTTCTGTGCAGAGAGGAGGGGAAGGGGCCAGGAGCAAGGAAGCGCGTCTTGCTGGCGAGGGCCTGTTAACGTTGTTTCGCACTCTCCTGCTAGCTGGCTTGTTTAGCTTCCCCAGCTGGATCCCTCCACGCGCTGGCCAGGCTCGGACCTCCAGGGCAGCCTGAATGGCATCCTCAGCCCAAGCCAGGGAAGCAGGGAACTTCAACCCTGCCCCCACTCACGTCAGCCAGCATGAAGCAAGAGGGTGTATTTCCGGACAACCTGTTTTCCAGAGCCCCTGGCATCCTTCCACCAGCTCCCTGCGCGTGCGTCATCCTTTGACAAGGCTGCCTCGGTTCCCAGGAGTCCCCCTTCCTCCCCGACACACACGCACGCGGTTTGTTTAGAATAGGCCGTATTCTCAAGGCGTCTTTTATCTGCAAGCGCTGTGCTGACACCCGTGAGCTGACGGCTTAAAGCAGCAGCTCTGATGGGCGGCAAGCACCATGTCAGAAAGCGGGGGAAACTGAGGCGCCGTGCCGGGATGGATGTGTCCCTCTGTCTCACAGCACATAAGGGCCAGGACTCCTGGCTCCCACATGGGCTTTGCTCTCTAGCTGACTAGCTACGCATAGCACTTTGCAGCCCTTCTGGTCCTGGATCAGGAATGCTCTGGGCTCTGGAAGTCAGCACCTGAAGTGGGCTGTTTGTCACTCTCTCTCTGCCCGTCTCCCTTCTTACAGCAGAAATGCCACCAGCTCACCACCTCAAATGCCACCAGCTCACCAGCTTACATTGTCACTGACTGGCTTTCTTGCACGCAGCCCAGCCTCTGGCTTCTTTACTATTCATACCATCCCAGAAGAGCACACACCAACTGCAGATGCTTCCTCAGCCTGACGAAGGGTGTTTGTGCCTGGAAGTCTGCAAAGAATATTTTTTTCCAACTATTTGAGCTGGTCTAATAAAAAATACTGGATTTAGCCAAAGAACCTTGTCTGACCAGCACACCAACGCACCCTGCCTTTCCTCTCTTGGCTCTGTGGGACCCTGCAGCTGGGGCTCTCCTGCCTCATCAGGCCCATGAGAAGTCTCACTCCTTGCGCTTTCCTACAAGCAGCTCCAGCCATCTGGGCCCTGATGCTACTTATTCTGGCTATGGTTGCTTTTGGGTTGGCTTGCCCAAGTTCACACCAGGCCTAGTTCTCTAGTGCCTTAATCTCCAGACCTCACTTCCTCACTGTATATCAAGTGTCTCTTCTGCATGGACTTGATCTTCTGGTTCAAGTTCATTTCTATTCCTGCTATAAATATAAACAAGAATTGCCCATCTTTGGGCTCTAGGCATAGCCCCATCACCAGGGGTTTCTACACCCCAAACCCATTAAAGATCTTTGGAGGAAGTTTCTGGCTAGGAGGATGATCCAGCATTGGAGTGAGCAACCTAGAGAGGCTGTAGGATCTCCATCCCTGGACATTTTCAAGAGCGGGTTAGACAGACACTTGGCTGCGATGCTTTAATAAGGGCTGTTCCTGCCTTGAGCAGGGGGCTGGACTACATGACTTTGTGAGGCTCCTTCCAGCCCTACTTTCCCATTACCTGATTCTGCAAGCAGTTTCTCTTCGGTAAATGGAGCTGGGTTATAAACCAATCCCTCCCAACCAATGCATTTCAGAGGTAAAAGCAACAGCAGGACAAGATCTAAAGCCTTGTGGTTATGGAAGGAGGGTTATAATATGAAGGCCAAGCCTTCAGGCCTCTTCCCAGAAAGCCCTTTCTCCAGTACTTGGGCAAAATAAGAGTGTGAATAAGGAGACCTGGCTCATGTCTGAAGGTGCTGAAGTGCTGGTCAGACTATCTGTACCATCCTGCTTATCACTGTAAAGTGCTCAGGAGGACAGACTCTACAGGCAAGAGGGTAACACAGTCCCCTTGGTCCATCTCTGGCTGTCTCAGCAGGGAGGCCAACAAGGTTAGTGCCCTGTTGAAGGTGTTTTCTGTGCCATGTGCAATCACTTCTCAGCCTTTTGGCTAAGACCAAGAGTGACTAGCGGCACCTGATCTCCCAGACCCCTGGGCCTGGGACTTGCACATAGGATGCCTGTCAGGATAGGGGCTCTCAGGCCTGTGGGTCTGGGAGGTGGGATACTGGCCTGGTTGAAGCTGTATGGCCCATGGATATTTGTATCTGAGCTCTCAGGCCTGTGGGCCTGGGAGGTGGGTTACTGGCCCGGTTGATGTTGTATGGCCCATGGATATTTGTAGGCACAGTTCTTTAATTTGGACATTGGAAACATATATTAGAAAAAGTTTTCTGCCAACTCAGTGTATGCTGGACACTAATGTCCACCCAAGGGTCACATCAGGGCTTGATGACTTGGTATCTGATAGGGATGAGAGTTGTATAAGGCTCATTGCATCCCATCACTAACCCCCTGAACTATTTGCTCCTCCTTCTCCATCCCCAAAAAGATCTTTCTTTTGATCAGAGAAACCGCGTGTCCAAAACAGGACTGCTGCACATGCAAAACACAGGCAGGGACTTTGTGAAAGGGGGGTGGATGGGCCGAGGCTAAAAAGCACTCAGGTATGCAAAGCAGAATGGCTTTGCAGCTGCTTGACTGTGTATAATGTGCTACCTCCAAGCTGGGGGAGGCAGACAGACCAGGGGCCAAGGCATGCTTTTGCTATGCCTGTCATAGTGAAAGCCTGGGAAGAGCAAATTGAAGGTGAGGTAGCTCGGATGGAAAGACCTCTGGTGTCTCCTAGTGCTAGCAAGGCTAAGGGTGTAGGGCTAGGGGAGAGGGGAGGAGCCCTGAGAATGAAGGGAAGAGGCCAGTCCAAGACACTAACAAATGCAGGGCAGGCGGATGAGGAAAGCTGTATGGTCAGATATATAGACCACACTGCTTTTGTCCATTGCCCAATCTGGGTAGCAGGGGAAGAGGGGAGATGGCAGCTATTTCATGTGTCAGCTAGTGGAAAGACCCATTGGGGTGCTGCCTCTAGTCCCTCCAGCCAGGTGGAGTCAAGTAGACCTGTGGGATGAGTACATCACTGAAAAGGGAGCAGACGGAAAAGACTGGTCCCTTGCCTGGGGACTGATATATTCCCTGGACATTGGAGCTTCCAGGAAAGAGCAAAGGTGGGGGGAGGGAGGAATGGGTGGGAATGGCAAGTGTCAACAGCAATTAGTGTTTCACACTTTGCCTAAGAGGGGGATAAACATTCACAAGTGACCACAAAGTGCTGGGCTGCTTGGGAAAGGTGCCAGACAGGAAGAAGAAGCCAAGTAGAACAGTGCCCCCCACCTCAAAACCCAGGGCTCTGTCAAGGAAAGGCTCTGGTTTGGCAGGAGAGATGCACAATCCAGGGCTGGCCCATTTGCAGTCAGGTCCTGGGGAGACCCCCAAACCTTGGGGACGAGCCCCCTCCACAGTGCAACAAAAGCCCAGGATTTAGCAGAACCAGTGCAAGGGGCTGCGCGGATGCTCTCAGCTTCCTGTATACCTGGCTTGTGATGCTCCAGCTCAGATCAGCTAGAAAGAAAGGCTGTGCTCACACTGCAAAGAGGCCAGCCTTAAGCAAAGAGGAGAGCTGAGGCAGGATCTTTCTGCTGGACAAGCTCTTCTGTGTCTTGTGATACGAGCACCTCGGGAACCTTGAATGCTAAATGGTCACTAAGAGGACTGGATCTTAATCCCTCCCAGTGGTTATCTCCTGTGTATACACCAAGCTGCGGGACTCTGCCAGGTGCGAGCTAACCTGATGGAAGTCAGATTCAGCCTGCTTTTAGACTGGCCACCGAGTTTGCACAGATTTGGTTTCACACCTGATGGTCAGTCACTCTCATGTATCTTCCATAGGCAGGCACCTAAATGGTACATCCCCTGTGTCACAGGCCCTCTCTGTTCTGCAGTTCACATACAGTGCTGGGGACCAGGCCCACAATACAGAGAATACAGATAATGAACAAACCCTTGGGATCTTCCTCTAGTTCTTTTGCTCACTCCAAACTTTTCAGATGAAAAGGGTAGCGGCACATTTTTCCTGAAATGCAGAAATCCCTTTCTACAGTTGATGCACAGACTCACTCCTGCCTGTGAGCTTTCCAGTGGGTCAGAGAGGGATAGAAATAACCAAGCAGACCCCTGGTATCAACTCCAGAGTTCAGCCTTTCCCCCTAGTCCATCACCCCCTGGGTTGGGTCATGCCCGAACCTGCCAGACACACGCAGGCTCTGTCACTTCAGCAACACTCATGGCTGCAGGAGTTCCCTGGAAGTGCAATAAGATGAATTCTCACCTTTGCAGACTGTCTCTTCTCCCCCCATAAACAATAGGGTATGTCTTGAAAGGGTTAGAAATCTCTGACACAGACTAGCCCCAAACTCCCCAGCCTAGGGACCAGGGTGTTGTTCTTGTGGATGGTATCAGATCTTTCTTGTGACACAAGAGCCCTGGGTATTTTGGGAAGCTTAAATGACAATGGTCTACCTAACTAGATAGAAATACTCTCACTGCTCCCCTGAGGTGTAGACACCTCTGGGTGAACCGTGGTGGGCAATTAGCAGAACAGAGAAATGCCACAATGTGTAAAGATGACTCCCGTGGCCGGCCAAAGCTCTGAAGAGTCCTGTAGAGATGAATGTAGACCTATGGACTGCAATCTGGTCAGGGCTCTGCGCCAAGCACTTCACCTCTCATGAAAAGTGCATGCTTTCGTGGTTAGTGTGCTGGACACAGATAACCTTATTTCAAGTCCCAGCTCTGCCACAGACTCCCAGTGGGACTTTGATTGAGTCTGTTCCTTGAGGCTAACACTACTCTACTGCAGGGCAATGCAGTGAGGAGGCAGATATTAACTCATGCAGCCCTCTGATGACCTGGTAATGAGAATCAGATAGTCCCTATAATACACTGCCGATCTTTTATGTCCTCAAATCCTCTGGACGCTAAATTTGCATCTTCATTAACAGAGACATCTGCCCTTAGCACTGTGTTGGACTTGTCCTCTCCAGTGCTAAACACCCTCAACACCTCCTCAAGCTAAATGAAACTAAAGAAGCTTAGCAACTAGCAGGATGTGAGCCCTGTGGCCAACTCCATCTCAGCTAATCCCCTCTGACTCCCCGCTCATCCTGCAGCCTCCACGAATTGCATTTCTACTTGTATTCTGGAGGTACCCACAGACTTCAGCAAGATCTGCACCCCACCGGGCTAAGCGCTGGACCAGCGTCTCAGAAGAGACAAGCTATTAACCACCTAAATCAGCCTGGCAGATGGAGCATGTGGGAAAAGGGCTATGAACCGGGTCTCACTGCTGAGAAAGGGAGGCCTGGAGAGATTAAAGCTGTGATTCTCAAAGGGCCCTAAGGGAGCAAGTGGGTGCCTGGCTCTCATTGAGAGGTGGGTGGAAATCGTGGCCTGTGGGACTTGCCAGGTCACCCGATGAGACTGGGATGGAGCCAGAGAGGTTCCCCCACAGCCAGTTTGTCCCCTCAATACCGGGGCTGTCCCACTTTCTTTGGATCCCCTACTTATGGAGAGCTACACGTCAGAAAAGTCCTGTGACAAGGGCAGCCTGCTCCAGGAGTCCAGCAAGCCCATTATGCCAGTGAGAGCAAAGCAGAGCACAGCACGAGGCTGTGGAGGGGCAGTGGGGACAAGGCCTTGTTCTCCAGGGACCAGCTCCCTTGGGCTGAGGCTGGATCAGAGTGGCTCTCTCTTTCTAAAAATCAGTTGAGACTTAATCCACAAGTGCTGAAGGCAATGGGAAACCTCCTGCTGGGCTTTGCATCAGGCCCTCCCTATGGGCAAGACAGTGCCAGCATCTCCACAACACCGTACAAAGGAGCTTTGTAGATCCCATTAGAAAGCAGACGCATCTTCTTCTGGAGACTGGCAGCAGCATCTCCTCCACCTCCCTTCCCTCCCACCCCCGCCTCCTCCACAGGCCCATCCTCAGTCATTAGGAATCCTGCAGTGCCTGCTCTCTCTCTCCCTACCCCAGGCGCGTGCACAGCTCTGCACGAGTGCAATGGAAAAAGGAACTTCAAAAGAACAAGGCGTTCATGGCTTCCAGCCATAGCGGGGCTCCTCCGGGAACTATCAATCCCACCCGGGAGCAGCAGCAGTAGCAGCGTGCCGACTCCTTCGCACCGCACAGAAGGGCACCAACGCCCCGCGTGCCTTGGAAGGTGTTGCTCCTGGGGTCTGCGTGCCTGGCATCCGACCACCTGGCAGCCAGGGCCTCCCTGAGAGTTATAAGCTGCAGGCGCGGGTCCTCTGACAGCGCTGCTGGGATCTGTAGGAGCAACTTGGAGGGGAATGAGAGAAGAGACACATGGATCCCATTAGCTGCTGCTTAACAGGAAACAGAACCAAACAACAACAAGCCCTTTCTCCCAGAGATGCTGCATGACAAAGGGCCCCCTGATTCCCAGATTTCAGGCCAAGGCTTGTCAGCTTCTCTCTCCCGCACAGTCCCTTGGGCATGAAGGACCTTGCTCTGCACTCAGGGTCCCCATGAGAGCTGCAGGCTGGAGGAATAATTCACCCAGCAACAACTGGTCCCTTCCAAGTCCTTGGACTCACGCGGCTTGGGAAGCACTTAGGCCTGGCACGTCATCATGGCCATGGGAGTCTGGGGTGCGGATGCAGAGACATGGGTGCTTTCCTCACCCTTCATTTGCCAAAATCTATCACAGGCTTCCAAGAAATGCCCAGGCTTTCTCCAGGTTGCTCATCCCTGTCAGAGGTAACTCAGCCTCAGCTTGGTCCTTCCCGTGTGCAAGCATAGTTAGAAGTCGTCCTGGCTGCTGTCAGAGGAGCGCCTCTCCAAGGAGTCCCCCAGGTTAGCTGTTTTAGCCCTGGGGTGATTAACTCAGTGTAAAGCAATTAACTTTTTCACACTTGCAGCCTCTAAACTCCCCGCAGAGCCCAGTAGCCACAGATCCCCTGCTCATTCTCTGCCTAAAAAGCCTGTTACCGGTTTAAAAGAAAAGCATCTGTCCCCAGATTTACCATCAGGCACGAAGCCACGCTAACCCAAGACAGCCTGTCCCAGCTAAATGCCAGAGACCAGCTCTCCGTCTGGTGGAAAAACCCAGCATGAAGACAGCCACCCTCCCGGGCTAAAAGACAGCTTTTTTTGCTGTGTGGAAGGCCCACAGACCCAAACCTCCCACTGACATGAGAGCTCAGGCTTATGGTGAAAGCTGCCAACGGCATTTGAATTCCCATGTGTTCAGCAAATGGGGGCACCGGACGGAGGGCCAGGAGACTCGGTGCTCAACTCAACTCTGCCACCGTTCTGCTCTGTGAGCCTTGGGCAAGTCCCTGCACCTCGATTCCTGTCCGCAAACCCGCTCCCCATCCTACTGCTATATAAAAATCCGGAGGCAGGGGCTGCCATTCAGCACAATGAAGCCCCACCCTTAGCTGAAAGCATCCAGGGGCAGCTATTGTAATGCTAATATAATGGGGATATGGGGAAGGTCCTTGATTTTTCCCTCTAGATGTGGAGGGCTCCATCAGAACAAGGCTTGGATCAGCAGTTTCTAAGCAGTCCCATCCACCTCATATTTATACTATAAATTCCTCCCTTGCGCCCCTTCACTGCCACAAGTGGCATATGAGTTTGTAGACAGATAAACATGCATCCAGACAGCAATGTTCCTAACCGAAAACAGCAGGAGGCTCAGTGTCTGTTACCAACCCCTTCTGGGGACCAGAGGAAGAGTTGGGGGGAGCCCGGGGCTAGATTTGCATGCAGGTGGTACTCATCTTTGCAGTTATCTATTTATTTCTTGGCTGGGAGTTGTTTTGTATCATGCCACAAAGTGGGAATGGTTTTGCATATAACTGCTGCCTGATGACAGCCTGTATTTGCATTACCCGTCAGGACAGATAGCTGGGACCAGGCAGCATGAGCCAGAAACCAGATCCTGGATCCCGGGATCCCTGGAAAAGATTACAGCTCTAAGGACTCTCTTAAGGTGTTTGCTCTGGTGAGCTTAATGCATCACTCTGGTTTGGAGGTGAATTCAGGAGCATTCTCTCTAAAATCTCTCCCCTCCATGCAGTGCTTTCCAGTAACACATCTCAGCAGTGCTTCCCACTGCAGCTTTTTTATATGTACATAATTTCATGTCTCAGGCCAAATCAGCCAAATCAGTTCCGAATTCTGTTGGCTGAGCAGAGCTCAATCATTCAAGTCTGTGGTGTTACCACTGGCAAGTATCCTACCTCCCAGACTTTTCAGCCTCAGGCTTCAGATATTCCCAAATCCATGGCAGGCAACCTACGTGCAAGCCCCAAGCCCAGAGGTCCTGGAGTTCAGGTGCTCCCTAGTCTTACTTGCCCCTAGCCAAAAAGCCGAAGGAGCAAGCTAGAGGGAAAGCCCAAGAGCAATCCCCCATTGCCATAAATTGTGGAGCTGAGATCCTCCCGTTGGGAGGCTTTAGTAGACTCTTACTAGACAATTACTTTGTGTTGGTCTTCCACCCATCCAAAGGGGTCACCCTGTCAGATAGGACGCAAAGCATCCAGGGGGTGGGAGATGGGCCTACAACTGATGTAGATCAAGTGAGGGAACAAAGCAAATCAACATGGCGCGGGATGACTAGTGGTGTCCCTCAGGGCTCAGTACTTGGGCCAGTCCTCTTCAACATTTTAATAAATTACCTGGATTCAGGCATCAGATGCAGACTGGCGAAGTGCATGGACGACACTAAACTTTGGGGGAAGGTGTTCATACTGGAGAACAGGTTGGGGATACAGGCCGATCTGGACAGGCTCGCAAGGTGGGCGGACCAAAACCTGACGGCATTTAATGAACAGAAGTGCAGGCTGCTCCACCTTGGGAGGAAAAATCAGCACCATACTTATAGGCTTGGTGGTGCTACGCTCGCTAACACCATGACCAAAAGAGACTTGGGGGTCTTGATTGACCACAAAATGACCATAAGCGCCCAATGCAAGGCTGTGACTGCCAAAGCAAACCAAACTCCGGCATGCATCCACCGACGCATCTCAAGCAAAACCAGGGACGTTATCCTCCCACTTTACTTGGCCTTAGTGAGGCCACAGCTGGAGTACTAAGTCCAGTTTTGGGCCCCCCACTTCAGGAGGAACATGGATAAGCTTGAGAGAGTCCAGAGGAGAGCCACCCACATGATCAAAGGCCAAGAGAGCAAACCTTACAAGGAGGGACATGGGACTCTTCAGCCTGGAAAAGAGAAGGCTCAGGGGGGACTTGGTGGCTGCCTATAAGTACATAAGGGATGTGGGAAAACAGTTGTTCACCAGGGCTCCCCAAAGGATAGCACGAACTAACAGCCACAAACTTCTGGAAGGCCGATTTAGACTGGACATAAGGAAAACCTTCTTTACAGTCCAAGTGTCCAGGGTTTGGAACAGACTCCCCCAGGGGTGGTGCAAGCACCTACTCTGGCCTCATTTAAATGGTGTTTGGATGCTTAACTTGCGGGGTCATTTGACCCCAGCAGACTTCCTGCCTATGGCAGGGGGGCTGGACTCGATGATCTTGCGAGGTCCGTTCCAGCCCCTAACGTCTATGAATCTATGAATCTTGTAGGGGAGACCTGCCTGCGGTGCAATGGGCAGGTCTCCACTCTCAACTATACCAAGTCATTCAAGCCCGAAAAGGAGGGGATCTCTCCCCTGCCAGATCAGTAAAACCACCTGGATCAAAAAACTTGACTATGGTATCTCTCCTGCCAGCAGCTCAGTACTACCATTCCCATTTTACCAACAGGGAAACTAGGAGCAGGTGAGTGTAGCCATTTGCCCAGGGTCACCCAGCAGACTAGTAACAGAGGGAGAGCCAGAGCCGAGCTCTCCCCAGTCCTGGTGCAGCGTTCCCATCACTAAGCCATGCTGGAATCGATCCTCCTCCCAGCACAGTATCTGAACACCTCACACACATGAATGACTATCTAACTTCTCCCCCTCTCTTTCCTCCCCTGAGGCCTGGGCCAGACATGAAAGCTTTGCAGTCAGGGCTGTGTTAGCAGTGTAAAAAAAAAACCCCAACCTCCCCCACACACTCCTATTGACAAGGCTTGGCCAGCAAAAACCCTAGTACAGGTGTACTTATGCTGGCAAAAGGACTTCTTAGCTTAGAGCAGGGGTGTCAAACTCATCCAGCCCCATGACCCAGATGAGGGTGTCTCTGAGCCAGTCTGCAGGCCAGATTGGGCCGTGCCAGAGCCAGCACACGGGCACAGTCCAGCAGGACATTGCACGCACTACATGCCGCATGCCGGCCCCCTTTGCCCATGGTGCGAAGTTCAGCCTGTGTACCCAATATACTGCATGTCAGTCCAAGACCCACAGACCACATCATACAGCTCCATGGGCCAGATCTGGTCCACGGACCGCACATTTGATACTCCTGGCTTAAAGGAATTCATACAAGCTATACAGGCAGAAGAGCTGTGCCAGTCTCACAGGCACCTCCCCAGGGAGGCTGGCTGGTCCTGGCACGCACCCTTCTTAGTGTAGAGGAGGCCGCATGACGCCAGGTTCCCACCCTCTCCTCCTCTCACCGCCTTTATTCTTTTCATCTCCTCCCACTGCTCTCTCCCCCGCCTCATTGCTTCGTCCCGACAACCTTGTTCCTTTGCAGAACGTGGGAGGCATGAAAGCAGGAGATAATAACCCAAACACTTCAGGCTCAGTCTTCCTGGTAAAGCTCCGGGCTTCCTGCTCTCCACCCCTGCCTCCCCCCGAGACACGCTTCCACTTCCAGTCATGTGCTGGCGGTTCTCACTGCCTGACGAATTGCAGTTGGCAGCTTCTGCTCCGAAAGCTGTGGCTCATCTTTTGTGTGTCTGCTTGCGGCTGGGGGGAGCAAAGAAGGGTTGCGCGGGGGTGGCTTAGCTCTCCCGGGGGTAGCAGGGGATGCAGTCCCATTACCCAGCAATTCCCCAGGCAGCAGTGGATTTTTCCAAGTATTGAAACTCTACAAGATCAAAGAACATCTTCTCCATACAGCTGCAAGGGGTGGCAGGTCTCTCAACCGCCTGGGGTGAACCACCCTTTGCAGCCACCGCTGACTCTTCTTTCCCAAGCAGGAGGTTCAGATTTAGTTTCACTCCAGTCCATGCCAATAGCTCTGCCCACTGTTGAGATTCAATGCACAAACAACTGCATCTCTATCAGCCTTGGTTCCCCTCTGCCTCTGTTTTTCATGACCATAGAGTCCATTAGAAATAGCTGCTTGAGCTAGAAGCAAAATGAGATGGGAAGGCAAAAAGGCCTCCAAGAAACAGGGTTGCTCAGCGTGGCTTGACATAGGGGATGCAGCGCATTGCCACTCCAAAAGCCGCCAAGGGCTGAGCGAGTAGCCAGAGAGGCAAAAGGGAAAGCTAGAGGGGGAGCTAGTGAGAATTGTTGGGAGTGGCAGCTTCTTGCTGCCTCCTAAGAGTAGCATGGGGTTCTTGGGGGTGGAGGGTCCAAGTCCCCTCCACCCACTGCACATCACTTCTGCAGCAGCCTGTTCACACTGAAACTCTGCGATATCACTTCTAGCCTGCTTCTGCTCTTTTAGACCAACCTGGTACAAGCTATATACCTGGGAGCCCCAGAGAACTTACCCCTTATGTGGGGCATCATGCTTTATGGCATGAATCCCCCGCAAAGACAGGATTGCTGCGGTACTGTGCATCAGGACCACAGCTGGATGACTGAGAGGGGAAAAAGTGTCTGTACAATCCCCTGGAGCTATCCAGCCCTCCTTTCCACTGCTTTTGCTTTTTCCTTGATGTGTAACTTCCCTGCTCTCTGGACTTTAGATTTAAGTATCTTTTGTTATAGTTCTGTGGCTTCTTCCCTCCCCTTCCCTTCCCCTCCCCACCTCCCAGCTCCCTTCTCCCCATTCAGGGAGTTTGGGACCCTGTGGCTTTTTTCCATTTTGTGGGCTTACTTTAATCTCTGTTACAGCGTTTTGTCTCTTTACCTCCTGCCTGGTGCCTGAGCTGTAAGACAAAGAGGTGTTTACACTAATAGACTGCCCAGGCATTGAGGCCGGAGACAAACAGCACAGCAGAGGGCAAAGAGAATTGAACATTTCAACATTTTTTCCAGCTGTCCCCAAAACCAATATTGACCCAAGACCCCTGCATGGCTGCTTTAGTCAAAGTTTTACCAGACAAATCAACTTTGCACAGAGCAGATCCTGGTGACACAGACGGGGGTGGCGGGTATCTAGAGGGGAGATGAAGACCAGGATGCTCCCAAGACGGCAGCCTTCCTCCCAGGAGAGCCCCCTGCCCATCCTGATACAGCATTAGAGAGGCTGTGTTGCCCACCACTAAAGAGCCGTGCGACCCGTGCTAAATGAGACCAATCATCTCTCCTTAGAAATGGGCTCATCCCAAGATGTGCTACATGGAGGGGGATGGGGGGAAAAGGGTTGAGAGCTCCATGCTAGTGGTCCAGGGGCAGGTTTTTTAGCAGCAGATGACCCAATCCAGGCCCATTAGGTAATAACCAGCACAGGGGCAGGGGGCAGATTTAACAATATCCTGTTGCCTTTGCTTGCTGGAGTTGTTCACAGAGCAGGAGCAGAGTGGGACTTCTGGAAACGTCTCCTCAAAAAAGCCTCACAGACCAGCACGGCCTCTCTGCTTTCCCCCTTGTCTTCTCTCCATTGTCTAACACTGGCCCCCATCATTAGAGAAGGAGGCGGTGTGGGGCAGGGGAGGGACAGAAGAGGGACCATTTTATCTCCTGCTTGTCTGCTGGTGATACCTCCTCTTGGGGAGAGAAGGCCACAGGGGGTCCCGGGGTTTGGCTAACCTGCCTCATTAGTGGCCATATGACATCATTATCTCACATTAGCGACACTCTTCACGAGGTAATTGGGAAGTCTCCCGAATGGCCCTGTGACCTTTAATTAGTGCGAGGGGCTTTTTCTTCCCTCCTGCTATCTGACTCCTGCAGCTGCTGCTTGTTAAGGTGCCAGAAGAGGGGTGCACCGGACCCGCGCGGGGACGTTGGGAGCAGCGACCCCCAAGGGGAGACATAAAAAGGGGCATTAAAACAGTCGCCACTGACTGACGTGTTTCAGCCGCCGACTGCAACCAACCTGCCGTCCGCTCCCCCAGCGCCAGGCTGCTACCTGAGCAATTACCTCCGGCTGCCCTGCTGCCAGGCTGATTAGCCAGGCCAAGGCTCCCTAGCCAAATAGGTAGCTCTGTCCACTCCAGCAGGGCTGAGCATGCTGATATTTTCCTATTGCACTTTAGCAAGGGTGGGGAGAAGGAAAAGCCTGCTGGATGAGGGCCACGGGTACTGAGTGTGCAGGTGTGGTTGGCTCTTTCATTTGCAAAAGCCAGGAGGGCAGCTCTGTGCACGTCCATCAGGTCAGGCATTCAGGGAAGGGTCAAGGCTTCCCCACTCCCACTCTCTCTTTTGTTTTCACTTAAGCCCTAGGGGAATTTTGTGCACCGGGTCCAGTGCCTGAAATGGGCCTTTCTGCCCCGCTCTGAGCAGGCAGGTAGCAGGATTGCCAGGGTCAGGGTTCTGGATGCAGACAGGTCTGAACTGGCGTGATGAGGGCTGTGCACCGGTGATCCTCCTAGCAACCAAAGCAACAGCGAAGCCTACAAGCAGCTACAGGAAACGAAGGGATAAACCTGCCCATTCTCAACCTCTCAGCTCTCCCCAGCCATAATTCTGGTACCTGGCCTCGTCCTCACAGTCATCCCAATCTCTGCAGCGTTGTCCCAGCTGCTAACTCAGTGCTTGGAGATAAATTGTTACCAGCTCCAGATAACACAGGAATTGTCAGCACAGTGCATGCGGGTTGTGATTTGGGTTAGCATAAATGTTTTGGTCGTGCCCAGACGTCCCAGTCAAGGCAGCTGTGCCCTGCGCCAGCCCGTGCCTCAAAGACCTCACACAAACAAAAGAAGGCATCGCGTCCCGGTGTCACCGAGGGCAAACCGAAGCTCAGAGACATTAAGTAACTTGTACCAGGTCACACAGGAAGTTGGTGGCAGGGCTGGGAGTCCATCCCAGCTCTGAGTCACAGTCCCATGCCCCAACCACACAACAATTGCCTCTCTGTGTTTTTGCTAGCAACAAGCACGGCTGAGGCTGATAAACAGTCTTCCCCATCCGCCGGAGCTGGCATTTGGCAGCGAGACATCACCACCCAAAACAGCTTTTGAGAACCAGTCTCTGACCACCAGGATTTTTGCAGAGTGGGCAGGAGATGAGTGGCTCAAAAGACACTCAAATATCCTGTAAAACAGGGAAGCTAGTATCCTTGACATGCAAATGCAAATACAAATGCAAACTGCATCCATGTGCTTTCTTCCCTTAAAGGGAAAGGAAAGAGTTTGCATTTAGTCGCAAGAGGCTCCCATCTTGGCCAGGGTGTCCTCACAAGGCTGAAAGTTCAGGGGGGATGCAAGAAGATGGGATGAAACTGCTGCTTCAGAAGGGGCTTTGCTCAAGCTTTGTTTCAAAGAACGAAACAATGGCATTTCCTCAAAAGACAATAGCTTGATAAAGAGAAATGGTTTGTTTGGTCCGGCACAGAGGAGGATTGATCTGCAGCCAGCAGTTTGTGCATCCTCCACGTGTGTGTATAGGGTAAAGGCATTTTGGGCTCACGAACCAGAGGCTTTGAGGTAAACGGGTGTATGCATGTGTGGATGGGACTGTGCAGATACAAAGCAAGCCCAGTGCTGCCAGGGGGGGTGCCAGGTTGGTGACCCAGAAGACTTCTGGCACAGAACAGGTTTCGAGCTAGCATGAGCAGCAGTGTGCAGGCTCTGCCAATCTGGACCTGGAGGGATCAGCACAAGGGATGAGAAGATTAGTCTCCATGGTCCATTCATTCCTTTGCTTCTCCTGAGATTGCCAGCAAACAGGCATCGGTTTCAGTGGCATTTTGCATAAGGGCCTGTTGACTACGAGCTCCTGACTGCATCTTCTGACAGATCATGGAACAGGGAAGGGCTGTGATTAAACAATGCCATGATGGTTATGTATGGGGCCTTTCCATAAAGAGCAGGGGAATTTCCCTCCAGCAGAGGTGGTGTGATCCCCTTCCTTGGAGGTATTTAAGAGGAGCTTGGACAAACACCTGGCAGGGGTCATCTGACCCTAGCACTCATTCCTGCCGGGGGCAGGGGGTCGGACTCAATGATCTAATAGGTCCCTTCCGATGCAAACATCTATGATCTATGAAAATAAGCTAGTGATTGATGGAGCAACCAGAGGGTAGCAAAGGAGATGGAAGAAAGCAAGAAATGAGGTGTCTTGCCCAGTTCTGCAAGCATCCCCCTTACCCTACTAGGCCGCTGTAGGTGGGAGCAGCCAAACCCAGTTAACCAAGGAGACAAACTAGTTCACTCACACCCAAGCTGTCTCTTACCTTAACTTGAACACCTAAGCCATTGTCGTGGACCTGTCACCTGGGCTGTGAGAGCAACCAAAGTGTGAGGCCCATGGTTAGGCCCTTTCTGCACTGCGAGACAGAGCCATGTTTGAACAGCACGAAATTTCACGTTTCTCAGCAAAACAGATGGCCTGGCTACACTGTTAGAGCTGAAAAGGCCTTTCTACCAAGAGCCCTTGGCCAGAACAACATTATTCCCCATCACCGTTTCTAGTGTTTGGTCTACGCTACCTAGTTCCAAACAGAAGCAAATTCTCTTCCGTTTGGCACCTCTCTGCCTGTGTGTCTTTGGGGCTTGAATCTCTCAACCCCCTTACATTTTGGGCATGCTTGGAAACAACTCAGGATCTGAAGTGCTGAGCCCATGCCACGTTGCAAAGTGCAATAATAAGATGAAATTAGCAACGATTTTCCAATATATCATTTATCCAGAGCTTCTTTTCCTTCTGACGGAGTTGGAACCAGACCACATCCTCCTCATCTTTATTTGTTGGTATACCAAAAAGTTCCTGACCACACTCTTCCCCCCTTTCTCCCAGTGTTACTGTGATCAGATGGAAAAGCGAGCCGCTCTCTGTGACTTGCTGCTGCTGCTGTATCACTGAACAGTTCTGACCAGCCAGATAAATCAGTGTTGTTTTTGCTCCCTGACTGGATGAATGCAAAAGGTATTTCACCGGTGAACACCCACTGATTCGAATAAGCACAAAAATATTGTGCAAATCCTTACAGCCATGACTGAGGCTGTAGCTGCAAAATGCACCATCTCATGGTTTAAGCATCAGATAAGGAGTTGGAAGATCCAAATTCGAAGCCTGGCACCATCACCCATCTATTCCACAACCAGAGGCAAATCATATCCCCTCTCGGTGCTTCTCTTTCTCCTCCCATCGTCCGTGTGTGTCTCTGGACAATCCTCAGAACAGGGACTGTCTCTGGCTATGTGTCTGAGCAACACGCAGTGGGAAAAAGGCCCTGATCTCAGCTGAGAGCTCTAGGTGGTACTGGCATGTCAATAATAATAGTTTCTTTGTCTGTGCCTGGGCTTTGCACTGATGCACTACACCCATTGCTGGCTGAATTCCAAGTATACAGAAGGCCTGAGGCATTCAAGTGAATAATCGAGGAATATTGTTTTGGTATCGGCCCAATTCTAATCCTAGTTTTACCTCCTAAACCTCCCTAATAATCTCCAACCTAAGGAGATAAGGGCCATTTGTTGTGATTCTCTTGGCTGTGATTCTCAGGAGGGCTTTTGTGTTCCAAAATAAGGAAACGTATCAGCTCTTTCAGAAAAAAATATGGTTGGAGATTAACTCCATGGAGACCGAAGGTGACATTTTTATTGTGATTTAGGACCCCAGCTGCTATTTTTTCAAAGGTGACTTAGGCCTGTCAAACCCTTTGGCTTTTAGAAGGTTTTGGCCCCTTTGAAAATTGAATGCGGGCTCTCGAGTCACTTCAGGTATGTGGCCCCCATGCCAAAGTGCCCAAGCCGGCCCTAAACATGGACGTACTGCTGCCAGCCCCTGCGTGAGCTCTTTTGCAGGTGGCTCGGTTATCTCTATGTGGCACTGCGCTGTGTTTGGCAGCACAGAAGCACCCATAAGTGCTTTTTAAAAGGGGATCCTGTGGGTAGAAACCGTTCCCTTTAGTGGCCAGGATGAGCGTGCACCCCCAGCGCTGCAAGGGTTCGGTACTCAGCTGACTGAATTGGAGGCAGATTGGACTTCTGCAGACTGCAGGCTCTCCAGACCCCGTCCCTGTTGCTGCACCCTTTGGCCCTGGGGAAGGAGGGAGGCAGGCGGAGGTGCAGAGGGAGCTACCGGTGTCTGTTGTGCCTGCAACCTGACCTCTCCCCTGCTCTTTGAAGCTGCTGACAGTGGGTGGGCCGAGATTGGCGCAGCGGCAGATCCGCCCAGACTTAGAATAACACATCCCGGCTGCCCGGTTCAGCTGGGAATGTGATTCTGCTTGGCAGGGCCGGTGGAGAGGGGGCCAGCTACTGGGACTTCAAGGACTAATTGAATCCTGCGGATGTGGAGCAGCTTGTGTTTGGGGCGGGGAAGGGGTCAGGCTGTTCCAGCCAAGAACTAAGTGAATCAGCGGCTCAGACAGGGCACAAAGGCAGCCAGAGTCCCCAGCCCACCAGCCTCAGCACCAGGAGGTGAGCGGTGCAAGGGGTTCACTCCTGACACGCCCTGGTCTCCCTCCTTCCCCTGCCCTCCCTGCCTCATCCAACAGCTCTCCCCTTCCCCCAGCATCTGGAGCATCCTTGCAAACCATAACCTTACCTCCTGGCATTGCCCCCCACTCTGCCACCTCTCACACCTCATGGCAGGAAGGGGAAAATGGAAATAAGGAGAAGCATGCACACAAGCGCTTCCCTCCAAACCTCCCAGGTCCCAACTCTCACACATGCCCATGTCCATTCCCTCGAGGAGGCAGCCACCCCTGCTCCTCTCTCCACCTTACACATGCAGCTCCCTCTGGCAAGGGCCATGACTTCTGCCCGCTTGGATGGAGCCACAAAGACGTTCAGACCTGTCGAGCAGCAAGTGTGTAACGCAGGCTTAGCACAGGCCACCCTGCACAGACGGACAGCAGGACCCTGACTTGAAACTCAAGAGATTCAGTAAAATGCACTGGGAGTTCCTTTCCGTCTGTCTTCTTGTATTGGAGCCTTTGAAGGTTATGCTTGGTGGCACTTTTCCACCCACCCCCCCGCCCCAAGATTTTCTCTGCAGCCCTGAGGGATAGAAACTCGTTCCTGCTAAAAAAAACATGAGAGCTGAGATTTTCCTCTAATTGCAGCAATCCGGGAGCTTTGTGAAGAGGAACAGATCGACCAGACTCGTGGCAGAATGACGAGAGCGGCTGCTGGCGCACGGCAGTAGCGCACACGCTGTCTATGCTGGGGGTGTCACATGTGAGCTGGATCCAACTCGATCCATGTGTTTACATGGCTCAGGGTCACATCCAGATCGCCCAAACTCTATGTTAAGAAAAAAAGATAAGGACAAAAAAAAGCATCTAATCCTGCTTGCAAGCAAAGGTCCCCTATGTGAATTAGGAGGAATGGAGGTGCTTATGTCCCAGTCCAGAGAGCCTGACAAGAGTGAGGATATGAACTTGCATTCAGCCCACTCCCCTGATGGGGTATCGGCCCCAAAACTCAGCACTCATTTCAGTGCTGACTCTTTTAGGAGCTTGGAGATGTGACAGTGTGGCCCAGGCAAGTGGCTGGGGGCAGCAAAAGGAAGGCAGAAGGAAGAACAGAGATCCTGACTGAGAGAGAAGAGCAGTGTGATGGCCTGCTAGGTTGCTGGCTTCAACATGGTTTCCACTGAGCACAACCAAGTGTGACAATGAGGCCTGAACACAACTGGCTGGATTGGAGCCAGCATGTTCCTCTGATCTCTCCGCCAACCCTCCCAGCGATACGCATAGGGGAGGAATCCCCAGAGCCGACGGGAGCGGATGGAGCGCCGAGAGCACGCCCTTCCCCACCAAGGTGACTAAACTTGGGATTCAGCCTCCTGCACCGCCTGGTTTCACCCTGATGCATACCTATATCACAGGACTGAGAAACATGCCCGGGCTTCTTCCAATAAAAGGAATCTAGCGCTGTAGCCCATGGGCCAGACAAGTACACATTACAGACACCGCGTACACAGCCTGAACCACACACACACACACACAAAATGCAGCCACCTCTGTGGTGGGCAAGCAGGACCAGCCAGCATGAAGGACACTGAACAAGGGGGTGCATAGTGTCTCAGCTGCAAAGACTAGCAGGCAAGGGGGTGGCTCTTGCAGCCAGCACTGAGACAGGGCAGGTGGGACAGGCATGAGGACACATGGATCTGGTCTCCTGTAGCAGGCTTGGGTCAAGGCAAAGCTGTGTACTGCTCTTGGTTTTGTCTTTAAAGAATAAAATGGAGCCTTGCAGGCAGGGCCCAAACAAATGCCCAGGGGTGGTGTCAAGGAGATCTGCCCAGCAGGGCTCTGGGATGATCCATGGACTTGCCAAAAGAATGGGCCGGTGGCATCCCAGCCTCAGGCCTGGCCTGGAAGACTTGCCACAGGCATGGCACTTGAGGTAGGTTTTAGGAGGCATCAGTAGAGTCTCTGCCCTGCAGGAGCCCAAGCACTTTAGCTCTGATGTGCTAAGGTGATCTGATGCAAGCAGCCGGGCTAGCCCTGATCCCTCCAAGTGCTTTGATCCCCGTTCTCTGTTGCTATCGCTGTCTTTTCATGGGAAAGTAGCACCCAGCAGCCCCAATCCCAGCCAGCCCCCCACAGCGCTAGGTGCTGTACAAATACAAAACAAAAAGAGGGGTCCTACCCCAAAGTGCTTAGAGCCACACACAAACATTAGCAAGAAAAAACCATAACCTTGCTGTTAAATGACTCCCCGTGACCTTACAAAGGAGCATCACAAACTCCTCTTAAAGAATAACAGCTTGGGATGTTACTTGCTCCCACAAAACAGTTTTGACAAGCTGGAAAAGCCTGGCATATCATCAGGTGTGAACAATACAAGCCAGGGATGGAAAAGAGCCCAAGAACCAAACACCTGTGGCCACTTATCCCCTCTCTTGGGGAGCAGCATAAGATCCATAATCAAGGGGAGGGGAGTTAAATAAATCACCAGTGTGGAACATGCTAACTTTTTGGCCTTAAGTGACACCTAGTGGAAATCAATTGCATGAGGGAAAGATGTTCGAGTTAGCCGTGAAACACCCGTCCATCTCGCAGGGCCAGGGTTTCACCCCATGAACTTCTGTCTGGACCTTCCCAGCAGCCGGCAGCTTGAAAATTTAGCAGGAGCACTGCAATTAGTTTGTCCCACCGTGAGCAATGGGGAAAAAGCCAAGGTCCCCCGGGCCCCTTCGCTCTCCTGGATCAGAATAAGTTCATCTATGACGGAGGGATCCAGGAGACAAGAATACCAGAGCTCCCTAGGAACTGCTCCTCAATAGACTCTGCATTTAAGGCATAGACCAAGAAGCCTGACCTCTCAGTGTGGCCTGCCTGTCCCAATTCATCTTCCGCTGCTCCTGGGAGCCAGGGATTTTCTGCTTGCCATAGCAGGGTCCAGCCAATCGACCCAAACACAGCCCGAGGCTGCACTTATGGGAAGAGCAGAGCCAAAGCCTTGCAAGGAAACTTGAAACCCAGCGAGATTTGGATTAGCAACCCAAAACTCGGGCCAGGTTTGCAAGCCTGTCGGAAGAAGTTGGCTGCGTGTCAGGCAAGTCTGGGCTACGTTTCAAGTCAGCTGGGGCTGACCTTTGTGCAAGCCCACTGCAGACTTGTCAGGGAACGTGGGTCTGAATGTTAAGAGAGCTCGGGGACTGAATGTCAAGTGAAGATAGAGCCGGTTGATGGATCTGGGCAGAAACAATACAAACCTCTGTGGTTAGGGGTGATCTTTCCCAGTGACCCACCTTCCCCCAAACAAGCAAAACCAGATGGGTGGTTTCAGCTCACTTCACTTGGAGTTTCAGTGCACATTTAACCTGCTAGACAGCATGGGATTCAGATCCAGCGCGGTGTCAGAGCCGCTGAAGGTCTGGCCGCATTGGAGCTCCCAGCTGGGGAGGGGTTTTTTTTGGAGGGGGGCTAATATTCTGTATTCAAAGCCAAATTTGCCAAATCAAATTCCAAATCCGTGAGTCAGCCCAGAACCATAAGTGGCCCTACTACCAGCAAACTTCCTCCACCCGCATCTGGGGCTTCAGATGTTTCCAAAACCTTAGGTGAGCATCCTACTTGCAGGCCCAAGCCCAGAGGCCCCTAAGTTTTGCTAGCCCTCAGCCATAAGGTCCCAGGGGCAAGCCAGGGAGGAGTCTCCCATTTCCATAAAGTGGGCTTAAAGCCAAGACCGTCTCACTCCAGCAGCTAAGTGGGAGGTTTACTATACATTACCTTGGCAGGTACTATCCCCGTGCCAGGAGAGCAGTGCAACTAGGAAGACCACCTCCATGGTCACGGTGTTTCCCTTGCCAGGTAAGCATAGACTATGCTTGATTTGAGCAGATAAGCTCTGTGGCTGAAAAGGTCTGAGCTACAGGGGCCACAGGTTTAATCCCTGCAGCCAATCAAAAAAAAAAAAAAAGCTTCTTTGAGAGAAGAAGTTCAGCTGAGACCCAGAGGAAAGCCATACCCTGATCCCTGTGGGATGCAGCTCTCTTGAGTCTTCACTGCTGCATGTAGGCAGGATAGAAGAAGGCTTGCCCAGAAATATTCCCAAAGCCTGCAGCCATCAGATGGATGGCTCTGTTGCAACCTGTGCTTTTTTGAGAATAAAAATCTAGTCAAAATTAAGAGGGAGCTGATGGCAGTCGGGATGTTACATTGTCATGGCGGATGCACGACAGGAACATGTAAATGCAAAGACAGGCACACACAGACACAGCAGCACTGGGAGCACTGGCCTAAGGCAAGATGTAGAGGGCATCCTGCGTGCCGTTAGGCAGGGCACTGTCAGGTCAGCATTTCCCAGCCCCGGTAGCACGTCAGTTCTAGGAGATGTGGACATGGGTCTGTCTCATCCTTTGCACTGCAAATCCATTAACCCCCTTCCCCGCACTGTAGCCCTTTTGAGCCGGCCCTAGATCAGTGTGTGGAGGGGAGGCTGCCTAAAGAGACCCCCACTTTCACAGTTTGCCTCTGTCTTTGCTTGAATACTAAATCCCCAGCAGCTTTGGCTACCAAGTTCTGGTTCTCATTGCTCCCAACCTCCTGAGCCCAGGCGTTGCTCTCCAATACAGCTTATTTTGAAAACCATTGCTCAGGGTTGCTTAGAAATCACATTCAGCAGCTGTCTGGTGGCCTTTCCCCTCCCTTCTACATTTGAAATACATTTGCACCAGGAGCAAACAAAAGGTTTTTTGCAAGCCTGAAATCCCCCAGGCCCATCTTCCACCCACGAGGAAGGGTGCCCACAGCCATTGGAGTCTCCTTGCATAAATGCATCGGTGTGTCCTACATTCCTGTTCTTTGTCCCACGTTGCTTTCCCCAGGGTCTGGCTCAGAGCGCCCTGATCGGTGGTTTTATTTCAGTCCCATCTCTAATGACATGTTTACGTGATAGCTATTTATACAAATGTCCTTAACACCAAAGTCTCCATGCTCAGCAGAGGTCGGGCTCCATGGCAGAGATAGAGAGAAACAGGACCACTCTTTTCTCAGCAGGTGGCACTCGCTAGCTAGCACTAAGTGCATTGCTTTCTGGTTACCTACAGTGGTCTGGCTGTTTCAGCACAGTCAAGACAGGGGCAGTGAAAAACCTGTGCCCGCATGGGGCCGGGAGCTGGCTAGGGATTGCATTGTGGTTCTGCAGTTGCATGTGCTAGGTAGTAAAACTGAACTTCTGCCTGGGGCCCCTGGTAGAGTAAACCCCACTGCTAAGCAGAGGTCGCCCTAGTCTGATGGGTGACCTACCCAGCCTGGAAGAACTGTCTGCTTCAGAAAGGACAGCACCGCATCCCACCCACCGCAAGGCAATACGATATCCCCTCATGGCTAGAGCTGCTGGACTGCCTTCATAAGCCACACAACGCCCTCTCTGCAGCCGGCATGTGGCTATGGGCAGCAGCACGTTGGGGAGTCTTGTCCTTGAAGTCCTCTGCTATTCTTTTATGGTCAGGCTGGAGGAAACCAAAGAAGTGCTAACAGATGCGTCATTTCCCCCAGGACGGTGTGTGGGCTCAACCCCGGACAGCTAAATACATACTTGGATGCTTCTTGAGCCGAGACTTGTTTGCGTCTCGGAGCCCCGGGTGGGAGACGCGCTGGGGCGTGCAGTTCCTGTCGGGTTGGGCGTGCGGCTGCCCCGGCGTCGGTTTTCAGTGTGACACTGATAATGCGGCCTGCCAGCCCGCTTTTGGCTTTCGCTTCCGTCTCGCTGAGCCTGGCTCTTTTATGTCCTGTGCTGTGGTTTGCAAGGCACGGTTTGAAGGGTTCGCTGACTCAACCCCGGGCTGCGGGAGTCGAAGGAAGGAAGCTGGCTGCAGCCAAGGAAAGGAAGCCAGTCGTTTCCCTTCTGCGTCCACGCGAGTGGGGGCGGGAGGGAGGATGTAGCCTGATAAAAATGAGATGGGAAGAGACATCAGACCTGCTTTCTCCCACATGCTCTTGGCTTGACAAACCCCCCAGCACGTGCCAGCCCTCAGGGCAGCGGAGGACGAGAGCTGTGGTCAGTGTTTGCCCAGTGCTGAGCAGCAAGTCCAGACTCACGGGAACGCACCGCCTCCGGGCTCCCTGTGCCTGTAGCAATTGCATTCAGCCGCAAGAGGGAGACTCTCCCCTGTGCCAAATTTCCAGAAAAGGAGCAGCCAGCTGAGCTTTTCCTGCAGGTTGGAGTCCAGTTTCTTTATCTGCCCCAGGCAGCCTAGGATCATGGCATATATGGCTTGTGAGCCATTTCTTAGGGACTTCAGAGCCAGGGACTGTGTCCATATCATGCAGCATTCTTCCAGCACGGCGTTCCCCAGGCTTTCTTCCACTCAAAAAAGCATCCTTCCAGCAGCCAGGGCAGTGTTTCTTCTGGCCAGGGGACCAGGGACCGAACTGTGCATGAGTCCTGGGCCACTGGGGCATGGAGCATGCAGAGTCAGTCTGGGCATCTCTGGCATTTCCTGCCATGCATTTGTTGCAGGATTGGTAGGAAGTGGTAGGGAGGAGAAGGCACTGGGCATCAGGAGACCTGTTGGCACTGCCACTGCCCTGCTTTGTGACCACTGCCACAGTCCAGCATCATCTCTGTCAGCGCCTAATGCCACACGCTCCAGAGAACCAGGGGACGCTGCCATTGTGTACCCCTTTATGTGATGCTACTGTTGGAGGGAGTCATCCCTAACCCCCACAGTCACTTGCTGAGGTCAAGCTTTGCTCTTCAATAGCAGCAAGCACCTCAGAAAGGCCCCATAGATGGGGACATTACACCCCAGAGCAGGAAGGCTCCGTGACAGCTCTCCTAGAAATGTCTCCTCTTAACAACTCACTGCGCTGGTTGCCTCAGACAGGTGCCCAGCTGCTGCCTGTTGCTTTACAGGGCAGGGGTTGGCATCCTGGGAAACTCCTATCCGTGTTCTGGGGCTTCTGTGTGGAGCTTGGGGCAGCAAGCTCTCTCCCGGACCTTGCATCCACCCCCTCCTGGCCCACTGCCCATCATCCCAGCCATGCTCCAAATCCAGAGCTGAAATGAGCCCCACAGGTCAGCAGGAAAACAAGGGGAAGAGATGGAAACCCATTGGCTGGCAAGCCCCCAACCTCTCGCCCACCTTCTATTTATGGCGCTGCCCTCCTGGTGCCCTGTGCATTTAGAGCGGTTCATATGACAGGCGGGGGGGGGAGGCTATTTTGGGCCTGTGAATGGGGCCTCACTGAAAGCTTGGCTCACCATGCCCTCATCTAGAGGACAGCACCGTGTCGTGCCGGGGGGACTTTGCTGCACTGCTCTCTGCGTGGCCCAGTCCTCAGCATCAATCGCTTCCAAGGTAGGACGGTCTGCAGGCTCTGCATCCCGGCTGCTGCTTCCTCACGCCCGCCCGGCCAGATTTCCCAGAGGCTTGGTGCGAAAGGCTTGACAAAGGATCAGGGCAGGACTGGGGAGGCGACTTGTGGTTTTGCAAAGCCTCTGCTGGTCGAGCTGTGTTTGGAGTCACGTTTTTGGCACCTTGTCGTGCCAAGCAGGAAGATGCAGGCAGCTCCAGGGGCCAGATCTCCCATGGTGTAAATGGAGGTTGAGGGGAAGTGCTGAGAAGTTCTAGTTGGCTTACAATGTGCAGGGGGGAGAGTAGCAGGTACCATCAGCACCAGGTTCAGTAGCAGAGGCTGATCCTGGACGGACAGCAGATCAGGTGTAATCAATGTGCTGCCCAGTGGAAGGAACCGAGAGACCCAAGCTAGACGCAAAGCAGATTAATCTCTGCATGCCCCCAGCGTCTGGCCGGGCATCTCTCCTCTCCGCAAGGTGCCCCCCCAGCCTAACTCAGGTGCAGCAGGAGAAATCCTCAGCTGCCACAATGCCATTTAAGAGACTAACCAAGAAAGTGCTTCTTCAAGTCTGTTTGGCAGTAGCTCATTGCGGCATGTGCCACTGCTAAAGCGACTTGTCCCCCATTCGGATGTGCAAGTAGAAGGCACCTGTCTAGTGCATATAGGAGACAGGCGTAGGGGTGTCCCAAGTGGCCCTGCCCTGCTTTTGGATGGACTGAGGTGTCTGTATAAGACACGCCTGCCCTGCTGACTATGCCCAGAGATGTCCTCCCCTGCTCTGACTTCAACTGGAAGTGAATGCGGATGACAGCAGTGCAGGGACCCAAGCAGACGGGATTCACTGAACACACCAAGAGCTCAGAGATGGGCTGAGCAGCACCTCGGCCTCTCCCTTCCCTGCCGGTGCCCCCGGTCTCACTACTGCCCTGTTGCTTTGTCACGGCAGAGATGGAGAATTTCGAGTACAGCATCCAGCTGAATGACAGGGACTGGGCAGAATTCTACTTGGCCTCCGAAGAATGCAGCTTAATCCAGGCTGCCCTGGCCACGGCGGACGATCCAGGGCTCAGTGACATTGAGCAAGGGGACACTGTGCCCAGCGCAGACTGCGGAGCTGGCACAAGCAAGCAGGTCACTATAAGGGTGTGCTGTACGCCTCTGCCGGGCAGAGGAAGCCACCCCCCATGCGGGGACACCAGAGAGGCCCTCCCCTCCCAGCCTGTCCATGGGCATTTGGCCCCAGAGGAGGTTTTGTCAGGCAGTGAGGACGAGACGGATCTGGGCTCGGTCAGCAGGTTTCTGTGGGAAAGCAACCAGCCCGGGTGCCCCCAGCACGCTGTGTCCATGCCGAGGGCCCAGGAAAGCCAGCTCCTCTCTCCTACCGGAGCTGAAGCTCCTGGCGCAGATAACCATGTTGCCTTACAGCTGCTCCAGCCCCAAGGCATCCCTCATGAGGCTTCGAGCCAGGCGGCAGAAGGCGAAGGGGCAGCAGCTCTGCCAGCAGCAGGGGAAGAAGCTGCAAGGAGGGGTCAGGCTGCAGAGGCACCGAGGGACCTGCCTCGGGGGGCCACCCACGTCCCAGAGGGAGAACAGCCCCACATCCATGCTGGGGTGGCAAAGCCCCAGCAGCCTGTTCACATGGCAGACCTGAGCCCCCTGGCATGGGTCACGGACACACCAGGCGGAGAAACCACTAGCAGGCCCCTCTGCTCAGAGTCCACACGATGGGACCCGCACAGCGACATGCCCCAGAGCCCAGCCGCAGACACCCCAGTGCCAACGTGCTCCAGAGCATCCGAGGAGTGTCTGGATCATGGGGGAGCCTGGCCTGATGCACCGTCCTCCAGCAACTCCCAGGAGGTCGTACATCTCCGAGGGCCAGCGAGGCAGGGAAAGAGCCATGAGCACCTTGCAGCATCTGTAGCCGAGGCGACACCATTGCTCCAGGAGCCTTCTGGCACCGAGGCACAGGGCAGCCTGGGTCCCACCAAGGATGGTTTAACCCCCTCGGTCCCACTTCCAGAGACAAAGGGGGAGGAGGTGGTGAACACACCAGGTCCTGGGAGCCAGGAGGAAGCAGGGACAGGCAGGATCCTGCTCCATGGTGTCGCGAGGGTAGAAATGCAGGGTTTGGGGCAGGGGGTGCAGCGGGCAGCACAGTCTGCAGTGCAGCCTGCAGCAGGACTGAAGTCAGTGAGGCCCAGGAGGCCAGCACAAGCTGCAGGGCTGGAAGTTGGTGAAAGTGAGCCCTCGGGTGCCGTCATGGAGAGAGAGGAGCATGTGCCTTGTCCAGCAACCGAGGACTCTGGGGAGAGCAATGCGCCTGCCCTGACCTGGCCGGAGATTTATGACTACTTCTTCTGCGACGTGGAGGGCCAGGAGAGGGGGGATTACCACTGGGGCGAGGAAGGGGAGGGGATGCCCACGGCCTCCTCGGAGCAGGAGCTGCCAGTGCCCGAGATGTACGGGCCAGAGATGTATGAGTACTTCTTCGCCGACCCCGACAGAAGCGGGAGCAGCGGGTGGGAAAGCAAAGATGAAGCCTCGGAGTCAGCGCGGTGCATCAACTGGGACCAAGCATCACCCCATGATGATGAGGGGGACCCAGGGGAAGCCTCAGGGGAGGCCCCAGTCTTCTCCGTCCCTGAGGCTTATGAACATTTCTTTGCCAATGAAGCTGGGGAAACGAAGAGCTGGAAGGGGATGTCCCTGCGTGCGTCAGACTCCAAGGTGAGAAAAGCCATCGGGGCTTTGAAATCCTTCCTGGGGAAGCCGGTGCACCTGGTCAGAGGCTGGCCCCCTGACCCCAGGGCTCCAGCAGAGAGAAGCTCCCAGGAAAATTTGCCCCTGCTCCCACTGCAGCTGCTGAGGAGAGGCCAGGTTATGCCAGAGGAGCTGGAGAAGGCCCTTGATCTTGCAGGTAAATGCCTGATTCTTGTGCATATGCATGTCCCTTCCCCCTGCCCTATGCCTGGGCTAGGGGTGCCCCTTTCTGCACACAGGCGGGTTGGCTACACATGGAAGCAAACCTCACAGTGTCCCACAGGGTCCTGCCCCACAACCATGCCCAGTGCCCCTTGCCCATGAGCTCCTCGGTGTCTCTGCCTACGCCCAGCGTGCCTCCTCACCTCCACTGCCCTGGGCTTCTTGTCCAGAATGAGCACCGCCTTCTCCATCAGTTTGTCCTGTGCTCATTTCTCCATTGCTGAGACCCAGCCCCACATGCCCATTCCCTCCAAATCATCATCATTACCCTAAATTTCCAGGTGCTGCTTCACAGAGGTAGTGCCAGTGCCCCCCTCATTTTGCACGACTCACACTAACCGGGCTGTGCCAGCCCTGAGTTGGTCAAAAGTCCCATCCTCGCTTTAATTTCAGCCATGTTGGAGGGTACCCTTATAGCCAAAAGTCCCTCAGCCTCCTTAAAACACAACTTGGTTACGTGCAGCTGGGTTTAAACCAAGCTGTCGCCACGTTTTCCTGCCGTGGTTGGATTTTGCATTTGGTTCCTCACTGCTAAACACAATTTAATGCCATTAGTGCTGCAACACCAGGCTGCTTTGTTGGGTTTCCTCTTCTGCTGACAGCAGTGTTGCCCCTTTGCAGAGCAAGCCTTGGCCTTGCAAGTTTGCTTCCCAATGGAAGACAATCAGTGATATCTGAGGGGAGATTTGATAAGTCTTCAAATACCCAAAGGGCACTTATAAAAAGGATGGTGATGACCGGACTAGAAGCAATGGCCTCATACCAGAACAGAGTAAATTTAGGTTGGGAATTAGGAGGAATTTTCTGACTGCAAGGGCAGTCAAGCATTGGAACAGGCCACCTAGAGAAGTTTTTCAGGAGTAGGTTAGACAGACGCTTGGCTGGGATGGTTTTGTCAGGGATGACTTTGCTTCAAGCAGGGGGCTGGACTAGATGACCTTGTGAAGTCCCTTCCATCCCTACTTTCCTGCAATCCCGTGATATCAAGCCTCGGTATATTCTGTGAGTAATTTTCTGGATTTATGCAAATACACCAGTCCTGAAGCAGAGATGGTCACAAGCTTCATGCGGACAACACCTTCTCCCATGAATCTTAGCCCAGCCCCAAGGCCCAGTAGCCAGGGATCTGCCCTGCCTCCAAAGCAGATGCCTATCAAAGCCCAAAGCAAAGAACAAGCTGCTTGCACTCACACGGCCCTCTCTGCACAGCACCTACTGTATCAACCCCACCACGAGGCAGCAAACACCTTCTCATAAAAGACAGCGAGCTTGGAAGACCGTGTGTAACAGTGCCGTCTTGTGATGCCTCACTTGACAACACACACACACAGGGACTGAGGCTGAGCCCTCCCCACACCAACCACGTAGCAATTTAGGATGGGGATGAGACTTCACCTTTCTCACACAGGCTGAGAAACCCAGACTTGAACCCTGCTAGTTCAAGCCTGGGTAATAAACTCAACCCTGGACTGGCTTCAGGGGTGTTCCTCATCCCAATTTTCCACATGACAATACTGTAGCCCAAACCAGAGAACCACGTAGCCGGGGTTTTGCTGACAAAACAAGGAGCAATGATCTCAGGTTGCAGCAAGGGAAGTTTAGGTTAGATATTAGATATTAGGAAAAATTTTCTCACTAGCTAGTAAAGCACTGAAACAGGTTATCTAGAGAAGTTGTGGAGTCTCCAACCTTGAAGGTTTTTAAGACCTGGATAGATAAAGCCTTGGCTGGCATGATCTAGTTGGGGCCAGTCTTGCTTTAAGCAGGGGGTTGGACTAGATGTGACCTCCTGAAGTCCCTTGCAGCCCAAATTTTCTATATATAGATAGCAGCAGCCGGAAAGGCTTGTATACAAAGGACACGCACCCCTGAGACAGGGCGATGCTAATCTATTGTCTAGCTGGCCAGACGGGGTTGTTAATGGGTACAGCGCTAGCAGGGAAATAAAAGGCAAACTGGGCCCTTCCCCCAGCTCCCAATGGGAAAGATGTGCAGGCTTTTTAGCTGGAACAGATGAGGAAGATGTGAGAACTAGCATTAATTTAATAAGCTCCCTCCTCAGAGGTGACTCAGGCCTTGCTTATTAAGGCAGGCAGGTGAAGGAGAGAGGGGACGGAAATAAAAGGAGAGGAAATATGAACCGTTCGGACTGCAATCTTGTTTATTTAAAAGCATATACCCGGCTTAGAGCCTTGGCGCCTCGTACTTAATACTGAGTCCCATCACTTAGTGACTCAGCAAAGTTGCTTCCTCTTTATTTGCACAGAGAACAAGAAGGGGGGGGGGGGGACCCTTAATCTTGGTGGTAACTAATTAATAAACCTCCTTCAATTCAAGGCCTGATCAAATAAACAAGCTCACAAAAATAAGCCGGCTGGTGACAGCCCCTTGAAGGTTGCTAGATTGGGCCTCCAGCAGAGGTGAAGTGGAGGGAGAGTCTCAGAGACCCTTACTGAAAGCCCTGGAGAGCACTTAGGGAGCGGAAATGGCCCTGGGGGAGCCGTGTTTCTCACAAAATTAACAGCAACAAGGCTTAGCTCTTGCAGGATGTGGTTCATCCACTGATCTCAAAGAGCTTTACAAAGCTGAATCACTGCTACCCTATTTCATAGATGGTGAAACCAGCTCTGAAAGACTTGCTTTGAGCTGTACATCACTCCCCAGCTCCAGCTCTCTTCACTGGGCCATCTCCTTCCCAAGTGGGTGGCCCAATGTTAAGGCACTTGGTGGAGGCTAGGATGCATGTCACAGACTGCTTGTGACATCCTGGACATGTCACTTAGCTTCTCTGAGCCTCAGTTTTCCCACCTGTAAAATGGGGGGGGTGCACTGCCCTAAGGGGGGAGTTGTGGGGCAGCTGGATAATGTATTAAAGGGGACTGGGCAAGGACCTCAGACAGACACATCTGTGACTCTGTTAGCCCACAGCTGGTTCCCTTCTCTGAACTGATCTAGTTAGGGCTGGTCCTGCTTCGAGTAGGGGCTGGACTAGACGTGACCTCTTGAGATCCCTCCCAACCCTCATCTTCTATGATTCAATGAACTGATTGGAAGCTGCTTGCAAGCTCCCAAGTCCATTTGTCACAAGGCCTTTAAAACAAACAAACAACTGGATGAAATGAAAGATTACAAGGACCAATTTCCTCAACATGAAATAACCTCAGATTAGGTCTCCCCTCTTCCCCATAAACATGACCACAACCAAACCGCGGAGGAGAGAAAAAGATCCATGCAGCTCCCTTGCCTTTTGAAAGCCTTAGTCAGAGGAGAGGGGGTAAAAGAAATGAAGATGAATTTAAAAGCCCCAGCATGCCAGAAAGACTCTCGCCTGCCCTGGCTGATGGAGAGTACAACCACCAGTATTTCATATCGGCTTCATGACTGTGTGTGTTGTTGTCTCTGCAGCAAGGCCCCATCCTCAGTTAGCACTAACGCAGAAGGACATGTGCCTGCTCTTCGTTGCCTTTGCATCCTGGGCCATGAAGACCTCCAACCTGCAGGCTCCAGATGCCTGGAAGACTGGTATGTACAGTGCCCGTGTAGGAGGGGAAAAGCAGTTGGGGCAGAGACTTGTGGATGCGGCTTTGACAGTGTCAGAATATAAAATACAAGCATACAGCCTATGAGCGGTCTCTCCCTAATTCACCCTTCGGTCACCTTCCTGTTCCCCCAAAACGATCACCGATGGCTTCTAATAATCTCTAACACCAATAGAAATATAACCCGCCCAATTCTTATTTCAATTACCCCATCCCCCTACCCCTATTCCCTTTTCTCTGTCCTCCACACATCACGCCTGTTGACTTTAATGGAGTTTGGAGAAAACAGGAGGATTAAGGAATAGCCTGCCCAAAAAGACACCCCACAGCTAATAGTTGGCTTATGTCCTGAAGTATAAGGGTTTCTGTTCCCTCATAGATGTTTATCTTTCCTAGACTAACTGTGCACAGTGTTATTTATTTTTTAAATATAAATACACAGTCCCTTTTCTAGGTTCTGCTAAGCTCTTAGCCTTACTCGTCACCCAGTGCTCGAGTGCTACAGGGTAAACACAGCATGGACAATAATCCCATCTTTCGCCAGCATACCTGAAATCAGAATTACACTCATCTCCTACAAATGAGCCTTTTGTCCTCTTGCCATTTGTTCAAAGCAAACCCAGCCCTTCAGCTGAGGCTGGGAGCAAATGGCTAGGCAAGGCTAGCTATTTCATTCTTGGCTCTCCTTTGTCATTAACTCTATAGGGGTGGTGTCTACCCCTCAGCCCCCGCACTCCTGCTTCTCCTATGTGCCCATGTAAGTCAGCAATGACCTCAAAGAAGTCATTGCCCCCTGTTCTCTTCTTCCTATTCCCCCGAAGGGGTATTTTTGCCTACCACAAATAGAGTTTAGGAGGATCAGTGAACTTGTTGCCCTGCAATCTGCCGCTGAAAATACCATCACAATGAAGAGTAATGAGTAAATAGCTATGACCCTAAGACACAACCAGACAGAAATGATGGCTGCTGTGGGGCAGAGAAAGCACAACATGCAGATGCCCGTGGTCTGAAACTCTGGTTTGGAAACAAGTTTGCTGTAAGAAATTCTTAACCGAGGGTTTTGGGAAAAGCTTCTGAATTCACTTTGCCAATGTGGGGACTTTTGCAGCGTTCCTGGCCAGCTTCGGTACCCTCTCCGCCATCCGCTATTTCAGACGGCAGGCTGTGGAAAAGGAGCCAAGAACCTAAATGCATGCACAGCCAGAGATACCCCTCCATGGGCAGGTAAGGAAGATCCCAAGAGAAGTTTCTCCCTGTACCCCGTTCTTAGCAAGAAGACTGCTAGCAGCCTGGATCCCAGTACCACATCTGCACTGGACGCACTGGCAAGCTGGAGTAGACTGTTCTGGGAAGCAGGATCCTTCCAGTGAAACCTGCCATTTCATCTGCTGATGTTACAGGCATTATGTAGCTGCACTGAGAAGAATCAGGCTCAGCGAATGCTTTCTTTCCAAGGACATCTCTTGCATAGCCATGCTATCTTCTGTGATTCTTTAAGTAGCTGCACACACACACCAGCCATGCTCAAAGAGGATCTGTGTCCTCCCTGGCTAGAAAGTGGGAGTTGGCAGCACTGAAGATAGCAAAAGAAATAGGGGTTTCTGTTGTCGGGAAAATCTGTGTGAGACAGGGGAGAGGTGCTGGGAAGGACAGAGGGTCCATCTAAACAGGTCCTTGGTAGCAGATTTCACATTGGTTATTAAACCCTGGCCAGGCTCAGGCTGAGAAATCAGGACTGCATCCAAGTGAGCCTAGCAGGGCAGCTGCTCAGCAGAGCTGAGCCTTCTCGGGAATGGCCGGGATCATGGCAGGGAGCTTAGCCTCTTGGATTTCACTGCTAAAAGTCACTGTGTTTATTCCAAGGGTGCCTTTCAGGGAAGCAGAGAAGGGTCTCTAGAGCCTCATGCTTACTGACTTCACTGCCTCAGGTCTCCCAGTCCCCGACGCATCGGGGCTGTGAAGTGCCATGGGTGCAGAAGGACTTGGCACCATTCAGACAGCTAAAGTGCAGGGCCATAGGTGGCCTGAAGGGGAAGGTAGTATTTAGCTCTTTTATGCTGCATGGATTGGGGCTGCAGAAACAGCACATCAAGGGGCTGGAGCAAGGAGTGGTCTCCAATTAGGAGAGGTTTGAGGCTGTGCTGGAGGAACACCAAAGACCCGGAAGGAAGGGAAGATACTGAACAGCTGTGGGCATAAATGAATCAGAACTTATGGTAGAGGTGATATCTTTTATTAGACCAACTAGATTTTTGCAAAAAAATTTGCTTTAATTTAATTCTGTAGGCATAAATAGCATTCTCAGGTAGGTAACACAGCCCTCAGGGGTGACCAGGGCAAAGACAAAGGGTTGGAGAGCCCTTCTGCTGTGTCCACCGCAGCAGAACGTACTGCAAAAAGTGAGCAGGATGGAGATTGAGAAAGGAGATGTCCATTGTCCAAGTACGTGGGAGAGGGGCTGTCTAGAAGGCAATGAGACCTGGTAGGAATAAGGAACAGGAAGGAAATATCACCCACTTCTTTACCCTCCATTTCCCCAGCTGCTCCCTTGTTCACTGACTGAGAGGCTCAGGCCCTTTTTTCCCTGTTGGGGTGGAAAGGGTCTTCAAAACATAGGCTGGGGGCAGCACAAGGGACAACCAAAGGTTCAGAGGAGGATGGAAGTAGTCAAGACAAGGCAAAGAAGAGGGAAGGATCTGAGTGCCTTGGGTTAGTCACATTAATCCACCCAGTCCCACTGGGAGGTCACTGGTTGTGGCTGCCCCCTCCTAATGGACCATCAAGCACTCAGGAACAGAGGCTCTCTGCCCAAGGAGAGGAGGCGTATGTGAGCCCGCTTCTCCTTACCACGTCTGAGTAAAGGCACTGTTGCAAATCCCGTGCTTCTAAGCTGATGCCAAGCTTCAGACTTTGTTCCTGCTTTGAACTTTGAATAGGGGGGTCACGAGGCATTTCTTTTCTTTCCCCACCATAGTCGAGGGACTGAGCTCAAGACTTCCAGAGCTAAGAGATCCAGCCTCCACAGCCTCCCTTGGTCCATCAGGTGCAGCAGCTGTTCAAAGCCAGGCTGAATAGTTCATTAATTATATCATAAAGCCTAGTCCTGTCCTCAGGGGAGACGCGGGCAGACAGGCAAAAGGAACTGTCCTGGATTTTTTTCAGGTGCTTCCTAAATTAGGCCAGTTTGTTGCTGCTCTGCCCAACCATCATCCCTTATCTATTCCTGTTGTAGATTAAACGTTAAATGAGCAGTGCAGTGTGAGCTCCCTCTGCAGCCGTGCTAACTGCTCAGTCCCAAAATTGATCATAACCTAGGTCAGGGGTTGCCAATCTGCATCACGAGCAGACTCCACGTGTGGCACACAGCAGAGCAGGGAGGGGACAGGCAACACAGCAGCAGATAGGGAGGGAGGCAGAAAGCAGAGCAGGAGATCAGGCATGGGGCTCCGTGTAGGAAGCAGATAGAACATTGGGCAGGGAGCACAGAGCAGGAGTTAAAAAGCAGAGCAACATGTCAGGCAGGGGAAGGGAATTGAAGTGGCACTTGGGGAAGGTATGGAGCTAATATGTGACATGTCTACCACTCTGGGTCACCATCCCTGACCTACGTGACTTAATTCATTTTCCACACCTCTAATTTATGTTTCCTGCTATAAAAGCACATGCCAGTTGGTCACTCTTCTAGATCATCTCTCACAATCCAAGCCCAGACTCCCAAAAATAGCAGGTGGTGTCAGACTCAAGGACATTCGGTGTGATCTTAAACTCACTAGGAAGCAGGCTGGGTGCAGCCATCACACTCAGGCCCTTCAAATGTGCAGTGTCCAACCTGCCCCCATCTCACCTCTGGGGAATATAACTGATGTATTAATGCTGATGAGCCATTTCTTTGGAGACGGTTCCTTTACCTGTCTTATCCTGTCTGGATATTTCTTCGTAATATGTGGCAAAATGGAGGTTTAATGTGGGGTGAGTGTGTGTGTCTGTGTGTGTTTCTGTACTGGATATCCTAAAAGCAATAGGATATTTAGGTACAAGAAGCCTACCAGTAAATAAAGAGAACACCATGGGTACGTGCTGTATATAGAGTATGTTAATTGTATATATCAAATAAATAAAAGGAGTTTAATGGCCAAGGAGAATGAAGTAAAGGTGTTGGCAGCTTCCCACAAGGTTTCTATCCCATTTCACCCTGTCGTGTATTTATTCCCCTGGTGCTGCAGATATTTTTTAGTCATTCATGCACCAAACCTTGAACAACGCACCAGGTGAACATTGAGCCCCAAGCCCCTCTGAGCTTCAGTTTTCCCACCTGTAACATGGGGGTAGAAGCACTGCCCTAAGGGGGAACTGTGGGAGAAAAGACACTAAAGTCTGCAGCGTAGGCAGATAATGTATTCAAGGGGACTAGGCAAGTGCCACCGGGGACTCTGCAATAGCACACAGGATGCTTCCCTGCTCTAAGCTGATTCCAAGCAGGGTGGCCCAGCATGCCCATCGGAGGAGGCAGCTGGGCTCTGGGTGCAGACTAGGCCAGGGCCACCCCATCTTCTTAGCACCCAGGGGCACCTTGGCACTGCTGCAGCACCCTTAGGGGCTGTGCTTGGGTGAGCCTGGACTACAGGTGCCACAAGAGGGGATTTGCTGCCCCTCCACCCCCCTGCACCCTGGCTATGTTGCTAGAGCTACCTTCCTCCAGCCTGGACCTGTATCCCCTTGCAGAGGACTGAGCCAGGCTGTGCTTGGAGCTGCCCTGCTGCTAATTGGCCCTAGTAGGGAAGCCTCTGGGGTGGGTGCAAGTGACACAGCAGAAGAGTCAGCTCCATGGTAGCAGACACCCCAGGGAACCCTTGCCCTCCCCACCCCCCGCTCAGCTCTGCTCCTAGGGTCCCCTGGACTGCTGCAGCACCGAGGCTGCAAAGCCAGCTTCCAGCCTTGATTAACTGTGCAGACAATTTTCGCCCCTACCCAGCAAGGAGCAAGCGCAGTGCAGCACTGAGGGAGTTCAAACATTCAGCTGTGAGTAGGGTTACTGTTTACCCAGCCATAATCCATTAACTGTGCTGCACATTCACTGTGGCAGGTGGGAATATGGAGACCTCTGCATGGTGGGTGGGTAATGGAGGAACAGCTGGAGGAATCAGACTACTTCATTATCCCAGGCTTTCCTGGGAGCCAGTAAATAACACTGATTTAAACAATCAAAGCAGAGGGGGCAGCTCATTTCGATGGAGCAGAGTCTCCAGTATCTGCTTTGGCTCCCGCGCTCACATCCACACTTAGCCCTGGAAGCTTGTGCAGGGAAAGCAATTAAGGCAAGAATAATCTCTGCTGGCTCCTCTGTTTTTAACCTAAACCTAAAGGGAATCCATCATTTCCTTCCTTCCAAGGGTGAGACTCAGTTGAGTTTTGCCCTAAGCTGTAGAGCTAGTTACTCTGCTAGCAAACACTGCTCAGCTGTCCACAATACATAAATGAATGATTCTGTGAACCAGCCCCTAATTTAAGATGGAGAAATGCCAAAGATGTAGGCTTAGGGCTGGGGCTGAAATGTGGATGCTTCTCTGAAGCGAAGCCAGAGGGAAGGTCTCACTGGAACACGGGGTTCTTCTCACACCCGGTTTTCTGAGCCTCCTGGCCAGATCCCAGGCAATGAGAAAAAAAGAAAAGGAATGTGATCCTCAGACCTTTCAAAGCAGGTTTGGGCTGGGCTGAGCTACAACAGTGCATGGGAGGCCAGTTGTGCAGAGTCAAGTTTTACCCATATGGGTCTGGTTGCTCCTACCCTAGTCTCCTACCTGAGCTGGACTCTCATCTAATCCAGGCCTTCAAAAAGGATGCTATTCCAAGCCACTCACAATGAGCCAGAATTGCATGGACTGGCTTGGAACAGCAGATGCTGTCTGCTCGACCTCACTGTTTTTGGGGCCTTGTGATCAATGAATGAGCTCAGTCAATTCAGTTCAGACTTGAGGACTTTGGGTTTGATGCATGGCTCAGCCTCTTGCTACGTGACTCTAGACAGTGACCCATTTGCTTCTCCGCTTCCCTTTTCCAAAGGTTTTGTGAATGGCTTCCTCAGGGCTCCTGCCCCCTGCCAAAGTGTTCTCTGCCCTTCACATGGTGCTGCTGTCTTACATGAAAAAGGGCTGGGTGGGCTCAGATGGAAAACATCCCAGGAAAATTCCAGGGACCTGACTCTGGACCTCGGGTATCATCAGTCACACCTGTGCTAACAGCATGGATTCACCAGCATTGCACACTCGGTCTGCATGACTCAAGGCTCAAGGTGGTGCAGTATCAAACCTTAGGTACCACTTAGACTTCCCACTCAGCTAGAATACAGAGGCCATGCGTGGGTGGCTATAAAGTAGCAGGTTTTCATATGGGCCATAAAACCAGCAGCCTGGCTCTTTGTGATCTGCACCACCTCTCCTTGTTCTTACTGGGAGTGTCTACACATGCATTTACACCGGCTTCAATTTACTGTGCAGTAAGCAGGAATAGACCAGCGTCTACACGTGCAAGCATAAAAGCACATTAACCTTGTGTGTTGCCTGACTTGGGACTAAAGTTAGTCCTGGTAACACTGTGTGCGTGGACTGACTTGGGACTAAAGCTAGTCCCAAGCCAGTCCACACACACAGTGTTACCGGGCAGTAAGGCATTTACACGTGCATTACTGTGCAGTAACTAATCAGGCATAAATTTGATACCTGCATGATGCATAAGTCACCATATTTACTGCACAGTAACTTCGGTTACCACACAGTAAATGCACACATGTAGACGTGCTCACTGATTCTTATTATCTGAGCTATTCAAAACCAGCTCCTTTTCCTATTCAAAACATGTTGGGGGAGCCCCATGTTACCTCTTGAAATGCATAGGAGTTGTTCCTAAATCTCCTAGTCAGCTTTGAAAATCCCAAGCCAGTATGCAAAACTCTTCAAAGAAAAAGCATGGGCCTCACCTTGCAGAGCTGATACAATGCAGAGACTGGGGCTTAAAAACAAGAGAGAGGGGCTAGGATGGAGAACAGTGAGGAGATGCAGTTCTTTGCAAGAGCAAGACTGCTCAGCTAAACAGTGTTTAAGTCAGTTCACTACGCTGTGCCCACCTGAGTCCCCTCCGTCACAATGACAGGGCATGGTACCTGTTCCCTGTGCAGTCAAATCTAATCAGTGTTGTTGTGAGATGGCAAACGGTCCCTGGACTTGACTCCAGAGATGATACCATTCCTTTGGCAGCAAAAGCAATTGGTAGCTCCTTCAAGGCTGGAACCAAACCCCACTGCAGTCACGAGGCGTCTTCCAAGCTGGGTTGTAAATAGAAGGTGCAGGCTGTACCTGTCGCAGGTCATTTACTCTTGGAACAGGGATGGGGTGGGTTTGAAGTCAGTTTGAAGTCTTTAAGTCAAGCTAGGATGTATTTCTGTGCAAAAAAAATAGCATTAGCCATATCACAAGCTCTCTGCACACTTACTGGGTGGAATCCTGCTCATCGCAGAGTCCGATGGGTAAGCTTTTCTGGGCACCAGCACTCAGGAGGTCACACTAAGTGTTTATAAGTGCTTTGCATTAGTAGGCTTTGGATGAGGCTGTAAGGCCCACACCCCTACAGGTATTTAGGTGCCTTGCTCCCCATGAAATCAGCACCTCAGTGCTGCAGGACCTGGCCTTAATCTGCAAAGCACGAAGGCATCTCTGCCTGAAGGGTGCTGTAGAACAAGCCAGGAGCTTAAGACCTGATCTAGTTGGGTTGAGCCTGCATTTCCTGCTCCTTTTGTTCTCTCCAGGAAAAGTCACAGGGTTGGAATAAATATCTTAGGAGAGAGATAGCTACAGGCCTGTGGCGAATGCGAAGGGAAATGATCTCCTTTTCATGGTACCAATCCCACTGCTGGAGATGGGGATGTGAGGAAAAGTCCTGGGAAGCTTTTGTTATGCTTCGTAGAGCCGCAGTCTCTGCAGCATCCCAAGGGAGCACCTGCCTGGACTTGCTTGTAATTTTAATGCTTGGTTTAATCACTGACCTTTTAAACTCTTTAATCTGTTTCCTCCCATTCCACTGATCAGTCACATCCCCAATATCCTAGAGGGAGGAGCCAGAAGCGCCCATCTCCTGCAGCAGGGAGAGCCACCACAATAGAAATGACCTTTGCAGTGTATCCAGGCCTTGCTGCATCGGTGTGACTGCCAAGGAGAGTGGCTTTGGCTGGAGGGGGGAGACATGTGACCCCGCACTGCCTCCTAACCTAACACGTCGCACTCTCATCTGACACCTCATCTTGCCAAGCACATGAAAAAGTCAGACAGGTGCATGCTTAATAATTACCTCCATATTTCATCTGCCTGCCCCTGTTCAGAAGGGCTCGAGCATCCAAAGTAACACTCAGTTGCTGGATGAGAATAGATCCTCATTTTCTCCTCCATCTGTGAATGGTCCATGCTGCGGCAATCAATATTCCAACTGAGCTTCCTGCGAGAAACGGCCCAAGCAATGGCCTCCTCATTATCATTTCATCTCCCTGTAATAGGATCAGAGCAGAGGTGCCAGCAGAGATGGCTGCCAGGTCACTCGGAGTCACCCGCCTATTCCAGGAGGCTTTGCAGCCGTTAGACAAGCCACGCTCTTCAGTGATTTCCCGGTCCGGTCTACAAAGGGCAGCAGGGGGAGCATGGACCATAGCCTTTGCTTGGGTCCTACAGAAAACGGCTGGCTTTTACTGTTATCTTCTAGCACTATCATGAGATAGCTCTGCAGGTCCTGCCGTCCCCTGGGTGCCTTGTCCAAAGAGATTGATACGCACAGTGGGTTCCTCCAGCCAACCTGGAGTGAGCTGCACATATCAACGTCCTACGGGATAGGGTGCTCATGGTGGGGGTAGATTTAGCCCGGTGATTTTCAACCAGGATGCCTCAAGATCCTGTCAAAGGTACTGTGCAATGATAGCACCGTGCAAACATGATTCCCATGATAAAAGCAGATTTCAACTAAGTCTACAGCGAGAAAAACATTCTGATCTGCAGTGGTCTTTGCAACCAAGGAATTGCTCTATTCTTTTTTCTGTAGTCACAAGTGGAGTGAAAACTAAGAGCTGCATCTGCCAGGCCTATTGCAAGGGGCCTCAGGTCTAAAAAGACAGAGAACCGCTGACTGAGCCCCACCAGCCATGGCTGCAGTTAAAGGGATGTGCTCCAGTGGCAATGGGCATCTCAGCAGTGTCACAGCAACCTAGTTCTCTGAGCTGCTTGGGAATGAGGGCAAGGCCCAGTTCTTAGTCCTGCTTCACACAGTCAGGGCCCACTCTCCAAGGAAAGCAAGCAACTCTCCATCACATCCATGCCTATTCCCTCCTTCCTGGCACCAGCACAGTGGACTCCTCCCCAGCCCGAGGGCTGTGTGTGGGCTTTGCATTCTTCATAGCAATGGCACAGGTGGCACAACTGGCGGTCTCTGCCTTGGATGCAGGTAAGGGGCTCTACCATACAGTGCAAAGGGGCTCTCTGCATTATTCCTCGCAGTTCCAGCCACCAAGGGTCTTACAGCCTCTTACAGGCATTAACTAATCCCCCAGCCGCTACCAAGTGAGACATCCCTCCTTTGCCCATGAAGAAGGCGCAAGGAGTTGAACTGACTTGAAGCATCACACAAGGAGTTTGTAGCCAAGCTGGAAACAAAACCCAGGAGCCCTGTTTTCCCAGTCCCCATAAGTGCCTGATCATGCTTCCTCCCCCCACCACGCACACCTAAAATGCAGTAGCTCCATAAGAAACCTCCTGAGCTCTCCATAGGAAGGTAATTTAGTGCACTGCAGCCTGACAGGTCGTGCAGACTGTAACGAGACCTGGGGGACCCCAGCAGAAACAAGCCGGCGAGCTTTCCTTCAATTAAAGCCTCACATGGGTTTTGACAGCGTTCACCAGGCCCTTTCATTCACCCTCCAGGGGCATTCAGGCGAGAGTGCGATTCAGAGCACATTGGCTGTCAGAACGGGAGCAGGGCACGTGGAGCGTGCAAGTGAGCACTCGCACACATATGCCTACAGCGAGCCTTCACATAGCCCTACAGAGCAGTCTTGGTGGATGGGGGAATCATCCGATGAGAACGGAGACATGACAACGTAAATTGTGGCTGACCAATTACAGAGCACAAAGAGCACTATTAGAAGCCGGAGCTGAAGTTTGCCAGCAACCAAAAAGCTAAAATGTATTTGCATAAATTACTTCCTAAAACCTTCAAAAGACACAAACACGGTTATAAGAAATAAAACTCTCAGAGGCAGGTCCCAGCTGAATCCCACCCAGGAAAGAGGGCAGGGGTGTTGTTTCAGTGCTGCCAGCTCTCATGATCAGAGCCTGAATCTCCTGATGTTCGATGTTTTGTCTTTAAAGCCTGTGCTCCCAGAGTCACGTGATTATGTGACCATCTCCGCTTGGTAAAAGGAGTAAGTTTCTATTTCTCAGGGCTGTTGGAAGGAAACCTTCCAGTAGAAGCAGAGTGCAATTTATAAAGCTCAGAAACCCCACGGCAAAGGAAAGAACCCCAATGCGTTTAAAAGAAAAAAAAAACTCCTGTTCTTCCAGCCCAATCTCATGATTGCTTGGGGAGCTGGGCCGAGACTCATGTCTTTGAATGCCTTGGTCCCATAATAAATTATTGGCTGCAAATATTTTCCAACTGTAATCACAGCTCCACCTTTGCTCGGGCTGACTATTGCAAAATCAAATTAAAAAAGGTGATCCAGAACAGTTGGACGTGTGCAGGCTTGCTACAAACTCTATTGCCCTTGTGCTGTGGTTACTGGGTCACCTCCTTAAGACATTTTTCTCTGTTGCAACCCAGGCTGGAGGATTGGAGGATGGTAGGATTGGAGGTAGAATTGTTTTCAAAGTTCCTGTGCTTTCAATTTAGGGGCCCTCTGCGTGGCGATAGCTAGTATCCCTTCGAAGAAGTTCTCTATTTATAAACCTTGGACTGGCTGAGAAATGTGTTGGAGCTGGAGCCAGAGCACTGGGTTTACACAGTCACAAGACAGGACTATGTGAGTGGAGCTGCAGCCTACAATGGTGGCTCCAGCCAGGTAACCACCATCAGGGTGAGTCACTACTGGGCTTGGAGGGTCCTTTAGGCACACCAGTAGTACTGGAGGCATGAGAGGGGGCTTTGTTGTAAAGATGGGATATAGCTCTGACTTTACCCAAAGTCAAGGAATGGTGTCTTGGAGCCATTTTAAGGACATACCAAGGCTTTGTAATACCATAGTTATACCAGAGTAGGTCAAGTGGCATAGTCCCCCTCACTCTAAATTTTACCGACATAAAACATCTTTCTACCAGTCAAATGTATTCCCATACAGGAAAGGGAATAAGCTGCACCAGGTTACTGCACTCCCATTGCACCACCTGTACCGCTTTAAATAGCTCAGATAAAACACAGCTGCACCTCAACCCAGGCCAGTTTTGCCAGTGCAGAATCTGCCCAGAGCATCCTTTGCAGAGCAGTTGAACAAGGGAATTGAGGGATGGGCAATCCAGTTCCCGCATGGGCCCCTTGGCAGGCGGCTCTCACCTTTCTCTCTGGGCTGAACGATCATCCCTAACGTGAGGTTTTGTCTGTCGGGCAAGACACTGAACCCCAGGCTAGGACCTGTTGTAGGCATTAGTGAGGGGTGAGGAGCGATCATCCTGCCACTGAAATGCAGCCACTCTGGGGGTACTCGCTCCTTATCCATCAGCAATTAACTGGCCCTATTGTGCAGTTTGGTGAATCTTTTCAATACCTTAGTATTTGGAAGGCCACAAATTCACCCCTTTCTTTGTTAGCTGGTTTCTATTAGGCCGTGTAGTATTGCAACCCCCCTAATTTGCAGTGCTGAAATTGCCCAGCACATACATCGTTCTCATTTTTTCTTTCAACACTGAGCAGTCTGTTTGGAAGGCGGCCCTCTCCCTGGCCCGCATTTCTGTTCCCAACAGAAGCGCCTCTGCACTGTAAAGGGAATGAGGTAAAAAGGTGACATTTATTTAGAGTCAAAGGGCTAAAGGGCAGACAGAAAACCACAGGAAAGGAAAACTGAACCAAAGTTAAAAGTATAACAGGAGGAGGAGAAATTACCCTAAGAACCAGCACATCAGGGAGGCAGGGGGACCAAACTGATGTCACCAAGTCTTGTTCCCAAATGAATCGCAAACAAGGCTGGGTCTAAGTCCCCAGCCCTGTCTTGAGGACTTGAGATGTGTCGTGGAGTCCGTAGACAAACCATTTGCCTACCCAGCTCGGTTGTTAGCCAAGTACCTGCCTTGCAGCCCTCTCACCAGGTGGGCCTGGGATGTTAATTTTACTCAAAGGAAAATCTCTAGTGGGACTGCTTCCATTGACATCTTTATCTTTCCCTTGCCAAAGACCTGGCTGGTGCAGCTTCAGAGGTGTTAGAGCTGATTCAGAACGAGAGAGAGAAAGGGAATGCACACCTTGAGTGACTTCCACCGCTGCACGAAGTCCCAGCTAAAGACCTCTGGGCAACTCATGACCCACCCAGCCCTTTTGCTGGGCAGCTGCTCAGTGATGAACATCACCCAGTCTGAATTTCCTACACTGCTGGAGTGCAGGTAGCACAGACCCTCCCAGCCTCATAACCACACACTTCCCAGGCAGGCAAAGTCATGTCCTTCAGGAAAATCTACTGAGCAATTCTTTGCCCGCTACTTGCAAAGCCCCATTCAGCCAAAGACATTGGAGGGGAAAAACAGCCCATAAACTTTGGAGTTCCAAATTCCAGCCTCTCTCTCCTGAAGGATACACTAGAGAGTTTGCTCCTAGATAATATGTTTGCAAATCACTGATCCAACCTGAGCCCTTTACCCAGTGACTCACAGTCTGGAAGGAAGGAACAGTTATTTTGTCCTTGAGGTGTTGGGATGGCATCATAAAGGGGGAGAAAACAGATTCCTCTGTTAAACCAGGCAAGGACAAATAAAGAGAGAGACTCATTTCTGAAGGAAGGCATATTATTAGAATGGTACAATCTTGTGGAAAACAACCAGAGAAGAAAACAGTAAGTTATTTCAATTCATGGCAATTTCTGCTATACAAAAGGGAAAAAAACCAAAAAATAAAAACCCAACCCAGATTGGAAAAATGGTCTCTGCAAGGTGTTACGTTCGCTGAAACCAGAGTGCAGCTGCACATAAGAAAACTATGTGCTCTGACATTCCCCAGTGCAAATCTGTTCTGAATAAATAGATCCTCTCCAGGCTAAGTTATTCTTAGACATAAACCTTCCCAATATGAAAGTGAACCTGAAATAAAACAAAACAGCTTAGAAGAGCCACCCATCTCACCCAGCACAGATGCATGGGTTAGTGAGCTGCAGTTCAGAGCTACAAGATTAAATAGATTGGAAACTCTCCTCCATTTACACATTAAATACAAATATTCCACTCAAACCGTATGTGTAAACTTTGTTCGATGCCATGTAAAAGAGTTCAAGTACCACAATCTCCTAGCTTGTTTCATGGGTACTAGTGAAAGGGGGAAAAAAAGAGTTCCTTAGTATGCTACAGGCTGCTGGGGAGCAAACAATAGACTGTGCAGCTTCAGGGAAAGCCCTTTGGCTTGCTGGTGAGCCTGTCTGCACTGCAGAGGCTGGGGAGTGATCAGACTCTATATCCCCTCTGGAGTGATGCCTGTTGGCACCTTCCCGCAAGGGCCCTGGAGGACTAAGGAGAAGGAGCTCAGCATATGAACTTCACTGAAGATGTTTAAGCACCAGAAGGGGCCTGCTGAGTTCTGCTTTAAGAAGATTTCCTCTTTCCCCCTGCCTGTTCATAGAAACGGGTTGGATGCAGTTCAGTCACAGGCAGAGGGATGGGAGGCCGGGGTGGCATCCCCGAGCACGCTTCAGGCAACAGATTTCCCCTTTGTCCCTCTCTCAATGTCTGCCAGGTTCTTCGATGCCCTTCTTAGATGCCTTTTGATGCCCTGGCATCTGAGCTAGTGCTGACAGTGAAGATGGAGCAGTAGCCAGCAGGGAGGAGGTGCCTTGCACTGCCTTGGTGAGCGAGAGCAGGGCTCAAGGATTCTTTGCACCTCGGTGGCTAGCTGTCCCCCTTGTACTGAGGCTGTGCGAGGAGTACAGCCATCAGCAGCACTGAGTGTGGAGACCATGCGTGTCCATGTCCCTTCGCACAGGCCGTGGTGCAGCATGGCAGGTGATCTGGCTCATTGGCCGGGCTCAAGGTATGAAAGTGCCCTGTAATACTAATCACCAACCAAGACTCCACTGAAAAGGCAGATAATCAGGGTCCCACTCCATAGCTCTAATACTTCACAGACACTCACCCCTCCAGCAACCTCTTCTATGGCCTTTGAGTCGCTGATCTTTCCATGCACACATTTGTTTTTTGATCCAATGCAACTCAGTTAGCACCTTGGCTTTTTTTCTGCTGTATAGAGTAACGGCTGTCCCTTGGCCCTGATTCTCCAGTAGTTCGGACAGCAGGTTTCCTGAGGATGCCACAGGTCCCCAGGGATCCTGTGTGCAGCAGATACATTGGCAAGCAGGCAGGGATTTCATTCCTCATCGGGATTCATAGTCTCTTCCACAGGCTTGTGGGCCTCGCACTAAGATGTGGTGGAACAGTTCACCATGGCCTCCATCGGGATTGGAGAACCCGGTGCCCACAGGCTTCAGCACAAATGGACAGTCATAGCAGGGGCCCTTCCTCCTCCTTTACACACCCCAGAATCGTCCCAGCTGATCAGGGAAGAACAGGCTGTGGAGGGGCGAGGAGCACAGCTGGGGTGTGCTGCTCTCAGACATGATAGTACTGAGGGCTGGACGGTGGCAGGCCCTGCCGGACACCCAAGTCCTTCCCCTCGGCCTCCCAGAGGTTGTCGTAACTGAGCTCGCTCTGGAAGCTCTGGAGTTCTGCATAGTCGTGGTAGTCTGAGTCGAGCCACGTGTGCCTGTTCCCGGGCAGGTCGTAAACGCCGGCATTTTCGCCTGGGAAAGGAAAACTGACCTGATGACCTGGTTTCTTGTGGGCTTAATACCATAAGCCTGACCCCCACCCCCCAAAGGACATTCAGAAGCTGCACCCAGATATCTGGTAACCAGAGCTGTCAGATATCGAGACACAGATGCATGCCCCACAGAGCCCTGATCCTGCCCTACACAGACAAGCTCCCTCCCAAAGCAATGCTCTGTGCCACCAGCTTTTGACACCAGGTGACACATAGCGGAGGTGATGGGCTGCTGTTGTCCCGAGGGGACTTGCCCCCAGTGATCCACCCAGCCATAGCTCCGCAACCTTCTTGGGAAAGCATAAGCGAGGTCTGATGGGATCGTGGGTCTTGGCAAATCTGGGGGAGCTATAGCTAAATGCCTTTTCTGGAAAACCAGCCTAAAATGCAAAGCCTCGCGTGAGACGGACAGATGGCAGGCAGGGAGAGCGAGCAGAAGGCGGCAGACATTATGCTCAGGGCTTGGGTTACGCAGCACGCAGCAGCTGCTCAGAGATCTGGTGAGTGACAGCAGCCGGACAGCTGGAGGGGAAGACGGCCACGCTGGGCCAGGCCAAGTTAGAGGAGAACACGCGTGCATGAGACAGGACAGGTCCTCTGCCTCCTTGGGGCTCACCTGAGGGCTGCAGGGAAGATCCCAGGTATTCTTCCCTCCGGGGGGGAACCTGGGAAGAAAGAAATGCAGTGATGAAGGGTCTATGCCAGGATATTTCCCTGTGGGAAACAGAAATCCTCCCTCCCGGTCCTAGCAGATTCCTCTCTCCAGTCTGTCTGGGTGCACCCAGCCATAGCCCACAGGCTCAGTCCCACTGCACCCCTAAAACCCTGCACTGTAGTCACCATCCTTCTGGCATGATGGGTCTCCCCTGGATCCCCCATCATCCTGTTTCGGTCATGCTCGAGCCTTCCCAACACCTGGGCTGGTGAAATGGACTTCTCTAGGGGTGTCTCAGGGGAAAAGTGCTGCACTGGCCCGGAAGTCAGACCAGGGCTCACTTCCCAGCCCTGCCACAGCCTCTGGGTGAGCTGGTCTCTGGACTCTGGTGTGTCCACAGCTGCCAGGGGGAAGAGGGGAGACCCATTCTGAGGTTATTTAAGGACTGCAATGTCAGTGCCCATATATGAAGGTCAGAGGCTGGATCCAGGCAGAAGCCTGTTTCTCAAGGCCCACTTTGCTATGTATAGCAAGGATGGTGCCTCTAGCAATCTGCATGCCCAGGGCTGCCACTGCCACAGCAAAGCATCTCCCTCAACCTCATGTTGCAGGACACAAGAGGGTGATGCCAAAAGATGCTTCTGTATCTCGTGAGTCCTGTTCCCTGGGGGCAGGGAAATCAAAGTGCTCCCCCACAGCCAGGGCCACGAACCACTGGTCTCAGCCCCGCGCCCTGAGTTCCCAGCACTTTCAGAGCCAGCGCTGGTCCCCACCCTGCCGTTGGCACTCACATTTGCAAAGAAGGCGACGTCAGGAGGTCGCCCCAGCAGTGGGCTGCAGGAGGGGCCGGGGACGCTGTATCTCTGGGCTGCCGGTGATTCTCTCCAGTGGGCGCTCCGTAAGGGCTGGTGTGGCGGGTGATGGATACCGGGGGCTGGCGGGCAGCCGTTCACCTGCTCTGAGCCGGTCTGCCCGTGACACCTGAGGAACTTGAAGAGAAGAACAAAGACCGTCTTGGAAGCTGCCAACACTAAAGCTCCTTCTCTGCCACACAGTTAAGCTGCAGGTCTAAACCACACTGCCATCAGGTTCACACTCTGCCCTTAGATGAAGATGAGAAGAACCAAGCCCAGGTTAGCCAGCCATCAGCCCCTGGGGGGGATGAAAAAACAAGTGCTTCCAGAGGGCCAGGCAGGGGCTGGCTGAGGACAAGAGGGACCCAGGCCCTAACTGTGTCACAGAAGACCCTCAAGGGTCAGAGACAACTTGCTGCTTCTCAGCAAGACAGTGGCAGGCAGCTGCAGGCTCCACCACAGCACCTGCCCACTGGAGAGGTGCAGAAGCAGAGGCTGGGTCCTCGACATGCGCTCGTGCACCAACCCTGAAGCCTGGGCTTTTGGATAAAACAGTCTCCTGAGCTGACCTAAGCCTGTCTCGGGGCAACCTGATATCACTGCTCTCACCTAGCTCTCAGACCATTTCTGCTCATTTTTGGGTCAGCCCACACTGGGAGAAAGTAAACCTGCCCCAGGCCTGTTTCTACCTGGGTTTGGCAGCTGGACAACTTGGCTGTATACAGAAAGATTTAGGCACCAGATGCCCTGGTCTCTGGGACTAGCCCAGGATTGCAGCAGAACAGGAGAGAGGCCAGGACCCCTGACCCTGCCCCATGAGGGGTAACTGGAGCAGAAGCTGCATGCAGTGAGTCATGGACATGACCTTCTGCCTTGCCCCACCACTAGTCCACCACTAAGCATGCATTGTACCTCTTCCAGGAAGCCGGAGCCTGCAGGACTCAGTGCCGTGGGGGAGTTGGGGGTGTAGGGGTCTGCATACAGCGGGGACTTGGGCAGGGGCGTCTTCTCCAAGGAGCTGGATGCCATGGAGTGCTGACTCTCAGCCAGGCTCCAGCGAGTGAGCTGAAAGGAAGAACCCCCGAGTCAATGCCACATCCCGCTGCCCGTGTTGTGACTCGCTTAGCAAAGGTGGGAGTGGAGCTCTCCCCAAATTAGGACTCCACCTGCCACTTGAACTAGCAGACCCCTTCCTCAGTTACTGCCCACCACGGGCAACTGGACCCTTCCACCACCACCCTCAGCACCAATAGGAACTGTCTGAGCTAAAGGCATCTCCTTTGGCTGTAAGTCATAGCAGGCTACTATCCTCCCTCAAGACAGAGGGAGGAAGACATGGCCTCATGCACAACCCAGAACGCACCACTGCCCTCTTCCCAAGACCAGGCCCCCATCATACAGGGCCCCGTACAGGCTGCCAGGAGAGGTTAAGGTACCCATGACTCTCCCCTGGCTCCTGGTCTACTGCTGTGGCACAAGAGGCACTCGGAGCATTAATTGCAGAGCTGGCCTGGAGGGCAGGAGCTGCTGGTTTTGCTTGTGCCCAAAGCTGCCTGAGCCACTTTGGTCCAGACAATCCTCCCCACCCAGACCATCAGGATTTCCAGGCAGTGCAAGCCCTTACACTGCTCAAGTCCAGACGCAGGGGGGGAGCCTGGCGCTGCTCGGAGCTCAGTGAAGAGCACGGTTCATTGTACACAGGGGACAGGTGCTCGCCATTGGGGTTTTCAGCAGCGAGGTGGCATGCGTTCCTCTCTGCGTCCTGCGTGCCGGGCGGGGGCTGCTGTGTGGAGGGGCCGCATTTGCCCTTGGACTTGCGGGTGCTGCCGCCCCTCTTCAGCTCTTGCTTCGACCAGCTGGGGTTCGCCAGGCACTGCAACCATATGGCAAATGCTTGGGTCAGCTGCTGTAACATGCCCCAAACACATGCCACCCACGTGCCCCATGAGCATGAGAATGGCAGTGCTCACCAAGGTCCCTCCCCATGCCCACTGCAACATCCAGTGGCCTTGGCCAGACTGCAGACCCCATGCCCGTGGCAAGGGGTGATAACCCGACTGCTCGAGTCATGTAGAATGAGATGGAGTAAGTCCCAGGTGACTGCACTGATGGGACAGTGATGCTCTGGCCATAAGGAGATGGGCATTGGGGACTAGTGCTCTGATGCTCCTTACCAACCAACTGGTGTTTGCTTAATGGCATACTAGTTTCCCCTCACACCTGCACCCAGGATGGCATGCAGAGGAGGTGGTAGGGGACTAGTGGAGATAGGAAACCTGTCTGAGAGCTGTACATGGGCCCACCTAGGCATTATGGGAGGCAGAGTTTCTTGCTAAAAAACAGCATACTGTGTTATTAAGGGCCAACTCTCAGCTCCTATGGGTGAATGGGGGGAATCAATTTAACCCTGGCTTCTCCTGACCTTGGAGCCCCTCCATTTGTGCCTTTGGCAGGCTTTGAAAGTAGTGGTAGGTTGAAAATGTCACACACACGTGCTAATTCCAACGCATGCCAAGTGCTTTCTTGTGACGCTATTCACCACTGCGATCCCAAAGGAGAACCTGCCTCACGGAGGTGTAAGAGGGGCCCTGATGACCCAAGTGCTCAATTCCCATTAGCTCAATGCTTCCCCTTCCACCAGGAGCCATCGAACGGGGGCTCTATTATAAACACCACCTTGGGGCCATGCATTGGTGAGTTACTGCCATTCAGCTCTTCTTGCCCGTGCTCTGCAAGCACACATACTCCTAAGCCAGGTCAAAGCCAACCCTGCATGCTTAGCCCCAGCCCTAAGGAGAACCCACTTACATGCAGAGGCTGGGAATAGCCTGGGGAAAAGGAGTCCTCAATCACTCTGGTTTCGGGCATCATGGGAAAGGCCCCTCCATCAGGGAGGGAGCCGCTGTTCTGGGAGAGGTGGGTTAAGGTGGTGACTTTGCCTCCTGACGTCCAGGAGTTTGTCCGGCCATCTGAGGTGAGCGAGCCCCTGCCGCTGCCTGGGAACTGAAACATTTGTAGGGGAGAAAAAACAGTGAATGGGACATCCACAGTCAGACTGACCTGTTCCCTACTCTCCTACCCATGTCCTGAGAGAGACCACCCATGGCCAGGGACATCCCATGCCCACAGGTGGCACAGGGTTATTGCTGTCTGCACTATTCAGGCCCCAGCAAATGGTTCTAGTGAAAGGCAATGGGTTGGATGCTCAGGGTGGCAGTGACCATGTACATCGCACACAGCTGGGCCAGCATGGGCTCTGGTGTCAAACCTACCGGACTGGGAGTACATCTGCACTGCTGTCACTGCAAGGCAAAGCAGACTCCCTGACACTAGCTTGGGTGCTGCAATCTAGTGGCCTCACCTCACTCCCTGTCCACTGCTTAATACTCAGCTTCTGGGGCAGGTTTTCCATCCTGCACTGAGCTTTGTGCTGCCACCAATAGGTCCTCACAGCTGTGGCTATGGCATGTACCCTGCATGACTGAGAAGCTAGCTTCTAGAGACAGGAAAGTAATTAAATAGCTATGGCCTATTCAATCACCTTCTGCCAGGGATGCCAACAGAAGTGCCACACTTATGCCAGCAGCAATGTCTGTCTGTGTGACAGGCCATCGGGAGTTGGAGGAAGACCCACGAGCTCAGTGCACGTCAGACACTGCCCAGTCATTGCTGAGAAAGACTTGTTCACCTATTGCTGGGCCCGGATTTTTATCCATCAGGTAAAAGATATTCAGCAAGGGAAGAAGTCAAGGCAGACAGTTTCTACAGCCTGAGCACATTCTCACTACAAATGCTGAGCTGGGATTTTTTTGTCTCCCTTCGCAAATCCCCATTACCATCACAGCACCGTTGCAGCAGGATGATTGCACAGAAACATCCTAACCTGTGGCCAGAGTCTCCTTTGGCTGCAGGTCACAGCAGGCTACTATCTTCTCTCAAGACAGAGGGAGGGAGACATGACTTCATACCACTGCCCCCTTTCCAAGACCACTCTGAGTACAGAGCCCTAGATTTATACGGGGATATACATCTAATCTGCAGTGATCAAAGACTTTTCTCTCCTGCTTTTGTGTGCCGCTCCAAGCAAAGTCGTGTCCCTCAGGGTATTCTCACATAACAAGCGAGGTGTGGCCGGGAGAGATATTACAAATCGATCTCCATGCAGCCTTGCAATGCCTATTACCTGCCCGAGGTGGGGGAGCTTTGATCCTGTGAAGCTTTCTGATCCCGAGAGCGACGATTCTGCATTTCGAAACTGGGCTGTTTTCAGGCAGTAGAGCCACTCCTGGTAATCTTCGTAGCTGGGGCACATGACCCGGATAGAATTTATTAACCGGCCTAGAAGGAACAGAAATCACACTGAATGCTGCTGGTGGACGAGCCATGTTTTCTCCCCTCACAAATCAATATCTGGAGGCTGATATTCCCTCCTGGGTGGAAAGCCAGCATAAGACCCATGCCCCAAACAGCCAGGTGATAGAGCGCCACTGCTACTGCCCTGGCTCGAGCCTGACTTCCACCCCTTGCTCTTCTCCAGGAGAGAAGTCTGTGCTTGGACTTCAGCAGCGATGCAGCCACTAAGATGCTGGGTTCGAATGAAAATGAAACGTTTCTAAACGCATCAACCCAAGCAGCAGCTTTGCTTAAATCAGCACTTAAAAGAAACAAAACAAAGCAGAGTCCCTTAAATAATGATGCCACATTATTGTAAGCATTCATTAAAAGGGAGGCTGTCAAGAGGCAGAGAAATTATAACAATCATTCTTCCCTGCACTGAATCAACTACGGATCCTTTAAGATCCTTAAAGGTGTTGGGAGTGGATGCGGAGGGGGCAATGCTGGGAGGAGGGGAGAAAAATAATTATTTACATTATTTGGATTTTTTTTCTTCCTGTTTTTATCATCAGTATTTAGAAATGGGAAATTTCAATTAAACCTTAAATTGCAGTTTCAATGACCAGCTGGGTGGACAACACATGCTGTTCTGGTTACTCTTATACGTCACTCAGGTGGGAACGTGAATTTTAGGCCAACAAGTTTCATTTCCCAGCTGTACGGTTTCAGCCCATTTTTCAAGTCCTTTTCCATTTCTGGTTCCCAGGCAGTAATAGGAAACTATTTCTGTACACAGATATTTCACCGCGGGTGCGGAATGACTCAAATGCATATTCAATGGATGCAAACGTGTCTGCCCATATTAAGGCTTATAATTCCACCACCCTTCTTTGCTATAAAAATAATGCTAGGAGCAAAATCTTCTTTTGGAACCTAAGTTTTAAAAGAATTAATGCCATTCCTACAAGTCAAACCGGCTTCACCTAATGCAATATGGCAAATATGCTGTATGCAATATTGCTGAATATGAGCCAACAATGTGTCCTTGTTGCCAAGAAGGCTAACAGCATACTGGGTTGCATTAATAGGTTGCAATGCAATACTGGGTTGTGTTGCCAGCAGATTGAGAGAAGTGATTCTTCCCCTGTATTCAGCACTAGTGAGGCCACATCTGCAGTACTGTGTCCAGTTTTGAGCCCCCCAGTACTGAAAGGGTGTGGACACATTGGAGAGAGTCCAGTGGGAGGCAACAAAAATGGTGAGGGGACTGGGGGACATGACTTGTGAGGAGAGGCTGAGGGAACTAGGTTTATTTAGTGTGCAGAAGAGAAGACTGAGAAGGGATTTCATAGCAACCTTCAACTGCCTGCAGGGAGGTTTCAAAGAGGATGGAGCTGGACTGTTTTCAGTGGTGGCAGGTGACAGAACAAGGAGCAATGGGCTCAAGTTGCAGCAAGGGACGTTTAGGTTAGATATTAGGAAATACTTTCTCATGAGGAAGGTAGAAAAGCACTGGAACAGGTTACCCAGAGGAGTGGTGGACTCTCCATCCTTGGAGGTTTTTAAAACCCAGATGGACAAAGCTTTGGCTGTGATAATCAAGTTGGGGCTGGTCCTGCTTTGGGCAGGGGTTGGACTAGAAGTGACCTCCTGAGGCCCCTTCCCACCCAAATTTTCTGTGATTGTATGCTCCGTGGTTCTATAATATTTGGCTTGTGCGAGTTACCTACCTTCTATGAGGAATGAGGTTTTCTGGTTCTCCTCAAACTTAACTTGTATTGCATTCAGAGGCAGCTCTCCCTGTGTGCAGAAAGGAATGGGCTTATAACTCCACCGGTTGAGAGAAAGCGCTACCACCCCTGCTGTACAAATGGGAACTGAGCCCCCGAGGGACAAAGAGCAAAATCTTCAACAGCACCTAAATGACTAAGTTACCTTTTGCAAAGTGGCCAGTCTCATGGAAAGTCAAAGAGATCTTGGCTCTAAGAGCTTGCAGTGTAACGTGGCTGGTATGGCCGTGCTAGTTAGGAGTGAGGACCTAACTAGTTCATGCCGCCTCACCCCCATGGCTATGCTGGCAAACCCGCTCAATGCAGAAGTGATCACCTTGACCACAGGCATGTTGGTCAGCACAGATGGTGTCATCTGGGGAGGTGGCACTGCTATAGCAGCCGCAGACCTCCACACTGCCAGCATCTTCTTCCTTTCCCCTGGGACCTCGGCCAGGAAAGTTATGCCAGAAACAGCTCCAGAGTGCAGACACATTTTACATCAGGCTCAAAAATATGATTAGGCTCCTAAGTCACTTAGGCCCTTTAGAAAACCATATCCCAAAAGACATGAGCAAGGACACAAGGGAGGGTAAAGCTGGGACCCCAGACCAGCATAGTAACAACCAGTCCATCCTGCCCCATTCATCTGGGCCAAGATCAAGTTGCCTTTAAAGATCTGCCAGGAATCTAGTCTGCAAGCCTGACCCGTATCAATTATTTCTATACTTGCTGCTGAGATCTCACCTGTGGGAAACCTTGCTTTCTCCCCTGCCACTCTTTCCGATTGTGAGTGACTCAGCTGCCCCTTTTTCCCAGGTGGCTTGTAAATATGTCCCTGGCCAAGCCTTCGGTTGATAGAATAATAAGAGAGTAACACCTGATTATTACTATCCTGCTTTTTTATGGCTTGTAGGAAGCGCTATGCCTTGAAATGCCTTTAAGTGTCTGCTGTCAAGATGTTTTCCTACATCAGTCACAGCCGAGGTAAGAGACAGTGAAATAAAACACTCAGGACTCCCCAGTGACAGGACTGTAAATCCTCTCCTGGTGCAGACTGCCTGATAAGTGCCAGGATCTCTATTAGGCAGGTGGGGGAAACCAGGGGGGTTTGCTTGGCGGCTGGCCCATGGATCCCCAAAAAGATAGTTGGAAACTGGATACTGCAGGAGTGGGCACTTCACGTAGCCTGACGGTGTTTTCACCCCATTTGCTGTTCTTCCAGGACAGCTGCTTACAAGAGTCAGTACAAGTCTGGGTCTGTCATTTAGGGGCTGCATCGTGCTTCTGTAGTGCCCCAAACTCCCCCTGCCATGGGCACGCAGCAGAGGCAGAACTGGACCCGAACAGAGCAGCCGCCCCCAGGACTGTAACTAGGAAAAAGCCTCAAGGTTGAGACCAGGTTTTGCATTCCTTTCCTCTCCCCGGGGAAGGGGAACTGCCAGATACTGGCTCTCTGTCCCTTCAGCCCCTGGTTATTCTCAGCCTGCTGCCGTCACGAGCTGGTTTGCAAAAGGAGTGATCCTGCAGCAGGCAACACGAGTGTCTGTGAGCAGCTCCTGACCCCAGCAGTGGGGTGAGGAGTCAGGAGCGCGGGAGCTCCTAAGAGGCAAAGCCAGCTCTCCCCAGGGATGCAAGGGCTGGGGCCAGGAGGCACAGAGAGAAGGATGTAGGCAGTACTCAGTTTTGCTTCTGCCTCCCTTGGGGTTTGCCACGTCTCTCATAGAAACAGGGATTTTGGATAGTTCTACCGGTGACTTCTATGGATGCAGAATCAGGCCCTTGCACCTGAGTCCGGTTTCTGCTCCCTGAGTGATGTCAAGGGGAAAGTACAGTTCACTGCCCCATGCCACCATTTCCTCCCTTCATTGTCCCGCTTGAGAGGATGTGCATGGTGATGGCAGGACGGGGACAGGGCTGTGAGAGTGGAGCTGTTCATACCCCAGCAGGGCCTGGCTTGACCGTAGGGGCTCTCCCACACCCCCAAGCACTGTCTGCATTGGGAAGGAGCTGCTGAGTGGCACATTTTAACCGCAGACCCCGTGGCCGCTGTGCCGGCTCAGCCCCGGGACAAGTGTGGGGAAGCCGTGCCACCCCCAGCCATGCCTGGCATTCCTGCCATGTGGAGATCACCCGTGTGGGAGGGTGGGGAAGGGGTGGCCCTAGGATCCTCCATGAGAGACCGCCTGTCCCTGCGGCTAGGGCTGGCTGGACACAGATCCCTCCAGAGCACGGCAGGGCTGTGCCCTACCTTCCCAGCAGCTCCACCTGCCCCTCGTGGCACGGCACCAGCAGTGCATCCAGAAGACAGTGCCAGCTGACCGACAGGTGCTGCTTCAGGCTGGCAACTGGACAGGTCCACATGCCAAGATGAAACAGAGGCCTTTAGAGAGAGTGAGGGCCAGGGAGGCTGGAGGGGACAGGCAGTATACCACTCAGAGACACACTGGGATCCCTCTCCCAATCCCACATGCCTGTCAGGCTTCTAGGAGCAGCAGAAGAAACATTAGCTCTTAGCCACTGGGAAAATACCCATCAGAGGTCTGTACTGCACAGGAGGGTTGCTCTTGAGCCCCCTTGCTGTTCAGTGCCCAGGGGAGGAGGTGGCTGAGCAGAGATCCCTTTCCCTATGGGTTCAGCTCACAGCTGCTGTCTCCAAAGGAGGTGAGCAGCAGCTCCCCAAAGGGCAGCCCAGGCAGCATCACTGTCTCCATATGAGCTGTGGAGGGAGGGCTTGTCTCTCCTTCCAGCCCTGACTTCCTCCCCTGTTCAGCCAGCACCTCTTCTGCAAAGCCAGGCCCAGGCCTGGGGCCTTTTTCCAGCGGGGTGAGTCAGACCTCGCTGCTCTGGGACAACATCGTCCCACGGGCTCCAGCCAGAAGAACCTGAACTCCCTGCCCTCCGGCCTGAGCCTCCGCTCTCAGGGAAGGGAGGTCAATCAGCCCAAGCCTCCGTGGGAGGATCCTGTGCGCCAGCTTGTCTGAGGAAGTCACCACCTTGTGAATCATGGCCCTTCAGTGCTGTGGCTGCAACTCCGACCTGCCTGCACAGCCGAGAGTGAAGGCCAGAGAGGCAGGGAGGGAGGACACAAGCAGAGGGGACATGGAGATCGATTTTGTTGGCTGAGCTTTGCAAGAGCAAGAGGCACCGGGAGACCCTAATGCAGCCCAGTTCTCAGTGTGTGGACCCGAGCTTTTTGGAAACCAGGCCCCTAGGAGGGGTTCGAGCCAAGTACCCCCAGATCTCTCAGCTGATCCCATAATGCACAGGTCACTGGTTTTACGGGGAGGGGAGTTACCCCCGGATTCCTTCTTGCTTCACACCCCTCCCTCTTCTCTAGCCCCTGGGGCACAGTGCGGTAGCCCATGCTCACAGCTGATGCTGGTTGCTGCTCATTCCTTCCTTGGTTTCCAAAGTATGTCCCCACCCTTGCTCCAGGGCCCAAATGGAGACACTGTGTGCTGTAAGGGGGAGACGGATCTTCCCTGCCCACAAAGAGACCTTTGCTCGGGGAGAGAGCAGAAATGCCGGCCTGCCCAGCCCATCCCACACACCTGCTGCTACTGGTCCCTCTTCCCTGACAAGGCTTTGCAGAGAGGAGCCAACTCCTTCCACTGAAATCCCAAACCAATGCAGTGTTGCTGTGAGGCCGAGGGTCGGACTCTGATTAGAACAGCACCGACTTCTCCCTCGGCGGCTGGCAAAGCCTGCAAGGACTCTTCCCCAGAGAGGTTTCCTGCTGCTCTCTGCTCCTGCAGCTGCTCTGACAGTAAGGCATCCCCAAGAGCCAGCCCAATTCTTAAGAGCACCCATGAGTTATGCAGCTGGTCAAAATCCCTAGGTATAGAAACATGCCAGCTGACTCACTTAGGGAGTCTTGTGGGCACAGGGCAGCTGGGGGAGGTGATGAAATCCCAATGGAAAAGCAGCCTGTGAATGTCACAAGCCCCCATGAGGCACGAGGTGCCCCCACCCCCGCCCTTGGGTTCCTCTTTTGCTGGCACGCCAGGAGTACCAGGCTCTTTCGACATAAAAGAAGCCACCAGCCTTAGCAATGGTGGCTGCCCCAAGGGAGATGGGCCTGTGCTGGTTTCAGTACAATTCTGGCCAGCATTTCTGCCAGCCAGGCTAGAAGGCATGGTGCTTAACCATTCATCTGGTCTCTGCGGTGCCTTTTAGTATCCAGGAAAGTGCACAGGGTAGTTGCAAAGAAGATTTCCCCCAGAATGAAACTCAGCAGCCTTCCTCCACCCTTCACTATCCAAAAGGAGCACATGCTCCCAGCAGCAGGGCTAGTGCAAGCTGATCCTGTGGTTAAAGGGATCAGCCAGCTCGAGGCAGTCAGATGCCAGGTGAGTGAGCAGAGGCTGCAGAGGGCTCTGCAAGGTTGGTCTCAAGCTGGAGAAGCATGTTGGGTTGCCGCCCAGCCAGCCCTGCACCAGCCTAACCACAAAGAAGTGTTCAGATACTATCTCCTCCCAGACACTGGAATTCCCTGGCAATGAACTCTTGCAGAAAGGCAAGGCTGTTCCCATGGGAAATGGCTTGCAACAGCCCTGAGCTATGGTGCTGGCCCAGTCACAACACAAAGGGGTTGAAGCAAAGCTCTGGGGAGGGAGAGAAAGCAAAGACCTGGGAAGAATGGCTGGTGCCTCATGGCAATGAAATACAAGGGGGCGGGGAAGGATGGGGGCATGAGATGCACTTGCCTTAAAGTAGAGGCCGTTGCGCTCTTCCGATACAATCACCAGTGTGGAAGGGTACAGGATCAGTAGCCTGTCGTGCTGCTCCTGGCAGGACAGAGAGGGGAGAATTAAGCTCGACTTGCCATGGCTTAGGCTGCCTCCCTGAGCACAACTCATACACCTCAGCACAGCGGGCCAGCAGGCTCAGAAGCCATCTCTGCACACATCCCAACCCTCCAACCTGTGTGTAGCAACACAGCCAGTGTTGAATTGTGCCTGCACTTCAGGTCAGATAAAGATCTGCTGGGAATGGCTTGATCCTGCCTTGACCAGGGGCTCAGACCACATCCCTCAACCTTATTTCTTCTGCGCTCTTCATTGTCTCATGCCAGTTGTGTCAGTCCACAGAGGCACAGCAGGTCCCCGGACACACACCCAGGACTCCCTGGCGGGCAGTACTAAGACCAGGAGCATCAGGAATGAAGACTGGCTGTTATACATAGGGAGATGCATGAATGTGAGAAGCCTGCTGGTACAGGGAAACGGGGTGGTAATACTGGCTGCCCTGCGATGATAGGGGTAGAGAGATCTTTCCCATTTACTTGAGCCGCTTACTGTGCAGGTAACAACATGCCACATTACTGTGAAGATACCAGATCCCTGGAGACCAGGGCCCTACCTGGAAAGGCAGATGCTGCAACCTCACTTTGGAGACACAGAGAACGTCACCCAGGGACTCGCGTTGGGTCCCCCTCCATTCCCGCACGGGCTTGTTCTGCACGGACCAAAGCAGCTCCTCCTTCCCCAGGGTGCTGTCTTTCCAGTTGTTCTGCAGAGGTGGGGAGCAATGGGCAAGCACATCAGAGCCAGCGCCAGGCAGGGGGATGAGCCCTCGGGAAGGGACAGAGCTATCTAGGTCAAGCAGGACAGTGCTTGGAGGCTCAGAGCAACCACTCACAAGCCAAAATAAGTCACGTTCAGAGTCGTGAACAGCTTCACCATTTGCCCTATTCGCACTGCCAGCTATGGCAGCCAGTGGGAGAGTTTTACTAGGAGGCAGGCTCTATTTCCCAGGTGCATGCATTGATTTCCTGGGAGACCTCAGGCAAACTCGTTCCCTTCTCCTGGCCTCAGGTTCCCCATCTGTGTGTGTGTGCATGTATACTTATATACTCAAGAACTCAAGAGTCATGTACAGAAGGCCAGTTCCAAGAGTAAAAAAGCATTTTGTCCTTAACATCCATCAGTTCTGCACAGATTTCTGGCTTGCTCTGGGAAATCTCTCATATACTCATGCTAGGCAAAATGAAGTGCAAACTTGAACTGCAGGTGAAGGGATCCCAGGTAACAACACAGTCAAATGCGAGCACTTAGCAGTGTCTGTCCACAGCTACCTAGCGATGGGAAGGAGACAGGAGACCAAAGAAGGTCTGCTTATAGCAATAAGTTTTTATAGAAATTGATTGAGAACAAGGAAGAAAGTGGTCCTTTCTGGCATGCTATTGAAAGATCTGTTCCTCTTTGTTTGAGACCGGATCCTATTTCACTGCATTTCTATTCCACTCTCTGCAGGTCTGAAAAACTTTTAATATAACAGGTACACTGCTTTTTGTGACTTAAGTCTTCAAGTCCAACAAAGTTGTGTCACAGAAGCAGACACATTAACCATTTTTCAGGGAGTCAAGGATGATGGAACAGGAATGTACATAGGCATCTCCTAAGTAGAAGAGGATCTGGCTTTAATTTTTTTATGAAGACCCCTCTATATCTGTGCTATAAATGTGAATACGTAAAGAATAAGAGCTAACACTAATCAACCAAAAGGCCATTTGCAAGCCTAAGGCTCTCTTTGTGGGACTGAGGGCACGTCTACACATTTAATTAATGTGCTTTAAGTAATGCACATTAAATCTAGTACCTTCAGTGTGAGGTACTAGAAAAAAATGTGGATTAGCCTATTTTAACGCACACTAGCTAAAGAGCATGTTTTTATTGTGATGCTTTAATGTGCACTAAAATAAGCTAATGCACACGTGTAGACGGACACTATACCCACTCTACCTCCCAGCCTGTCTGTTGTGAACTGGTGCATACAGGAGGGGACTTTCTGAGAAACAGGACCCTGGGTTCTCTTCCCAGCCCCTCCACTGTTTCGTTGTATGAGCTTAGGTAAGTCCCTTCAGCTCTTTGGGCACCTATACACAAGTGCCAAGGCTGGAAGTCCAGCACGTCGGAGCGGACTCCATTAATCGAGTCTGCAAGACCGTCCGTGGCAATTGCCAGGCTCCAACAGCCTCGTGTATCAGCATCCCCGTGCTTCAAAATGGCAGTGGGAGCACTTGAACTAAAGGTCGTCGAACAAGTTTTAATTCAAGCACCCCCACTGCCATTTTTAAGTGCAAGGATGCTGATACAGGAGACACAGAGGAGCTTTAATTAGAGCAACTCTCAGAGCCACTCTAATTAAAGCACCACCCCCAGAGCAAGTGTAAAATTGCCCTTTGTTCCTTCTCCCCGTCGGCTGTGTGTTATAAAAAGGGGGTCGTAACACAGAGCCAGAATTAGCACGGGGACATAAAAGGCCCTGCTAGAAGCAGAGCTGATGGTGTGAACATCCACACGCAGCCCCAGAGCCGCCTCGCACAACAGGGACAGGCCCTGCCTGGTACAATCATGGCCCGCAGCAAGCCTCGACCGAGAGCACGGCTCGCGGGCTTCTTAGGCGGGTTCTCTCTTGGCAGGGCCACGTCTGGCGGCTATTTCCCTGTCTGACCCAGGTAGCAGGAGCTGCCCTGCTCCTTCAGCAGAGCTGGCTGAGCATGGATCAGGCTGGCTTAGCTGGGGAAAGGCAGACTGGAAACTGTGAGCCCCTGGCCTGTCAGATCCCTCCTGCCAGACGCTGCCAGCCCCTGATTCATGCTGGGAGCAGACAAAGGGCGTGCCAGGTGGAGGGGGAGGTAGTACATGGGAAGTTTATGGGCCTTTACAAAGCCCGCTGATAAGAGGGACGGCTTTCTAGCACCCGCCAGTCTGCAGCAGGCATTTTATCTCCCGTGGGTATCTGATGTCTGGCTGTGAGTGCAGCTGTGCCCCGATCTGACAGACAAAGCTCCCCTTGAAAGTGGAAAGGAACCAGACTGCAGTAGTGCTGCTCACCCCCGTCTCTTATGATTCCCTATGGCTGGCCATGCTTTCATGTCGGTTAGGGCAAGAGACTCCTGGGAGCTGTGCTTGGCTCTGCCACTGACTTACTGTGTGACCTTGGCAAAGTTGCCTCAGCCTCCCAGTGCCTCAGTTTACCCCTGTGTAAAACAGGGAGGATAATCACTTGTCTCATAAGGGAGCTGCATGGGTGAATTCAGTGCCTGCAAGGGGCCATGATGTCCTCAGGGGCTGTGAGGTCTTACAGGGGGCCAAATATTATCACCTGTCAGTCATGAAGCCAGGCCCAGACTAGGCCAGCATAGCTCCTGAATGCCCAGAAGAGGCTGCCCCAAGCAAAGTCCTTGCACCACACCATTTGCTATTCATGCTTCATGTCAGCCAAGGGACCTGCTCACTAGCAGCTGTGTTGGGGAAGGGGAGTGGGACATGCTCTTGTTCCCAGACTCATGTCTTGGCTAAAGCAAGTTTTATCAGCTGCTTTAACCCACACAGCTATCAGTATAGGGGGAATAAACCACTGGCCCATGGTGACAGGGGATTCTAGGGCAAGGAGGAAGATGGGCTGCAAATGTGCCTGGAAGTGGGGCCAAGGCAGAGCTGGGTTTAAGGGACAGCCATGCTCAAGGCAGTAGGTTCAGGCAAGTCATCCAGCGTGCAAGTGGGAGCCTCAGCCTCTATCCATGGTCTCAGGATGAACACCAGCTCTGGGCTGAGCTAAGTGAGGGGGGCAGGTGTCTGCTGGTCACAGGTATAGAGTCAGAAGCCCCTCGATCCCTGCCCCAGCTCTGTGCTCTTTCATCACTGCAGAAGCAAAATCACTGTTACCTTGAACAGTGTTCAAACCCCCCCACATGCAACCTCCCAAGCTCATCCTGTTTGTAGCCAGATCAACCTGGCCCAAGCCACTGACCTGGGACTGAAAGGGCAGCTGGAGGCTTCCTCCATTGAGGTGGATCTGTTTCTCCAGGTGATAAAGCCAGTGCTTCATCTCCGACTCACTGGAGCAGTACACCACAATGGGGTTCAGAAGAGGCCCTGCAGGTGCAAGACAGAGGATGAGCTGAGCACATAGGGGAATGCATGACCTCCAGCGCCAAAGGGTTAATCCAGGAGCTACCGTGTTCAACCAACCAGAGACATTGTTTTGATGATGTAATATTTCTCCCTTGTGTGCCGCTGGCCAAGTGTTATCATCTTACTGGGAGAAAAAGTTGTACTGATAGTGATTTCTAGGTGGGGATTCTCCAGGCCTGTGTATAGCAACATCAACATGCCACCAGGCTAAAATGTAGCTATGCAAAAATAATTTTTTTTTTTGCAAAAATCTAGTTGGTCTAATAAAAGATATCGCCTCTACCATGAGCTGCGATTCATTATGCCAAAACCCACCGGCACGGCCAGAAATATATCACTTTTTCCAGTCCCGGAAGTTGTTACAAACTCCCCTACAATCCAAAGATCACAGCCTTGTCCTAGTAAGACTGATTAGAAACCACAGGGAGAGACTGTTTTTACAGTGCAAACTATCAGAAAGACAATCCATCGGGAAGTGTCCAACAGTTAATATTCACATTTACCCACTAGAACAGGGACTCGGGGGAAGGCAGCTGGCTGCGTGGAGCTGCAACAGCAGGAGCACAGACTGGCCCTGAATTAAAAGGGCACACTCCTGTGTTTGATTGGAGAGTCACATGACAAAGGGGGCAGAGCTTGGAGGTATATAAACCCAGGGTCTGAACCATAGTGGCAGTCAGAGCCTGCAGGCTGCAAGGAAAGGAGCTTCTGCTAGCAAAGATCACAAACCCAAAGTTATAATGATTTCTAGATGAGGATTCTCCAGGCCTGTGTGTAGTAATGTTCAGGCTGGTGGAGCATGGGAGCTGCAGGTCATGGCTGGTGGTCCCAGGGTGCAGAGAGTGGGAAGGTGGCTTGGCAGCGGTATGATGATGACCCAGAGGGGGGACTTGGAGTTAAAAGCAGTTGCTTAAATTTTTGCTACCTTTGTTATAGACCACAAAGTGACTGAAGAGGGTCACACAGGGGTGCCTGAGAGGCACTCCAGATTTTCAGCCCCATCAGGCTCCAGCTGAGAGGGCCAAAACAGAATGGGAAGGGCCAAGGGCCCGAGCAAAGCAAGATGGACCAAGGGCCAGACCAGCGTGACTCAGAAGTGGGCCTAGGCTGGCAGTCAACAGCTAGAGTAACCAGTGGGCTAAAGCTAAGAGAGCTGAAGCCCATATGAGTTGGTGCATGGATCTAGGGTAACATCTGTGAGGCATGGGAATAGATGTAGGGGCAGAAGGAGGCCACAAATAGCCGTTAAGGTGACTGGTGCCTTGGGGCACTGACAGGGCCAAATGGGCTCCCACTTAGAGCATTGAAGAACAGGACCGGGGGTCAGCTGGGTACAGGAGAGACCCACTGGCCAAAGCAGGCTCCGGCTCACCCAGGGACCCTGGGGCAGCCTCTCTTCTACAAAAGAAAATAATTTCAGCAAGGCACAGCAGACAAGAGGAAAAAGGAGGGCACTCCAAGGAGCCGAGTGGGGCAGGAGCCACATGGCCGCCAAGGGGCATCACCGCCGCCCCTACAAAAATATTGCATGTTTTTAAATATGACATTGCTCCTGTAGGAAAGGCCATAGCAAATTTCTCCATCAAGGTAAATGTTTACTGCTCACTGTTACATTTTTTTAGCCCCCACCATAAATGTTAGCTTCTCAAATTCCCATTAAGGCAAACACAACATTGCACCCACCAAATAAAATGTGTTTTTTGCCTTCTAAACATTTGACAAATTCACCGTTGTTATTTGCTGTTTTTAACCAGTTTCATTAGCGTCTCTCCTCTGGACTGCCGCCGGAAGTTCACGGACCTTCCGGTGATCCTGCAAAGCTACTTTCTGAATCCTTTACCAGATAAAATCTGTGCCTGGCCGCTTATTACTACTCGACGGAAGACATGGTCACACCCACTGTTTACTCTAATATTTCCAGCTCCGTTTGTTTGCTAGCATGAACATCAAATTCTCTCACGCCCCTAACCAATCAGCTCCATGTTAGCCGAGTGACGTCAATAACCAGTTTCTAGACAGCGGCCTGACCTATGCTACGATTAATAATTTACTAGGTGCATCATTAAAACTGTATTAGATGCACTTTAAAAAAAGATCCCTGATTGTGGCGTTTGCGATCTTTAGGATTGCTGAGATAAGTGTGCGCGCAATATGCTGTCATAATGAAGAAATATTATCCCAATGATACTTTGCCCTCTGGTGGGGTCTTTCATCTGAGGATCTCGGCGTGTTTTATGGGTATCAATTATAAGCCTCGCAAAGCAGGATAGTGTTGTTACGTCCATTGTAGAGGTGGTGAAACTGAGGCACATGGTACTCATATTATATGCTCCTTAGATCATATGCACTGCAAGGCAGTGACTGCTTCTAGTTGTATGTTTACATAGCGCCTACTGCAGTACAGCCACAATCACTGTCTGACTGACACACCCAACGGTAGCATTAATAATGTCACATAGAGAAACAGGGAAGGGGACAGAACTTAGCATGTCAAGCTGGGAGGTGGCATTCAACCGAGGAGACCTAGGTTGGGTTTCCTGTCATCGGCTTTCTGCAATGACCTGAGCTAAGTCACTTTCCTGCTCTGTGCCTCAGTTTCCCCATCTTTAAAATGGGGTTAATAGCACTTGCGTGCATTTCTACCTGAGCACTGAGGCTTGGGCAAGGCAGCTTACTATACGAGTGACCTCGAGCCACAGACTATGACCCCATCGCATGGCTTACATGTCATGTTAGCTATTTCTCAGGCACACTAGAAGGGATGAGCCCTTCCCAGCCAGCTGTGCCCATGTTCCAGCCTCTCTCCAAGAGCCAGACAAGTTTAACAAGTCATATAAACGTGGCTTGCTGGTGGAAGAACTGCCATGCTCCAGAGCAGGGAGAGAAGAGTCCCTTTATAAGCTCTCTCTCTGCTGGCCTGTCTTCAAGCCAGGGCAGCCCTGAAGTATAACCAGACATGGCCAGGACCCTACCTCCGAGCTTTGAGGCTTGTGTCTGCACATTCAAGCCCATTTGGATTAAGGATCAGTAAGAACCATAAGCACCAAAGCTTTTCTGACATGGACTCTTACTCTGGAACACACAAGTCTTACTCTGAATCATCTTAATCTACTTTCAAAGGGGCCCAGACTAATCTAGAGAAAGGCCTGACCCAGCTCTGAATGTCTCTCGTTTCTGGTGCTTTATAACCCCTCTTCCTGAACTAGGACCCAAACCCAGCAATGGCCCAGTCTCATTTTCCAATCCACAATGCTCACGTGCATTAGAAATCAGGCAGAACCAGTCCACCCCTCCCTGCACCCAGCTGTTAAGATGGGTGTGAGCACAGATCCCAGCCCTGCACGGGTCTGGTCAGGGGTATTATGGGATCAGGCCTGGAATGTGGTCACAGCCCAGCCCTCTCTCGGAGCCGCCTGTCATTCGGCGGGCTGTGACTTACAAGGACTTCCGTTTCACTGCACAGCTGTGAATCAACTCATTTTCGAGCTCAGGGCATGGGAGCACGTAGATACCCAGAACAATAGGCCAGCAAGCTTTGGCAGCTCCCTATCTCCATGCAGTTTATTGACCTCTGTCTAGCTCATGCTTTAACTACTGCTCTCAGTGGCTCAGGATTGCTGTACTCCAGCCATGACTAAGCCTGATGCTGCACAGACAGGTTGTTACCCCAGGAAGAGTTTAATGTTGTGAGATGACTCAAAGCAAAAATAAAGGGAGTGAGGCCAGGGGACGGGAGGGGGAGCAGCAAGGGAGCACTGATTTACTGATGTCCAGGTCTGATCCTGCCATTCTGATGTTACCAGCTGAGGATAAAGAATATTTATCCTTATTATACACAAGAGCTATTTCTGCTAGAGGAGTAGTCAGGTGTCCCTCTTGGGATCAGGGTCCCTTTGTGCCATGTGGTGTGCAGACACATTAGAGGCAGGGAAGGAAGGGAATGTTCTTATCCCCATTTCACAGATGGGGAAGACTGAGGCAACGGGCCTGAACTGAAAGAGCTCTGTAGCAGAGCTGAGAAAAGAGTGCACATCTGAACAGGGAGCACTAGACCCCGCTTCCTCCAGGAGGAGTTGGAGCGCACCGAGAGGCACTCACCTGTAATCCGGAAAGCATGTTCCTCCTGCCCTGCGCTCTTTGCATTTGCAATTTCAAGCACACTCAGCTCTTTCAGTGGCAGCAGCCCCTGCAGAAGCAAAACACCCATTAAAGCAGGTTCAGTCCCTTTCTATCACCAACATGCCCTCTCCAAAGGGAATCTGAAACAAACCTCCTAACAGGGACCGCCAGTCTGTTTGTCTCAGAAGATCTGTTTGCAAAACACTATTGCGAATGGGCGTGGGTCTTCCTTGCATTGCACTAACACGTCATTCCTTAGACAGGAACCTGTGGGTAATAAATACCCAGTTTATGGGCAATTCCCATTGGTTCAACTGCCCCAACATTTCTACCTTTGCCTTTAGTGCCTGCCACAAGTAAGGTGACATGTTCAATGCTTCCTGACATGAGCGGGCACCCAGACCAAACAGGGCCCAGTTTAAAAGAACAAAAAGTGAAACTGGTTACAAACAGAAAGAGAACAGTTTAAAAGAACAAAAAGTGAAACTGGTTACAAACAGAAAGAGAAGATGTAAAGTGTAAAGTGTAAACTAATTGCAAAGTGTAAAGAAACAGCAAAATGGTGACAAGTGTGAGCTGCCTTGCCTGGGCATTCTGGCCCTGATGCTATGATGAAAGCCCTCTCTAAACCAAATCCTTCCGGAGAACTATTCAGTCATAGGATCTTGGTGGCAGTACAGGTGCAGTCCCCTTTTTATAACTCTTTAGCACTAATAGGCTAAGGGGCTGTTAGGAAGTCAGACAAGAGCTCTTTAAACACGGTCTAAATCTTCACAGTGTGTCTTTCCGCTTGAAGCTCGGTTTGTTCAGTGACTCAGGAGGCTGAGCTGTCAAAACACATTAACCCCGAGTCACCCAGAAGACAGTAAATCATTTCTAAAAGGAACGTCTTCTACCAATATCTTCCAACCCCCCCGACACAATTGTGTTTCTCCATTCATCAAAGGAAAGTGCTTTCTTTTTATGGACATGCGGATGGATAGACAGACTGATGGACAGAAGGTTAGATGCATGGACAGATGGACAGATGTATAAAATACGCTTTTTTTTTTTTCATCCAGTAGCACCTTCCTGCCAAAAGATGACGAAACAGTTTGTCATGACCATGGGGCATGGGTGTCCTCAGGGATCTTCTCCTTTCCTCCTCCACACTCTCCTCCTTCCATGAAGAGAAGCACCTTGGAGTTCACACCCAGCACGTTCCCAACCAAGAGCCTCAAGTTCAGCTCCTAAACCCATATTCAGGCAACCAAATTAAGTGGCTTGAGTTTTGAAAGTGCTGGAGGCCTGCCAGCATTTGGCCTTCCTAAGAACCTGGCCTATCATCATGGATTTGTCTTGCAGCTGGATACCGAGGTCCTGAAGCGCTATTGGGGCAGTAGCTAACACAAGACAGCCCCTGCCCAAGGGACCTGCCTTCTATGTGGACAAGAAGAGGGACCAAGTGGGGAGGCAGGACAGAGACAGAGGGCAGGGGGTGAATCCCTTGAGGTCACAGAGCAGTTTGGCATTGGGCCCAAGTACAGAAGCCGGGCCCAGCGACCTGACCATTAGACCATGCTGCTCCTCCACCGACTCCCACTGCTTTGTGTCATGGGAACAGAAAGATCCCTCACCTGATAAGTCAGTCCATTGGAGCCGACGGACTGAAAGTACAGGTAGGACTGGAACAGCTCCAAGTAGCAATCATTCACCTCCTGCAAGACAGAGACAGCTTGAGTTTGGTCCCAGGGAAGATTTGATCCCCTAGCTTTGCTCTGTTATGCACCCCAGGTAGGGCAGCACAGTCCATCCATCCTGGGACCCAGGGCCTGCCAGCTCAGAAGCCAGGAAAACATGTGTAATCAGGGGCCAAAGGAAAAACTGTTCTGTCTCCAGGCACAGCTGCTAAATACAAATGCAAAGCCAAATCCCCTGATCTGATGAAGACAGGTGCAAAGGCAGACTCAGCACGCAGTCTGGGACCCAAACACTCCTCCATCTCACGGGAGAGAGAAGAGACACCCTTCTTGGGACCAGCATATCCTATGTCTGAATCAGGGGAGACCACAGAGTCAGCAGCCCCGGGCCCTTGAATATTCTCAAGGGAGATTCCAGGAGCAGCGTCCCATAGGAATGAGCTTTGGGGCCCCGTGGTCTTGGAGAGAGAGCCTCTACCCTCATCCACTGCCTCTCCAAGCTTCCCAAATGAGCCCTGCAAAACACAGACTTAAACCTGCTTCCCCCTGTTTGACCACCCCAGCAGGAGAGTAAGATAACCTGCCAGACAGACAAGCACTCGCTGCAGCAACCGCATTTGCAGCCAGGGGAGAAGTGGGCAGTTGCCCTCCAGACACCTGGATGATGCACCAAAGCTCACCTGGCAGTGCTGGAATTTGAATTTGACCTTGGAGTAATAAATGATCTGTCCCAGGTTCCTCACGACCGTCTTCCTCCGCCCTTTCTTGAACAGGCTGGGAAATCGTTGGTCCGAGTTCTCCTTTTGATTGTCCTGGGTCGTGATGTTCTGTAAGAACAGCAGCAATAACAGATGAGGCCTGAATGCTAGGAAAGCCTCTCTCTACCTGCCAGAGGCATCAGCCGAGCCACCTGTCTTAAAGAGGAGCCCCGGGTCCCTTGTTTGTTTGCTAGGTCTCCATGCCAGCCGGGGAGCTGGGATTTTATTACCGCTGTTCTGGACAGGCTGGGAGGTGTCCCTCCCTGTATAGAAGGATATTTTAAACTAGATGAGGAGCGCCTGGTTGTTTGGGAGGAATAAGTGTTACATTTTAGGTCCCCCAACTTCTCAGCTGCCCTTCTGCTGGCCCTATTGATTGACACAGGCATCAGCAGAAGCCACCAGAACCGAGCAGAGCCCGGTGGTTTTAATTCGGACAAGTCTGTGCAAAAGCTGCCTTCAGTTTCCCTCTGTTCGGGTCTCCCCGGTCTTAGCACTCCCAGCTGATCAATCGCATTCCTGTCTCCAGCTGGAGCTGTTTACAGCTGCTATCTGGATATAGGATTTCACTTTTATTAGGCTCAAACCCTGACATACCTAGGCTGGGTTGCTGCAGCTTCAGCTCCTCTAAACTCCTCTAAACTTTATGGGGAAATTCCTTCCTCGTGTGCATCTCCTAGCCCTCCAGCCCATGCCCAAGACATACACGGGGACTTGTGCAGCGTGCTGAGGGGATCAGAGGCCTCTGGAAGTCACAAGCCAGGCTCCAGCTAGCCCCAGTCATTCCCCTACTGAGAAGCACAGCTTCAAAAGCTGGACCAGAGGCAAGTCTTTGGTGCATTACCTGCACACAACTTGGTAACGACTGAGATTGTACCAAGAGCAGAAAGTGCATCAGTCATCAAGGGCCCTCCTGTTCATACCTGGCAATGAATTTGGACAAAAAGGGCATGTGGAGGAATTTGAGTGGTCAAAGGATCTATCAGAAGCTGCCTAGTACAGAGGGCCAGGGCTGCTCTCTGCAAAGGCAGTTGTGATGCACTCCGTGGTGAGCTCTTCTGTCAGTGCCTTGTCCTTAAAATAAAGGGAGAAACTGAGGACTCTGAAGAGGCTGATGTCAGGGAGGTTTTTAGCAATCTCTTGCATCATCCCCTGAGAACCAGGTAAATGGAAACTCTTCTCTTGTGCAATGCCCTGGCACCTGAAGTTTGCTGGCCATCCTGTTCAGGCTCTTATGCTGCTGCGCCCATCGCTGTAGCATCTGATCATGCTCTAGCAGGAAGTAAAGCAGTCTGAATAGCATCGGCTGCTTGCAGTCTCTGAGCATGTCTAAACATGTCATTAATGTGCAGAAATAAACTCCGGAGCTGATTGCGCCAAAGTTTATTGCTCCCAGAAAGCTCCCAGGTGCACTGTTTACACGTGTCCAGACCGCAGCACATTGAGCCCGGTCAGAGCTACTCTGGTTGGCAAGGGGCCTGGGGCATCCACTGCTCTGATGGGGCTCTGCGTGCTGTGGAGGGGCTGGCTGGGGCATGGGGGTGCTAGCTGGCAGGCATTCAACCAGTGGCAATCAGACAGGGATACGAGTTTGTTCCCTGGAACATCCATGCCCCAGTCCTGTAAAAGATGCATGAGGAAGGAAGGAAAATCTACCTTATGTTATACCAGGGGTGGGCAAAATGCGGCCTGGGGGCTGGATGCGGCCCGCCAGGCCATTCTATCTGGCCCACGGGGCCCTTAAAAAATTTAGAAAATTAATATTTATCTGCCCTGGGCTGCCTGTCATGCGGCCCTCAATGGCTTGCCAAAACTCAGTAAGCAACCCTCTGCCCAAAATAATTGCCCACCCCTGTGTTATACCAAGATATCATGGCTTGGCAAATTGTAACCCCCTCCCCTAGCAAGGCTCTCATCTCCAGGTTTCGGAGCCGTGTTTCCAGGGAGTCCTAGTAACAAGCACATGATGGCATTAGAGGGTGGTGGGCAGACTGCCTCCTGCCTCTCAGAAAGGGCTTCTATCCAGAACAGCATTTCCAAGAACAAGCAGAAGCATGGATGCCACGGGGGTTGAGTGACAAAGCGGCCCCCACAGTCCAGCCAGGGAGCCCGGCTGGCCTGTGCTTTCCCAGAGCTGATCCAGAACCTGCCTAATCCACATGTGCCCCTTTTCGATACTTGGTGCCAGGGAGACAGCTGCAAAAGCCCGGGGATAAATGAAGAGCTGGCAGCCACGAAGCAGACCTGGTGACCTCACCGCGCAGGAATGATGCTCCAAGCCTCCACAGCTCTCCCAGTAGATAGGAACTGGTGAAGGAAGGAGGGAATACTAATGATTTCTGAATCCCTTTATCTGCAGGGCTGGGGGTTCCTTTCAGGGCTTAATTGAATGTAGATAACACCTTAAACCCCACCGCTTCTACACACACACACACCCCAGGGGTCTTCATCCAGAAAGCTGTCCCCTTTCTGCACCCAACCAATGGGGCACTGAAGGTGGGAACCCGCTAGCTGCCAATTAATGAGCTCACCTAAAGCCAATTAGGGAGAAGCTTACATTTGTGCTCCAAGGCTGCTGCCCTGGCCTGACTTATCATCACTTGTTGGCTGTGCAAGCAATTAAAAAAAAGGTGCTCAGGAAACAAGCCCGTTCAGTGGGCATCTAATATGTGCCACGTACAGGTCTCGCAGGGACATAGCCAGGGCCTGTTTAACCCCCAATGGGGTTGCTGTCACAACAGCTTCAATATGATTCCATTTATTTTCACTTCCAGGGTGTTCACCTGCCTGGCTGCTTTATTTTTATTTTAATTTTGTTTGCAGTCCTAGAAATTCCCACACAGGCATGTGTATTATATAGAGAACATGTGTTCTTTCTATTAGAGCAGAGCCCAGGAGTCCCCAATACGGATCAGAGCCCTTCTGTGCTAGGCTCCAGGCAAACAACGCAGCATGGAGGGCCCCAGCTCCAAAGAGTTCACTGTCTTATTTGTAAGGTGAAGGAGGCAGCAAATTGGGGGCAAGAACAAGATAACTGAAGACGGCGAGAAGCAGCGGTTCCAGCTGGGGAGTCCGTATTTCCATCCTGCGCTCCAAAGCGTCAGTGTCATCAACAAGAAACAGATGCCCAAGAAGAGATGAACCAGACTTAGAGCCTCTCAGTGGAGCCCTGCAGCCCTGCCAGCTGCAGCAAGGGGCTGCACCTTCCAGCAGCACAAGGCTCCCGGTATGATGGGAGCCCAAAGCAATTGTCACTGTCAAACAACCCCCACCCCAGCACAGGGAGGGAGAACAGGCTCCTGGATTTTGACCCTAACTGCAGTCTCACTAATTTCCGGTGTCACTGATACGATAGCATTGCTAAGAAATTAGATTAGCAAGTCTAGCAGCTGTAACCTGGCAGCGTCCCTTTCACAGCTTGCCCTTCTGCTCCGTGTCCTCAACACGCCAAGGTGCTACACGGTACTATATACCGCACCAGCCACCCAACCCAAACGCCCTTCGGATGTCCTTGCATTCCTCCGGTATCAGTGCGAGGTTGATGGCTCACAAGGAGCCGCGTAGAGTAGAGGCTGTGTTCAAGGCTGAATTGGATTTCCTACCTCATCTTCACCCCCGTTCTAGGACCCCGGTGAACAGTTTACTTGGATAAACAGTAGCAACGCGGCACGGTCAGAACCTGGGGTCTCATCTGAATAAGTCCAATGTTAAGAAACTACATAGCACTTCTCATGGCTGGTCAACTCGCTCCTTGGCTCTTATCTGCACAAAAAAATGCAGCCTTCTATTTATAGCTGCATTAGCAAAGAGGTACAACCCCCACTGGTGTGGATGTAGTTGTATCGGTATGAAAGTCCATATTCCGGTATATCTATCGTGTATGGGAAAGGGAATAAATGATACGGAGAGAAGGCTGTTTTATATGGGTGGCATTGCAGTCAGACTAGGAGCTGGACCACTATGACCAACGCTAAGATGAGCACATTGGTACAAACCTCTTGTCCAGACACAGTCTGATTTCAGATGGAGCTTGCTTTGAAGGCATGGTATTGAAGGTGGATGCATTTATGCTTTCAGATTTCCCATGTCCTAGCCTGTGTCACCCAGGCTAGCCCCAGGTTAGCATGCAACCACTGTTCCCCTCCAACTAGGGCAAGTGCAAGAAAAAAAGCATCAGCTACAAGAGCCCAAGCCAAGGGGCACAAGAGAAGCTCTCCTGGGGGGCCATCAAAGACCAGCTAAAACTGCAGCCCCATCTAATCCTCTGGATCTAAGTCAGAATCACAGCCCAGGATCCACTCCTTCAGGATCTGGGATAGATCACCATCCAAAGGGGTCTAATTTCCCAGCTGGGGTCACTTGACCCCAGCGCTCTTACCTACCCAGAGCAGGGGGTCAGGCTTGATGATCTAATAGGTCCCTTTTGACCCTAGAAATCTATGAAATCTATGAAATTTTGGCAGTGTTTCCCTGTTTGTGCAGGTTTCAGCCAAGGGTTAAGTGTGGAATTCCTGTCTGTTGGGAAGCTGCAGCCTGGGGACCTTTCAAGGGGTCTCACTCACATGACCAGTGATCAGACTGCACCTGGCCAGGCGCGGAAGAAGACAGGCTGCTCCGCGGAGTCCAGTTTCACACTGTCTTCTGAATTGTTCTGTGTCCATTTGGTGAGGAGTTTGCATAAGATCAAAACTAAGTAAGTAACACCTCGGAAAGTCCTGGCTTTGTGAGAAGGGCTGGTCTGGCAGGCTCTCTGCAGAGTAGGTTTAAAACCTCACAAAAGCACCAGAAAAGAATCCAGTTCCCTTAAATCCAAACAGTGCCCTGATGCTGACTGCACCCGGAGCTCCAGTGCCAGTTCAGATGTGACCGGGCCCTGACTCTAGCGCGCTGGTTCAGCAGCAGCCAAGCTGTGCCAGTCTGAATACAGATACAACCAAATCATGCTACGGCCCTGTGTGCCCTTTAGATAGCTCAAGTCTGTGGCTCTCGTGGGAAGCTTATCTCAGATCTGCTGTTTGCATCTGAGCGATGCCAGGGAAGCTGTGGTATCACCAGTGTTATGCAGAAACCAGACATTTGTGTGGGTGGGTGATGGTTGAGTTAACGGGAACTCTTCAACGATATACTCTGTGATAACTCACCAGTGAAGACACATGCAGGGTGTTTATACAGCTCTAGCATGGTAACGATCCCTAACACTTGTATAGCGCTTCTCAGCTGTGGATCACGAAGTGCTTTATAATGAAGGGCAGTCCCCCTATCCCTGTTGTACAGATGGGGAAACTGAGACACCGAGAGAGGAAGTGACTTGCCTAAGGTTAGCCAGCAGGCCTGTGGCAAAGGCAGGAGCAGACCCAAGGCCTCTGAAGTCCCCATCAGTGGTCCGTAGAGAAAGTTTTCATCTCAACTGGGTTCTACGAGAGTACAAATAAGCCGTCGCAGCAGCCAACTGAGACTGTACAGGTTCTCTACGGGGCACCTAAGTTCAGACTGCACAAAGCACAAGACATCCTGTCCTGACCACAGAGGGAGGGTGGCAGACTGGCTTGAACCCAATCTCATGTGTCCATCTGCAATTTCTATGATCCCTTTGTCCCTGTCTCTAGGGAAGGAGGCTGGCTAGTCACAGCTCAGGAATCCTCCCTCTGTGTAGGGAACAAAACCTCTTTGTCACTCTGTCAGGCCTTTCTCATCAATTCACAATCGGCTGCCCAGGTGTGAGAGACAGAATGCCATTTCTTGGGAGGGAAAGCATCTGACCCACTGCAAACCCAGCCGCAGAGGCTTGTCCTGTCTGGCAGGGAAGCTGCCTGAGAACTGGAGGCTTAGCCGCCATCCTATCCGCTCCTATCTTCCCTCGGGATAGTTGGTGGCTGCCTCATGCTTCCAGCCCAGTGGCACCGGGGGGCACCTGTGAAGCCACTGAGAAATTGGCCTGGCATAAATCGATCCTCCCTGCATAGCAAGGAGCTGATACAGCTCACTCTATGCACCCCTCTCTGCAGCCCTTGGAGTACTGGGTCTCCTGAGGTTGTTCCCAGGCACAGAGGCATGGCCAAGGGTCTACCACGTTCCAGTCATTCCTGGCAGCTGAACGCCCCACTGGGGCTGTGAGCATGGTTGGGAAAGTTAGAGCACCCAGAAGGGTCTAACTTCATTGAAGACCAAGGCCCAAAACTACAGCCAACTCTGGTGTCTCAAAGCAGGACTAGGCACCTGCTGGCATTGAGGTGACCAAGATATGTCTACGTGGCTACTAAGTGCTGACCTAGCTACTAACAACTCGAAACGTTTCAAAACTTTCGAAACAGTTTGACTAGCCTTGTTTTGTTTTGAGACTGTTTTGAAGCCCTTCGTTTCGATTAAATTTTGCTGTTTCAAGCTCAAAATGAGTCGAAACAGTGTCGAATTGAAACAGTACCCCCGATGCCGAAGCCTCTAAGTTGGACCGTCCTGGTAGCGGTCCAGCCTGACCCCAGAAGCTCTGCTGACTTTCACAGCCAAAGCATGAGCCTTCCCGTAACCCACCCCCATGTGCACTGAGTTCAGAACTGCAGGTGGCAAGCCCAAGAGGTCTGCCAGCAGCAGTCCCATAATTCCCAACTCTAGACCCCCGGCCCGTCTACACGCCACTTTCCATCTCTATTGCCCATCGTTAACACTATGCCCAAAAGGAGGGACAAGCAGTGGGCAGACTGCTTCCTACAGAAGCAACAAGAAGCACAAGGTGCAGCAGTCACAGGGGTGCATATGGCTGGAGACAACCCTCAGGACCAGCCATACAGATCACATACCAAAGAGGGCCTCAGGTAGCCCCTAAGCTGCCTCTGTCCAATTGAAGAGACCCCCGCCCAGGGGCCAGCACCATTTTTTGTAGCAGCTGCCATACCCAGATGTAATCAGAGGCCATCAGGACATAAGTGACAAGGACACTGCACTTCTTCCACTCCCAGGTGTCACAGCTAGCAGGACCACAGCATGTGCCTCTTAGGGAAAGGGCTGCGGAGTGCGGATGGGTGCACGGGTCCATGAGTGCATTTATTGTAACAGGAGTGTGAGCTTTAAATGTGGTGTAAGGTGTGTGAAGACCAGCTTTTGCTCGAAGATGTATATGTATATAACTATATAGAGACAAAGAAATATATTTTTTCCAAAAAAAATGTGCATCTTCTATCTGAGCCATGTTCTACCTTCCGATGCTTGTTATCAATATAATTCAGCAACCTGGGGTTAAACATGACTGGAACAGGATAAAAGGTGTTTTTCCTTAACACACCCTAGCATCCTTTGCAACCTCCAGCATAGCTCCCACTCACGGTACTCTAACATATATTAGGTGATGGAGGGGGACCAGTTCATACAGCTCAAGGTATAGAAGATAATTAACACTACTTCAAATTTTCACATCCAGAGCGCTCACAAGCTGCTGACAAGCCTTCACCACTAGGCCTGTGCAAAGCGGCGAATCACTACCCTCTGGGATGGAGGAAAGGATTTCCCTGTTACCAATAAGGGAGTCGATTAGGGTGGCCATCATAGAGGATATTCTGGTTTTCTGCTACTATTGATACATAACCCAATGCCTTTATGTCCTCTATTTTTCTCTTCAAGACATAAAGATACCGGGTTTCATATCAATAGAGGACTGAGGACAATTGGACTGTCCTCTATGATGTCCACCCTAGAATTGATGCATGGGGTTACATTTGTCATTGCCCTGCTGCTGAGGCTCTTATTTTGCTTCAGTGCCAAACACTCCCATTCTGACCTGGTAGCACGTTAACTGCTTTGCACTGAGTGACAAAGGACAGTGAGCGAGCCCAGGGAGGCCTCTTTTCTGTGCGGATCCCTGTGAATCTCAGGCTCAAGGTCACTTGGGCAAAACCTCACAGGGAGTGAGTGTGAAAGCTGGGATGAGTGAGAACCGATTCCTCACCTACTCCAGTTAGGTTCTCCCACCATCACCGGGTAGGCGAGTATCGCACCTCCCTGTCATATGGGTGATGCTCAGCCTGGAACCATGGGAATATATTTTAGCCCTGGGTTTTAGGCGTTGACACCTTTTTGTCATTCTCATCAGCCAGCTGTTATTTCCCCTGAACTGATCCGTGGGTGGCAGCCTACACCCCCTCCCTGATTAACTCGGCGTTTCCATCCAGCCCGATGCATCCCGGAGAGAACGAAACCTAGCTCCTCATGCAGCTTGGCAGGTCTTGCACAGTGCAAGTGCTCTGACATGTTCAATCTCTCTATCGCCCTTGTCTCATCTAACAGGTAGGGTGAGTTACTAAGTAACCTCCCTCCGCCCCTCCACATCCTTGGTGGAACATCAATGACTTGCCCCTGAATCACCAAGGATGTCAGCCTTGCAAGTGCTGTGCCCAGGGGCACTAGATGCTGCTGTTTAATAATAGAAGCAGCAAGGGAAAGGATTGGCTCTTTGGTCGTCCCCCCTTCCCCTTCCCCCTCCCTCTTGTTTTGACTCCAGGATGGCTGGGATGGGAAGTACAGTCCCTGCGGCCCCAGGATGCAGGAAATCAACAGCAAAGCACCGAGGAGTCTGTTTTGTAAGCAAGGGGCCTTGGGGCAGGACTCTCACATGTCTCTGGCTTGGAGAAAAGTCACTCATTCCAGCTCCTGAGTTACCCCCCACCTGCAGTGGAGCTCATGGGCACAGAGGTGAAAGAAACCTGGCTCGGAGCTTATAGCGTCCGTGACCCCGACATGCCAACCGCCCCAGTGGTGCCACATCTGAGCATCACCCAGTCTTTGATGGGCCCAGATCCTCACAGGTATGTAGGCCACTAAGGAGGAGCAAGGTGTCTACATACCAGCGAGGATCTGGGCTGAATGACTCACTCGAGGTCACACGCGAGGCCTGTAGCAGAGCACGGTATTTGATCTCCAAGCCCCAAGGCCCAGGGTACTTCCCTCTCAGGAAGGAGTCCCACGGCAGGGGAGAAGCCATGATCATGGTTTTTGGCCCAGGTGGTTTTACTGACCCGACAGGGGAGATCCCCTTCTTCTCAGCCTTGAATGACCTGGTGTAGTGGAGGGTGGAGACCTGCCCATTGCACTGCAGACAGGTTGACCCCGCAAGGGTCTACAAATGCTATCCAATGGGAGGGGCTCAGCTACATAATTTATGGTGATGGGGGATTGTTCTCAGGCTTTCCATCTAGCTTGCTCCTTCGGCCTTTTGACCAGGGGCAAGTGAGACTAGGGGGCAGAATCAATTCCAAGGCCTCATGCTCTTGGGGCTTGTACTTCGGATGCCTGCCATGGATTTGGGAGTCCCAGGCTGAAGAGTCTGGGAAGGAGGATGCTTGCTGGTGGTAGCACCACACAGACTTGAACAACTGACCTCTACTAAATCGATACAATTTGGAAATGATATGACCCAAGACACGAAATTTCAAAAAATAAAAAGCAAGTGGTCCTATGTTGTCCTGGTACCTCCTGGGTGACCCTTCTTCTGGCTCTTTGTCTCTCTTTGCATCCAAGGCTTGGCATTAGCAGATGCTAAGGTGTCATCAGCTGGGAGCAGGCAGCTCTCCTGTGTGGATCAGCCACCCAGCAGTGCTTGGGGCAGGGAACGGGACTTTGTTCTGCCTTTGTGCATCACTTTGCACTGTGGGGTCCTGGGCCAGGCCTGGGGCCCTTGGGCACTGTGGCTACACAGAGAGTCCCAAGAGCGATCATTTTACCAGTGCATTTACACACACCCTGTTGGCCTGGCATCTGGCACCACTTGCGAGCTGCATTTTTCCCACCTGCTAGCACAGCTATTATTCTTCTTGACTCCTTGGAGGAAGCAGCATGGAAATCAAAGGTATCCAAACTTCATCCCCGATCCTGCTGTCATTGGGAACTCTCCCAGGAACTATCTCCTTTGTTAATTCCCGCTGCCTGCCTGTTAACCTCATTTACAAACAATGGGCAGCTTAGTCATAGCACTGAGCCCTTCTCTGGGGCTGTTCATCTGTACAGCTCAGGCCACTTCCCGATGCTGATTTGACCAATATGGCACATGTGAATTGCCCAAGGCCACATGATCCAGCACTGGGAAAGTCTTCCATAGGGCCTCCCTGTCCTATGAAAGACTGTCCATGGCCCAAGAGCCCTAGGCCTGGACCAGGAGCCCACAGTGCAAGGTGATGCAACTCCCCCATGATTAAAGGGGACAATCACACTGGATATAAAGGGCTCCACTGGATGAGAAAGGACTGGGCCATGCAAAAGAGCTCTTCACTGGGAAGTGCCAAAGCAGCCAAGTGTTTGTGGGTGGGGAGATTCAGCTCTCCATCTCTGCCTGGGGGTTGCCCAGGGCTTCATGCTGCTCTGCCCAGCACCCGTTGAAGGCCAGTGGAGGACCTGGGACAGACAGGGATTTGCGTTCCCTACATAGGTGACAGGTGCCTCTTGACTCTGGGGGGGGCACCCACAGAAGCTGCTGCAAGCAGGGATGGAGTTGGCGGTGTCAGCAGCGGGGATAGCCATGTCAGGGTAGGGGGGGGCACATGCCCCTCTGTGCCCCTCCCTACCTTGCACCTATGCTTCCCTGCACCACCTCATTACAATGCACCTGTCTAGCAAAGGTCTGGCCTGGAGCCTGCAAGTCCTCACTTTTGTTCCCAGCATTGCTACTGACCTGCTGTGCAGCCTGAGGGGAGAGACCGTTTCCCCTGCAGCTCTGTTTTCCCTGCCCTGGGCCTGTCCTGCCTTTTGACACACTCAGCTCTATGGGGTCAGGGACTAGCTCTCATAGAAGCCCCCCTGCAATGGGGAGACATCTTTGTGGGGCCTCAGGATGCTGTCGTAACACAAACACGCCAGGACTCAGAAGCTAAGGAAACAGGGCTGGGTGGCATGCCAAGGACAGACTTCCTTCTGCTTCTCACCTTCCCCAGACTTATTGCTAATGGCCTGGGTGCTGCCTCTCATTCCAGCGTGGGAATGAATCATCCTCTCTTTTGTGTGTTCTCTATAATTTTCCTCCTGTTCTTACTCTGCCCAGAAACAAGAGCAGCAAAGGAAGAGCAATACATTCCCAGCTGGCCTGCCTCCCTTGCTCCCAGCCCCGCACCCCTATTCCAGATGGGTCAGGTTGATGGCAAGGCTTCCCAGTCCCCACCCAGAGGTGGCTGCACCAGAATCCCAGAGCAGGCAACCCCCAGGAGCTGGGACTGAAGCCATCTGTTCATTTGGTCCCCCTCACACAGAAACCCTTATCCGCCTCGCATACACAGGTTCCCACGCACAGGTAAGCCCTACAGCGGGCCAGAACACCTTCCCAAGAACATGACGACTGGATGTGTTGGTACTTGCCTTGCCTGGAATATATTGCAGTATTTTGTCTGTGGTGATCTCTCTCTCCTGTCCTGATTCAATGCCAAAGAAGCTGCTCAGTTTTTTCTTGCTGTCTTGTCTACAAAGAAATAAAACACTGAGATCAAAGCTAGCAGGGAGCAAATTCCTCAGAAATCAGGGAGAAAGGGAGAGTTGGCCATCCTGCAACCCTCCCCAATAAAGGTCTATAATTAGCTTGCAAGAATGTTAATTGCTTCTCTGCAGCACTTGTTGGCTTTTCTTTGTGTTGTTTACTTACCTTTGCATAACTAAATGCTCAAGAGTTTATCTCCAGCACTGTGCAGATAACAGAGGGGGCAGCTTGCAGATAGATCCAGTGGGGATGGTCTTCCAACAGCCTTCAAGGTGGGGAGGGATGGATCAGATCCTCCCAGGGCTCACCCCACACCCATACCCACCCACTTTTCTTTTCCTCTTTGTGCCTGCCCTATCTCATCCTTCAAAACTAGAGCAGAGCTCCATCCTTCCTGCTTGGTACCTGCATCACAAGCACACCTGTGAACATGCATGGTGGCAATGATCTAACATGCATCTCGAGCAGGGACTCATGGGCTGTTTTAGCTCTCCTAGCCAAATGGCAGCATGAATGCTCTCAGGACCAAACTGTCACCTGCAAGGGGCTGGAGTGGAGATCCCATAGTGAAGGCAACATAACCCAGGGATGTCAGGGGAAGGGGAAGGTACTTGACACCTGACATGGTTCAACCTTTTCACTGTAAGCTTGTGGCCAGCTCTGGTGGGTCTAAATTCTCCTCTCATTTATACCTGCATTAGCCCAAAGCAACTCCCCTGAATGCTGTTACCTGCTCTACACTGGTATGAAGGAGAGGGAAAGCAGGCCGGAGCAGACCAACAGGGGTTGGGGATAGCATCCCAGAGCGGGGGTGATTCATGCCACTGCTCTCACAGCGTTGCCATTTGCATCTTCAGACAGTGATGGGGAAAGAAATTGCAGCACTTGACAAAGCTAACGCCCCGGCTGCAGCCCAGAGCTCGCATTTGGGGCAGAGCCCTTTGCAGATTCCACTTCTCTAGCAAGCAGCAGCACAGACAATGCCAGGGGGACTGAATGAGCTGGCACGATTGCAGAGGTGGGCAATATTTGGTAAGCGCAGGCTGCAGACTCAGATTGGCACTGCCCTCATTTGGGTTTTATGCTGTTGCCCATCACCCTCATGTCAGGGCACCTTGCAGGGAAATCAGCAGCACAAGTCCCTCAAGGGGATGCATCTGGAATGGTTTCCCTTTAGGGGTTAAACAAAAAAGCACAGCATGAATCCAGTAATTCAAGCTGCCTGGATTTGGAGCGTTCCCCTCTAAACCAGCTCTGATGCTGGTGCCTGCAGTCGCTGACATTCTTATCCGCTGATGAGGCAGTGCCGGAGGTCTTAGGAAGAAATAAAAAAAAATAAAAAAATCTCGGGGAAAAGGAAGGACAGCTGTTTCACTGTCCCCCACGAGTGCCATGGAGAAGTTTTCATTTCTAAAATACAATGGTATAAATCACTGTTGCATAGAGGAGGCAACAATATGCAGCCGCTCGCCCTCCAGAGCTCCAGAAGTCCCACTCTGGCCCTTGCCCTACCTTGATCTTGTTCACAGCTGTCCAGCCTCATGCAAAACCATGCAGAATTCATATTTGCTAAGCCCGAAAGCAGCCCCTGGGTGCCCTGAAACAGTCTGGGTTACTAGCCCAGTCTCTGCTGGTGTACTGCAAAGGGGGAAAGCAGCAGCAAAGCTTTAAACCCAGTCCTAAGTAAAAGCGAGCATACTTACTCTTTCTTCAGCGAAGGTTTCCTGCTGAACGAGTGTCTGAACGAGTGTCTGAATCTCCCAGGTGGCTGGGGAACACAAGTTATGTTCCCCATATTGAGAGCAACTGGGATAATCCAGGAGCAGCTGGGAGTGAGAGCGCTAGGCAGAAACTGAGCGAGCGAGTGTGGAGCCAGGGAAGTTTGTGAGTGTGTCATGCAGACATTCCCCACTTCCGTCTGCAGTGACTCTTGTGGGTGTGATCTGTGAGCAAACAGACTTTTGGCCAAAGGCTGTTACTGGGTTCCCTGCCTCCCTCTCCCTTCCCCTCTCCACCCCCGCACAGGGCTGGTAGCGGGGAGCTTTGCTATGGAAATGGGAGGGATGTTTCAGGTGAACCAAAGTGTTTGGAAGTACCTGTGATCTTCCCAACTCAGGCTGCGGAGGAGGGCAGAGGAATTTGGCAGGGAATTGTAATCACTCTTAGACAAGGAGGATTCTGCACAATGAAGCATTTACAACTCACAGTTGACATCTGATCCCTAGCCAGATCCCTCGACTAAGCACCACAAAAGCCACTGAGGCTGGCTGGAGGCAATATTTCAGGATTGGGGCCTCGAGCGCACAATGGGTTTGGTGCCTGTGTTCAGATCTGCATTTATTTTTCTTAATAGTGTCTCTGTTGGCAAAACCTACTGCATTCACAGAAGTGCTTCAAACAGTTGCATCTTCAGACTCAAAATGTGGTGCCTCCAGCCTGGGGGAATTCGAGCTTGGACCTCACCTGGAGCGCCAAAGAGGAAATGATCGCAGAATTAAAAAGGTGTCTGAAGCAACCATGACTTGCTGACGTGTTATTTGCAAACAGAATAAAGTCCAAGCCAGCAATCTATGGACCTCGCATCTTCAAAAGGGCTGGCTTTTTCTGCTGAAAACAGTTTTGAGCCAAATCAGCTGAAAGGAAAGGACTTAAAGAGGAACAACAGGGGGGATTAATGAGGAACTGTTCCACAACATCTTACTAAATGCTCAGACAAGGACAACTGAGAAAGAAGTTTGCACTGGTGAAAAAAACCCACCCTGGCTTACAGGGGAAGTGAAGGTAGCTAAACCAACGAATGAATGGGGAAAATTGGTAACATTCCTTATGAAATGGAAGCAACAAGGGATGGCCAAAAATTGATGAGGGAAGCAAAAGGCCACAAAGGGGAATGAATGGTCTGCAGAAATGAAGGACTGCAAGTGGGAGGTATATTAGGTATATAAGGAATCCTAACAGTGGCACTGGTCCATGACTAGATGGAAATGGTAGAAGTGTCAATAATCATTCCAAAAAAGTTAGCAGTGCTGAATAAATATTTCTGATCTGCCATTGGGGAAAAAGCAGATGTAGTCATATCACATGATAAAATACTTTCCATTCCAGCAGTAACTTGGGAAGATGTTAAAAGACTATGTGTAAAGCTAGACATTTTCAACTAAACAGGTCCGGATATAACTTGCATCCAAGAGTTTGAAAAGAGCTGGCTGAAGAGCTCTTGGAACCACTAATGCTGATGTGCAGTACTACACTGGAGAAGTCCCAAAGGACTGGGAGACAGCTCCTCTCATGCCAATATTTAAAATTATATCTATAGATTGGCCGGCCTGACACCAGCCCCAGGCAAAATAATGGAGCATCTGATAAAGGACTCCATGAACAAAGAGTTCAGAGAGGGTAATTAACACTAGTCAATATGGGTTGGAGGAAAATAGGCCTCGTCAAATAACGCAGTATCTTTTTTTTGGTGGAGAAATGTTCGAAAACAGCTGGGAGCATTGCTGGGGCACTGAGCTGGCAGGGATCTTTCAGTTTTCTTTGGAGCCACCTGTGAGCTTTTCTGCTCAGATGTGGAGGAAGGTAGAGGAGCAGAATCCAGGCTGTGAGGCACCTGACTTGTATTCTGCATGGCAAGTGATTGAGAAACCAGCACGTACATATTGGCATGGCACAAGAAGAACTTAAAAACTGCCTAATGCCTCCCAGTGTCATTGGTAATGGGGGTGCTTGTGGGGCCTTACAGGGGTGAATTTGGATTCCTATATTGTTCAACAGATTGGTCAATGCCCTGGAAGGAAACACAGGGCACATCTACACGTGCACATTTACTGCGCAGTGACCAAAATTACTGCACAGTATGGGCACACGTCTACATGTGCACGCCCATACTGCATAGTAAATATGGTGACTTATGCTGACTTGAGCGTAAATTTGACACCAGCATCATGCAGGTATCAAATTTACGACCAATTAGTTACTGCGCAGTAAAACACATGTAGACGCCTTACTGCGCAGTAAGACTGTGTGGGTGGACTGACTTGGGATTAACTTTAGTCCCAAATCAGTCCACACACAGCGTTAATGCACTTTAACATCTGCATGTGTAGATGCCAGCCTATTCCGGCTTACTGTGCAGTAATTTACTGAGCAGTAAATTTAAGCCAGTGTAAATACACATGTAGACATGCTCACAGAGTTGTTGCCAGTGCCTTTTTCAGATGACACTGAAATGGAGAGAATGACCAGAAATGAGGAGGGCAGGTTGCTGTTGCTGGAGCATTTGGCAGGCTGGGTCCATGTGTGTTCCCGTATTGCCAAATTAAGTCCTTTGTCTAAGAATAAAGTATACCAACTACCCTTTTTGGGGAGGGGTGCGGGGTGCTCCATCCAGGGAAGCAGCGACTCTGCGAGAGTTTTAGGTCACAGTGGATAAGGCATTAGACATGAGCTCTCACGTCAGCCTCCAAGAGATCCATGGAGGTGTTAACACAGGAATCACAAAGGGAGCAAGGAGCTTACATGGTTGCTTCTGGATCCACCCCCACAAGGACACTGGGCCCAAGTTTGGTATCTGCAGTTCAGGGAGGAAGCAGAGAAACTGGAGAAGGTGCAGAGAAGAGCCATGGTAATGACTCCAGGGATGGAAACCTGCCTTGTAAGGGAAGATGCAAGATGCTCAATCTATTTTGCTTGTCAGAGAAGAGACCAAGGAGTGACCGGATTACAGACTTTAAGGACCTGCTTGGAGAACAAACATTGGATAATCATCTAGTTGACGAAGGCAGAACTAGGTCCACTGGCTGGGGTTGAATCTGGACAAGTTTGAACTAGAAACAGGGCACAGCTCTTTAAACACCGAGAGCAATCCATCACTGGAACAACTGACAAGGGGCAGCAGTGGCTTCTCCATTACTGGAAATTATTATACTCAAGGCTGGTGTTTTTCTAGCGGTTAGGCTGAGGTCAAACAAGAACTGATTTAGGGAAGTCTTCTGGGCTTGAGTTATACAGGTTACATTAGGGGATCACCATGATCCCCTGTGGCTTTGTAATCTATTCATTTCCCTATATGTAATTCAGTGCCCTTATGTTGTGGGGCTCCACTGACAGGTTCACAGACACTTGAGAAATACACTGTGTTGCAGGGCAGGTAAAAAATTTGACTTGTGGGAAAAGACTGGGTTGATTGGTTTAAAGAACTGGTCCCTGGTGTGGGAGGAATCAGGAGTGAAATGGGTGTCAGTGGGTTACATTAAAAAAGGCAGGACAGGGTGGGGTTTCTGCAGGGCAAGGCAGGAATAAAAGCATTTTCCAATGCTGGGCTCCACTCTGGAACAACCTGATAATAACAAACCAGGCTTCAGGAGAAACTGCCACAAGGCTGTTCCTGGAGCTGCAGTGCAGGCGCTGGGGACGAGCCCTCCTATAACAAACCCACATAGAAGGGTGTCTTGCAAGGCCAAGATAATGGCAAGGAAGAGCGTTGCAGCTGCATTCATCCAACTGCTTATTGCAAACAGCAGCAGCTGATTATTGCAGCTGGGGAAAGCACCCTTCTTCTGCTAAGCGATTGTGGCAGTTTGATCACATCTCTGTTCAGCAGCCTGCGCTTATTCTTAGTAAATCCTGACAGCCCACGAGAATGACACAAATGCCCCCTGTTCTTGTAGATCCTGCAGACAGATGCAGCTGTACTCTGGGGGACCTTTGTTTCCAAGGCACCCCCACACTGGAAACAGTGTGCATGCATTGGTTTTGGACACCTCTAATTTGCTGGACTAAACAACAGTTCCCCAAAGTCCTTTTCACTCTCATCCCAGTGACAGGAGGGCTTCACAGGGGCGGCAGCAGATGGGCTTCATGCTTTGGAAAGCTTTATGCAACCAGTGGTTATTTATAGACAATGAAGACCAGAGTGAGAGCTTGGACAGCAAAAACAGAGCGGGCAGGAAGTCCTCAGGACAGTGCTGCTACCATTGCAACTTGCTCTAGCATTGCAACTGCCCACGCCCATGGGGCCTTGCTGTGGGGTGGGGAGAGTTGGTGCAAGCGGGAGAGGTGGAGAGGAGCTCTTCAGCCCTTGCTAGAGGCAGTGAGGGCTCTCATTCCCCTTCCCCCCAGCCCCTGCTTCTCCGCCTCTGAAATGAGCTCAGCATTTCCCCACAGGCCACGGTGACTGACAGCAGCTGGTGAAGGTAGATCTGATCTCCTGCGCGCTTTCCCTGCTGCCGAACCGAGCCAACCGGCCAGGCCTGCCTTTGGGCAAGATGCATGTGACACTCCTAGGCGAGAGAAGGATGTTTCGTGTCTGGTTTTCATTTCCAACCGGCGGGCAAAAGCCATCAGCTGCACTGAGGACTAGGACTCTCAGGGGCGTCTGGCTCCCAGGCTAGAGTGCAGAGGGCAGGGAGAGCTGTAAATGAGTGGCTGGCGTCTGTTTGAAGCCCTGTTTGCTTTGCACCTAGATTGCCCTGCAAGGTGTTTCTGCACCTCTAGCATCCTCTCCCCTGCTGGTTTCTGGTTTCCCCGCCCCAGCAGCTGGCAGCTGGACCAGCTTGTGCCCTGGCACCCTCTGCTGGGTCCTGGCATGGTGCCACTTTCAAACACTGAATCACAGGCTCCAACCACCCAGCTGTGGAGACAGTCGAAAACATAGCCCCCAGCTGAGGAAAGGGGCAAAGACTGTCTTGAGTGAGTCCAGCTGCTCCATGAACTCACCTGGTGCCCAGCTGATGCCCAAAGCCATGTTCTTGGCTCGTGTGACCTGTGCCAACCACAGTGATGGCTGAGCTGGAGGAAAATAGAGAGAGCATCTTCTGGCTTGGGCTGGGACCAGCTCTGTTGTTCCCTTTGCAGCCCCTTTGCAGCTTTTGTGTGGATGAGCCAAGAGCAGTCATGGTTGAGAGACCCCCATCCCTGATGACGGCTGCTGCCTTCCATCCAGGCTGGACTCCAGCCCGCCAGGGCCAGGGGGTGGCACGCTCTAGTCTGCAAATGCCCAGGTCTGGCCCCAACTCCTCCAAATCCAGACAACTCATTTCCCCTTCCTGAAGGCTCAAGGCATGAGCCTTGGTTCCCCCCAACAAAAGGACAGTGCTTCCCTGGGGAAAAGCTCCACTTCCTAAAGCACGTGGGAAGAGGAAATAAAAAGAAGCACTTCACGGGGCAGGATCCAGTATTCAAGAAAACGTCTTTATTTTACACATTGGCTTGTATTGCTTGTATCCCCCCATTCCCGAGAGTAGTGCAAAATTCAGAAAACAAACAAACACAGAGCTCCACATAAATAAGTCGAGATAACTTACATATAAATAAAAACGACGACATTTTGACGGGGGATGAACCGGGGTCTGCCCCTCCGCCCGGCCACGTGAATCGCTCTGCCAGGACGGGACGGGGTCAGCTTGCTACAAACTCTGACACGGTGACAAGCTCCCTGGGGGGAACATGGCAGCAGACATGGCAGCCACGCAGGACGGAGCTGGCGGTTTAGGAACATCTCTCAGTCGCGTATGAGTGACGCTTGGTGTGAGAGACCAATTAATACTGGTAAAGAAGTGACAAAGAGTGGACAGCTCCCCTTCCCATACACACACACACATGCACACTCACACATACCAAGGCCACCACCTCTGCCTAGAGGGCTGGCATTCGCCTGGCATCCCCGCACCAGAGACCAACCCCTCCACTTTGTATGAACGGGATCCCCGGGGTTGAAATCTCTTAGCTCTGTGGACTTCAGCAGTGCTAAGGCAGTCCCTGCATCCCCCCTATTCCCCCTCCGTTCCAGTATAGCAAAGCAGTTAGTGGCTGCATAGTTAATAAATCCCCCCAGTAAAATGATTTTTCTTTTCTTTTCCTTCACAAAAGAGGCTCAAATTATCTCAGGCTAGTGGGCACTCTTGCTCGGGACCCGACTGGCAGAAATCCTCCCCATCCTGTAGGCTAAAAAATGATTGTGTGACTGATAAAAGTCACTCTCCCAATGGTTGGAGAATTGCTGACACCCCTGCCAGGGATTCATACTGCTTGTGATGCTCCACACTGCACTTGGGGTAGAGCGACAGCACCTTCCTTGGCTGGACAGGACACCCCACGGCTTCCCTGCCAGTATATCCCCTCACCTCCCCATTAAACTAAATACAGTATTTGCCAGCAGTGCCCTTCGTGCTACTGTAACACTGGCATCATCTTCAGGGGGTTGAGCTGTGGCTGTAAACCCCAAACATCCTATGTTTTAACTAAGGCCTTTGCCCACCCTCAGCAACTCCTTCCTGTACCCTCCATGGTTCTTCCTCTCATGCCAGCCCACTCCTATGTTGGGAGGACGGCAGGTAGGAGAAGTTGGCCTGCAGGGCCCTCACTTTCTCTGCCTTACCCATAGGACACAGTTGAAATCCCAGGACTTCTCCCAAGCCACAGCAGCTGGCACCTTTAGCTTCCAAAATGCCCAGGAAGCTTTAAGGCGGATGCTTTGGGGGGTCTTCTAGGATTCTCCTGTGCCTCCTCTAAAGAGGATCCTAGAGGCAGAGGTGCAGGTTGTCACGAATTGGCTTGAAACCTGGGATCCTGATGTGGCTCATGGGTACGGCGAGAAAAAGAGTGGGAAAGGGAGCAAGATAATATCTCTCTAGCACTCTCTCGCGTACATGCACGCACACATGCACACACATTCATGTCCCCCCTAGAGAAGTGGGGAGAAAACAGAAGATACCACCACAATTTTGGACAAGACAGGGTGACCGACTTAACCCAAAATGTTGACTGTGTAATGAGTCAACACTATTGCCGCTTTAAGAGAGAGGTAACTTCACCTTGTGATCAGCGTTTGGACATCAAAACGGTGTCATATGCAGGAATAGGAAAGTCCATGTGAAGGCTTCAGACTTGCAAAATTAAAAAAGGGAACTGAAAAACAGAGATCTTCAAAATGCATTTTAAAAGCCTAAAATCTCCTTCAGGCCAAGCAGCCTAGGCCACGTTTTTGGGACAGCAGTCTCAGTTTTACAAAGCAGCTAGTGATTTGAGGTGCCAAACTTCAGGCACCATCAATGAGCTTGTATCACATACCAAATGCGCTCCCCATGAGAAAGCATGCCCCTTTAAAAATTGTCTCAAATTAAAAACTCCAAAAGCAAAGAAATGCCTAGTCCCTTCTGAAAATCCAGGCTAGTAAGTATTGCCATAAGTTAAAACAATGTGGGGAAGAAGGGATTCAGGTGAGGAAAGAAAAAGAAACGGAGAATGAAACAGTCTTTAGCTACGCCATAATCACAGAGCAGCCGTCCGGTGCTGCTGAGGTACCAGTGGTTGAGCCGTTCCTCGATACCGTGGAGAACACCTGATAAATTTGTCTCAGGGCAAATCACACATGCGCACAGGTGCACACTCGAATTACAGCCCATGCAGTGAAAGCAGATCTTAAGCCACCACCCGCGAGGTTCCCTGGTACAGGTGAGTCCACGAGGACCAACCTGTGGTTTACAGTGTAGATCGGTTCAACCTTTAGTTAACTAAAGTGGTAGCTTAAGACTCCAGGGAGTTGCTACGGGCAAGTGGTCCCGTCCATGCTGGTTTCACTGAACACGTGGCCCCACATACATGCACGCGCACACACCTCTAAAGAGAGTTCCTTCCAAGCCATGATCATTGTCTCATTGACAATGAAAGAAAATGCCCTTCTGGTTTACTCCCCGCATCCCCTGGTGCCTCCGATGGCGGAGACGCGGCTGGGGCAGAGAACACCAGAATCGCTTTAAAAAAAATAAACGAATGGATAATTAAAATCAAAAGATTAGCATCCAAATAAAAAGGCAAACATGAAATAAATAGTGCCGTGCAGCACCCCGCTCCCCCCAGCCCTGCCCTGCCGGCCAGGGCCACAGTGTTATTGTTAAGTAACCAAGTCCTGCTGCAATTCTGGGACCTCCTTGGCAGACCGGGAAATAGCACATGGATGGGGCTGTTCCCAACCAAGAGGCTAAGGGTGGTCTGTAGTCACCGTGGGGTGTCCCGGCTCCAATGGTGTTGAACTTCTTCCATCCATCCAGCTGGCTGAGGCATCTCAGCATGGGCACCCTGGGATCTAGTGTGTGGGGCAGGGGTCAGCGAAGGGTAGAAACGCAGAGGGGTTCAGGATGCGCTGCCCAGACCTTGCCTCCTCCCTGCCCTGTCACCCCGGCTGGGGTTTTTTAAGGCATCGATTAGACACCATTGCGAGACGTACGGTGGTCTCCGAGTCTGTAACAGTGCGCTACGGGCTTGGTTGAGGAGTGTGAGGCTAAGGTGGCATTCAGAGGTGCGGAGGGACATCCTGCCGGTTCCCGGGGGAGTGCCATGTGCGTCAGCGGTGCCCCGCGTCCCCCCGGCCTCAAGCGTTCCTGGCTCCTCCCCAGCATGGCTGTGCCAGCGTGCAGCACATCGGGTCACGTGAAGCCCTAAAAGCAGCAATGGTTTCAAGGGGCTGGGCCAGCCCATAAAGGAAACAAAAGGAGAAGGATCGGTGGAGCAGTGGAGCAGGGGTGTGGACGGAGCCGAGGGCATCCCCCTTCCCCGCCGACAGACACGGGGAGAGAGGAGCCTCGCCTGGGAAGTGCAGTTCTCACCTTCCTCTGAGCCCCCTGGGCGTGCACCAAGAGAGGGAGAGTCCCTGAGGGGCTCAGGGAATGGCTGGGGTGGGAGGCAGCAGCCGGCGCCCTGGCTCCCTTCTACAGGGACTGGCTGCTGCATGGGTCAGGCCAGGCTGGCCTGGCGCTCCGCCAGGCGCTCCAGGCCCCTTGAGGTAAGGTCCGACCGGACTCTTTGTCAAAGGCTCGTCGAGGACACGGAGAGCGTCGGCGAGGAGGGAGGCGGGAAGTTGAGCAGTTCCAGCACCGCCACACCCACGCTGCTGCGGCGCGTGAACATGCACGAAGCTGCCACCCACTTGTTGGTGCGGGGGTTGTACTTCTCGATGGAGTTGAGGCTGGAGCTGCCGTCGTTCCCCCCCACCGCGTAGAGCCACCCGTCCATGGCCACCAGGTCGTGGGTGCTTCTGTGGACGACAGCACAGAGACCGCATTAACAAAGGGGGTGTTTCCCTACCCTGGCCTAGTCCCTGAGGGTGATGCCCAGGACTGCTCCCCAACTCAGGCACTCAGGCTATGTGATTTGCCCAGGGTCATATGCTGATTCAGTGGCAGAGCTGGGACTAGAACCTGGGTGTCTCGGCTCCCGGTCCGTTGTGCCAAGCACTGTTTGATGATCCTTTCAAATAATTAAAGTCATGAACCTAAACTAGGTCCCTATAGCTGGTATTTAGCATGCGGAGCTGTTCCTTCACCCCAGTATGTTGTTAGAAACATCAGGGCTCCTGGAACACCCTTGCCCTGGGGGAGCTCAGGAGGCACCGATGCCAGCCTAGGATTACCTGGGCTGCAAAACACCTGCACGCCTCTCCCAGGGGGTCGCTGTCACCTCCCACCACCACCATACAACTGCTCAGTGGCTGCTAGCTGTAGCCCCAGCTGCCTGCCTGCTCCACTGGCAAAGCTAGGCATGTTCCTGCTGCACAGCACCAGCTAGAAAGTAAAGTGCTCCAGTGGGCCATGAATCTTGCAAAGCCAAGCCATAAGGACTCTTCTTGGGGGCTGTGCACCCCTGGTCCTGGCAGCCAACCAATAAACAGCCCAAGTGAGCTGACACTGGCACCCCAGCCTGCACCAAATCCAATGGTGGTTTCCTACCTCCGGATGTTCATGGGCGCCACGCTCTCCCAGGTGTTGGTCTTCGGGTTGTAGCGCTCCACCGAGTTAAGGCAGCTGGTCCCGTCATTGCCGCCGGCCACATAGAGCATCCCCTCAAGCACAGCCACACCCGCGCTGCTCCGGCGACTCAACATGTTGGCGATTGGGGTCCATGTGTTGATCTAGGGGAGGGAGGGGTAGTGCCTGTGAAGGCATACCAGGCACTCCTGCCAACAAGTTATCCACCCACCCCAGCCATTCAGGGGCAGCACCACAGCCTCGTCGCAGATTGTGTCATGCCTGCTCCACACCCACAGGACGCCACACACCAGCTGTCCAAGACCCATCCCTGCAAGACCCATCATCCACCTGCAGCAGGGGTCTCGGAGGAGATAGGGTCCTGGGCAGCCAAAGCAAGTTCAGGTGCCTCAGGGGTGCTAATTAGACTGACAGGATCTCAATTCCTTCATGCTGGCTGGCAGCTCAGGCCTGGTCCTGAACACACAAACTGGATTGCAACAGAGATCAAAACAGCTCACAACCTCCTGCCTGCTCTTATCAGCTAAAGGGGGAAGGTGGCAGTGGCAGTGGCTGTGGAAAGAGGCTTTCTTGGGGATGCAGAGGCGCTCGGGACAAGAGAGGGAGTTGCAGGGGGCAGGGGGTTACATTGCAATTAGCTTTGTGTCCAGTTCAGTGCCACCCTGAGACCACTTGATGCAGCAATTACTCCTCCTTCATTAACTCTCGTCTGGGTGTTTCTTCTTTCCCATCACACGACCCACCAAACCTGCGCTCAGAGCCTCTCATTTTCTTATGGCACCAAAACTGGTTTAATTCAATATATATATATTTAAAGTAAACAAGGTGAGAAGAGGCAGTGTTCACACCTCGGATGCACCCTCTGCTGGCAGATTCTGGGTGCTGCGACCGTGAACAATAGACCTGTCGATGGTTTCCATGTCCCTGTGGGTGCGTCTACAGGTGCGCTTTACTGAGCACTGGACTAACTTAATGCACAGTAAAGTGCCACCGGCTACATGTGTGCCACAATTAGTGTGCAGTACATTCACTTACTCCAGTGTAGGATAGTCCCATCAGACAAAGGTACTATCCTACACCACAGTAAATTACTGTGCTTAAATATACATGTAGACAGTGATGTTGGGATTCATTTACTTTGGCTCAAACTGAGCTGGAGTATATTCAGTCAGATTAACTGCGCATGTAATGGTGTCCAGTTTGGCCGTGCATCTATTTCTAGATCTGCAGTATGGAGGCAACACTGCAGCCTGCCCCTCAAAGGCTCTGGGAGGCTTTCCATTCAGAGCCTTGTCTCTGACCCGCTTTGTACTAGCCACTAGAGCTGTTTTCTTGGGATCGCCAGCATGCAGCCATCAAAATAAGTGGAGAGGGGCATCATATCACAGCTGCCCTTGCTAGGAGGTCTCTCTGCATATAGCAGAAACATATAGAAATTAAACACAGATCCAGGACACAATCTTGCCAGATATTTGTTTAAATTGCTCCTCAACAGGGCAATAGATGCCTCAGCTGGCTTAGAAACCCCGTTGAAAGGACCTTGGGCACTTAGGTTCCACAGGGTTTTAGTCATTTTGATCATTCCTCATTGTGGTTTTTGCATTCAGCTTCCTACAAGCCTTTTCAACAAGTCCTGTCTGGAGGAGCAAGGGAGAGGAACGGGCAAACCATGCATCCACACAGGCACGCTCTCTCTCTCGTTTACCTGAGGCTCATACTTTTCCACCGTTGCCAAGTGGGCTGAGCTGTCATAGCCCCCGACAGCGTAGAGATTGCCATCTGCAAAAGAGTCACGCGCAGAGTCACCCTCTGCCAGGCCCACGTTCCAGACCTCCGCCCACGGCTCCCTCCGGGCCAGCAAAGCATCCAGGCAGGACAGGCAGGGCCACGGCAGAGCAACCAATGCACAAACCCGCACCATGGGGCAAAGCCCTCCGGGGAGGATTAGCTCACGGAGCAGCTCACGACGCAGAGACCTCAGCTGGTGCGGCGAGTCATTAAACATTCATCAGGCAACGTCTCTACCGAGCCGAGAGAGCCGCCCGGGAGCTCGCGTGCCCTGCAGTCCCCTGCCCTCATTGTGACAGGCACTGGGGATGCTCCCCATGGCCTCTCTTCAGCTATAGTTTTAGCAGATGAGGCAGGAGAAGCAGGGCACTGAAAGGGAGAGAGCTAAAAGGCAGCACCAGGCTGAGAGCACAGGGTGGGGGAAGGCAAAGGAGCCTCCCAGTTAGCATGGGGCATCTGCATGGAGGGCTAAAGCCAGAGGAGAAAGGCAGGAGGGAGGGGAATTGCTGCTTGTATCCTTGAGTGTGTTGCCCAGCACATGGAAGAGCTGTTAGAGCAGTCTGGGGAAGAGAGCAAGGCAAGACAGCCTGCAGGGAGAGCTGCCCAGGCAACAATCAGTCGGGGACTCCCTGGATGGAAACTAGATGGGCTGGGTGGGGAGAGGTCTGCTCCCAGAAGCAAAGGGCAGAGTACAGGGATTCAGGCAGGAAAAGCCTGGGAGGTGAGGCTGGATGGCAGCTGCAGGGGGGCTTCCAGAGCTCCCTGGCTCGAGGGAATTGGGAACCAGCAGCCCTACAACAAGAGTGAGCTGGAAGCCTCAAGAGGGAATGGTTTGAACTTGCAAGGCCAACAGAGACGGTGCCTTTAGAAAGACTGATAAAGTTAATGACTTCCTGCCACAGCACAGTGGAGATCAGGGGACAGTAAGTGACTTGGACAAGGTCATACAGGGAGTTTGTGGAAGAGCTGGCACTTGGACCCCTATCTCCCAAGACCAAGCCTAATGCTTTAACCATGCAACCAGGCTTCCCAGAGGGGAAAGAGGTTCCCTTGCAAAAGTGACCTACCTAACGTTGCCACCCGAACATATCTCCTCCTTGTGCTCATGGCAGCAATTGATGTCCAGGTGCCCGTCAGGGGATCGTACCTCTCTGCGCTGCAGCAGGCAGGGATAGAGAACAGACAGGTTTAATCTGGGGAAGCCCAAGGAAAAGCCTTTGCTGAGGTGCCTTCTAAGCAGCTATCGGAGGAGCCAGAGGGCCCTGGAGCAAGGGGCAAAGAGCTGCTTTGGGGCATAAATGACTGAGGAACAAGGAACTGATGAACATTTATTCCTTGACCATCCAAGTTCAAAATCATGGTCTCCCAAGGAGAGAGGCAAAGCCAGTGCACCTATGGGGGACTGGGGAGAGTGGATAAGAGGTGAAGGGGCAGAACTGGCAGAGGGCACAAGGGACACGTCTACATTGTACACTCATGGTGCCAGCCAGTGGTGTCCTCATACATCACACCAACTGCTTCCCAAGCCAGGAGCAGTCTAGCTCCATCTATTCAGCTACGCACATGCTGACTAGCGCAGCCTCTTGGCGCTAGCCAAGACCAGACAAGGCTGTGAGGAGCTTCAGTGTGCTGCTAGGTAAATGGTGCTAGATAGCACATGGCAATGTGTAGGACCTGAAGCGCACACTGCTTCTCCATGGCAAGCTGGGAACACAGCTGGGGCAGGATTAGGATCTCCCCTGTGAATGGAGGGTTCCAGCAACCCCACTGGCCAGCCCAGTTTTGTCCCAACCCATCCTGGCTGCAAATACCATCTTGAGGAGGTCTGTACTGAGGATGCACCGGGTTTTGGAGACTGGGTGAGGGGTGTCTCTGCAGCCCAGGCACAAGGCCACAGCAAAGGAAAGAGCATATGCCACCAAACCCCCCTACCTGTTCAGACAGGAGGCCCCGTCGTAACCCCCTGCAGCGTAAAGGAGCCCATGGAGTGCTGCCACACCCAGGCAGCTCCGCCGGGTGCCCATGGACACCTCCGGCTGCCAGGAGTTAGTCACTGGGTCGTATGACTCCACGGTGGCCAAGTCTGAGGTCCCATCATAGCTGCAGGGAGACAGAGAGCATCTGGAGCCTGGGGTCCTACGAAGCACTAAAGTGGCACCTAAGGGGCAGGGTTGAGGGCCCTGGTTCCTGCTACAGCTTTCAGACCGGGCACTGCGTGGCCTTAGGGCAGTGCCCATGCCAGATGCAGCCTGGCTCTTGCCCTTGTTTCAGACCCAGGCAGAGCCACAGTTATGGTGGGCCCAGCTCCTGGGGAGGTCTGTGCTGCCCACATCCCCAAAGCGGGCACAGCCAGAGCAGCTTTCCCAACCAACACACCTCTGATCTAGTCATAGCATAAGGTGACATGCCATGCTGGGCCAAGGCAACTTCTGTTCAGCAACTACTTGCTGCTCTACAGAGGCTGCTAAGGACTGGCACCCATGACAGCCCTAGCCACCGCAGGGCAGAGAGCCAGCAAACTCGCTGCAGTGGGCAGCTGGTAGAATGGGGCAGCTCCTCTGGGCTGAAGCTGAACCAGCAAGGCAGTGGCAAGAGGTCCCTAGCCCCTCACAAATCTCCCACCCCTCCACAGCCAAGTTCAACCAAGTTCGCATTCAACAGATGTCCCCTCGCCCTAAGTTCCTCCAGCTCAGCCTCTGTGTTGTGACATCCCTGTCCCCAGGCTCCCTTTCAGCCCCAGCTCAGGGTCCGTCATGGGTAACGCGGACACTCTTGGCGGGCAGGAACTTACCCGCCCACGGCGTACAGCTTGTTTCCGATAGCAGCGACGCCCACCCTGGCCCTCCGGGTGGACATGGAGGCCACCATGTGCCACCGGTCCGTCCGCGTGTCATAGGCCTCGCAGTCTCCGTGGATGGCGAAAAGGCTCCCCCCACCTGCATGCAGGAAGCACCAGTGAGTGAATGAATGGTGGGAGAGTGTGCATGGCAGTGGGTGAGAGAGCGTGAGCAGGGACAGGCCTGTGCAAGGGCTCTGCCCAACGTCCCAACAATGGACATTGTTGAACATGAACATCTGTCATGTCGGTGGCCTCCAGCTGCCTGTTCTCAAGGCCGGGCCACTTGCATGAAGGGAAGAGTTAGTTTTTGATGAGTTTTGCAAATGCCACCACTCACATGAGCTGGAGCCGCCAGCTGTGTATGGTACCAGGCTTTGGGCTGGTCTCCACTCATAAGGCACACTGGACCTCAGAGGTGCCAGCGGTAACCCTAGTGGCACCTTGCCCTCCCAATGCAAAAAAAACCCAAGTGCCTTCTTCCTCCACCCACTATGTCTGTCCCTTACCAACAGCAAAGAGCACCGTGCTGGCCCCCTCGCACCGCCGGGGCCTGGTCCTGCTGTTACCGAGGACCCCCCTCTGCTCCGGCATGAGGTGGTACTTAAGGGCCTCGATCAACAGGTCCTTGCACTCCGAGTGGTGCCGGACCAGGAGCTCCGTGTCCACATTGCTCATCAGGAAGTCGCGGCTCAGCAAGGGCAACCGGACGCACTTCATGAGCTGTGGGGAGGGAAGGGTTAGGCTGGGGCTGAGGGCAATGAGAAGGCAAGAGAGACCGGATGCCTTCCTTGCTCCACACCGGCTCTTCCCTCCCAACCTAAAGAGTCCTGGGACCCCCCTCTTGCCTCTACTCCCCCTCCCCCTGGAAAGGCAGGTGTGTGGGCAGCTTCATACAAGCTTTCCCTGCCTTTACAGAGCCTGGAGAGATGCCTCCCACTGGTCTGACAACAGCACACATCTCACAGCTGCTCCCAAATCCCAGTCCCCATTGCCCACTGGTGCCCGCACCCTGTTCCAGGTGCCAGTGCAGCTCCTTCAGCAAGAAGCCGCCTGCTGGCTTGACCTTAGCCATGTTCCCCTCCACTGGGACGTGGCTCAGAAGGAGAGGGCTACCTGCCTGAGATCATCTGTATGATGGCAAAGGTGGAAAGTCTCAGAGGGGGACTGCTGGGTTAGAACTGAGACATGGGAGTTACTGGGCATCAGTGCTCTTGCAGTTGCCAGCAATGCCCAATGTGCAAGGGGTTTGAGGGTATGCTACTCAGTGGGACCTTGGAAGCAAAGCCAGGGCCTGAGTCTAGGTTGCGGAGGTCACAGAAGAATCTCCCACTGGCCTTCCAGCCACCCCCCAGCAGAGACCTTTGTGCATCTGCAAACATCCTGCCCCAGAGCCCCAAGGCAGTATGTGTGCCCTGGATTAACATCCTCTCCTTTTTCCTCTGCAGTCTCACAGCTGAGTTCCTCGCAGGCCTGGTACTGAAGCCATGAGAACAAACTGACAGGTCCCAGGAGCTGGGGCACTTAGGGATACCATGTCCCCTAATTAATAGATGCTCATAGCCTTGTTTGCAATGCAGCTCACATCCACGAGAGGGGGCCCAGGGCTCGCTGAGAGCCTGCAGCCCCAGTCTGGAGCCGGGCTGGGAAGAGCCCTTGTGAGGAGGAGGGTTGATGATTGCTGTGCCATCGTCTCCCTTAGGCAGGTGGCAGGCCTGCAGGTAAGCAGCTCCAGAACACGGAAGTACTGAGATCAGAGACCAGATAAAGGGAAACCCCGCTCCAAATACATTTGTCAGAAGTTTGGCTTTTGAAAACAAACCTGAAAGCCCAGGCCTCTCGAGCAGGGAGTCCACTGGAAAGGCCAGCACTTCTGCTCACATCTCCCTCTCTGCTACCAGTTCAGCCTATGCCCTCGAGCAGGTCATAACCCTCCACGCCTCAGTCTCCCTATCTGTGAGATGGGAGTAGTGGCACTGACAGGGCAGGCAGGTTTGTGAGCCTCCATTAATAGGGGGAATTTAGAGATCTCCCACCAGAGGGGATGAAAGCAACACAAAGTATTGCTTTCCTCTGAACATGCAAGAAGGCTGTTGAATGGGTAACACACTGGATTAGACCTCAGAAAGGTGCATTTAAGTCCTGCTTCTGCCACAGATTTCCTGCATGCACTTGGGCACATCATTCAATCTGCCCCATGTCCAGCTCCCCACATGATAACGGCTCTCTACCTCACAGGACTGCTAGGAGGTTCAAATCCACACACAAGTGCAAGAGGCTCAAGCACTGGGTGATGGTCACTAACAGAACTCCAGCCCTACCGGTGTGGTATGTGAACCCCGCATTCACCTACAAGCTGGACTTCGGGCAGCAATTTGTAATCAGAAATTTGTGAGCGTGGAGTCCAAGGGGGGTCTAGCTTTGGCCAAACTCATATGTAACCAGAACAAAGCTTCTCAGAGCTGATAAAAACAGTCCAGCCAACAAGTTGGAGCCTGGCCCACCCCACCACCCCATGGTACCCCATCCTCATGATGGCCCAGGCCCCCAGGCCAATCCACATACCCTGGGAACGTGCTGCCTCCTGCTGTCCACATCATGTTTGACCCAGCTGAGCACAGCCCGGTACACTTCTTCCTCTGAGGGCACGTTGAGGCTGTCGCTAGAAACAAGGTCCAGCACCTGCAGGGGTGAATGGAGAAGGCAGCTCAGTGCAGCTCTCACTAGTTGAGGGGACAGGGACATACCCATACACACACACACACACACACACACACACACACACACACACTGCTGGGCTGCACATGCTGAAAGCCCCTGCCTCAATTTCCCTATCAGTAAAATGGGGAAAGTGGTGATAGCAACCTGCCTCCCCAGTGCCCCCAGAGGGGAATCCCTGGTTCAGGCTTGCTCTGCAGCTGGCGCATGCTGTTGCATGCTGTTGTAGGGAGTTACAGGGCCAGGCTGCACTGCTGTGGATCACATGAGACTCACTCCTGATTCACACCAGTGTGACAGGAGCACGAGACCCACAACGTGGAACTCACACTCCCCTCCCGCTGGCTTTGTCCCAAAGCAGCAGTGAGACTCTTGTGAGACTCAGAGCCCATCTGCTGCAAGGAGAATCCTTGGCTTTATTTTCCTTTGGGGTGACTGCTGCTTCAAAGCTCAGCACAGTGCAAAGTGGAAGGGGCGAAGGTGAGAGAGAAGGCCGCTGTGCTGTTCCAAGGACTACCTCTGCAGCCTGAGAACAAACCCTAGCGGGCTTTGCCCAAACCTCTTGGCCTCCTCCCTAGCAAGAGACCTGGTGTTGTTCTTCCTGGCTGTGTCCAGCTCCCATTCAAGCAAGCCCCAGGACCAGAGTCCAAGCATCTCAGCCCTTTAACCAGCCAGCACCCTCCAAGGTGCAGTCTGCAGGCCAGCCTGAGCCTGCTTTCTCCAAACCACCCCTTTTGCCTGCTCTCCCCACTCAGGTTGCAATGCTTTAGCAGCAGACTCCCCTTAATATTAGTCTTAGGTGCGGGAGCCCTTTGCTGCCTCCTCCCTGGTGGGATACTCCAGTCAGCAGAGGATGGAGAGCAGGCAGCAGGTGAGGGTGCTGCTACAAAAAGAGACACCGTAAGGACATAATGAGGCTCCATCTGTAGGGAGCCGGGCCTGTGGAAACACTCATATAAGACTCTGAAAAGCTGGCATGAAATGCTGCCAGCCCCTCGCTGTAAGACCAACCCCACCTCCTCTGACAGCAAGAATGGCAGTGCATTTCCCCAGCTTGCCTGTGCCATGTACAGGACCCACGCTTTGGGAGAGGGGTACCCCTACCGGGAGCTCTCCTTCCGCTTAGGAGCTACGTCAGCAGGGACCAGATGGCCCTCTCTTCCCTGGCAGCGCCCGTGCTCACAGCCCTGCTGTGAAAAGAGAGCCCCGCGGACGCCAACCCCCGCCGGCACCCCCTCCTTCCCGCACCCCCGCCAAAGCTGCTGCCGCGGCTGTCACTTCCGATGAGGCTCAGCAAGATCAGACAGACAGGCCCAGCTCGTGCGTCGGCCGCCCCCTTCAATATTTCATGCGCTGGAAGCAGCCACCTCAGCTGCTCTGGGCCTCACAGCAAAGACGAGCCAACTTCACCTGCTGGGGATGATGGAGATGGAGCAGGTGGGAAGGCAGCCCCCAGCTGCCCCCAGGCCTCCTGCTGCCAGGCATGGGGTGGGGGGCATCTGGACCCTGAGATAGGGTTGGGGAGCTGGGCTGGCTCTGTGTGCAGCAGAGAGGGCAGAAAAGACCACCCTGAACATGCCACAAGCTGCTCCCTGGGGACTGTCACGCCAGAGGCCAGGCTGGCACTGTGTCAAAAGCTGCAGGAAACACAAGCTGAGCTTTGAATTAAACATCACAGCTAAGTGCACAGAGCAGCCCCGACTGCCTGAGACAGCAGCAGCTGCACATGGGGTGAGCTCACCACTGGCCCCCAGTCTGCACTACTGGGGAAATGGGTAGGAGGGAGCCTTATGAGGAGTGCAACAGGCCTGGTGGGACACAGGATGGGAAGAGATCTCCTGGACCACTGAATGCAGTCTCCTGCAGTCACGGGCAATTGCTCATCCAAAAAGGTCCACAGGAGGGTGGAGTGGAGGTGGAAACTTGCCCAGCATAAAGGGAAACCTAGCTCCCACTCAGGCTGAAGCACACGGGGCAGGGCAGGATACAATCATACAGACCCCAGGCGAGACTGTGCAGCTGGAGGCGTGGAAGCAGAGGCTGTGTAGGGGGTCAGCTCAAGGTGTGGGTAAGAACTCCTCCTACCTGCTTGAGTGGCAGCAGCATGAACTCCTCCGTCTTGGACACCTCCACGAAATGCTGGAGGACGTACTTGTGGGCTGATTTGAGCAAATCGCTGCAGGAGTGTGTGTCGGCAAAGCCCCGGATGCCCAGGCAGTTGGAGGGGTCCAGCTGGCTCAGCAGGAACTTGCAACATGCATCCCGCACCCCGTTGAGCTGCAGGAGGCTGGCTGCGGGCAGGAGCGTCTGCAACCGGACAAGGGAGGAGGAAAAAAAGGAGGGGTTCCAGACCAGAAACCCATCTCTCCTATCTCTGCTCTCCACAGAGACAACCCTATTGTCCGTCCACCCAGGCAGGGGCCTAGGGTTTGCCGACACGACTCCGTTCTTGGCCAGCTGGCAGGCAATGCCCTTGTGCAAGACAGCCTGAGATTCAGTGATGCAGAGCAGAGCTAACACTTGGACAGTGTCCAGCCAAAAGCCAGGGTCCTACTGGGTCTCATTGCAAGGCTGCAGCTCACCAGATCTCTTGCAGCTTCTTTTGTGACTTCACAGCTGCATGTGGGTGGTTGCATTTCTCACAAAGCCCTTCCCTTACAGTGGCCTTGGCATCAAACATGGCTAAGGAAGGACTCCTGCCATCCCCAATGGGTGCTGTGCAGGCAGGGGGTGGTTTCAGCCCCCCAACCTGCCTCTGCCAGGAGATCTCCCCATGCTCCAAAATGTTCTTGGTTTCCAGGAAAAACATCTAGGCCCTTCCTCCCAGGTGCCTGCTCCGTGTAAGCCAAGCTGCATCCCCACCACCATGTGCTCCTGGAGAGGGGTTTTTGCTGGGTCAGAGTGGGGCCACCTGAGCAGGAGCCCATGAAAATGAGAGCGGGAGAGGAAGGGTCGTGTGAGGCCAGCCCAACCAGCAACAACCGCAGCACGTTCCCTGGCCAGCTGTCAGCAAAGGGGCTGTTCAAACCTTAGGAGACCCGGAGCAGGGGGATTCGGTTGCATGGAGCCAGACGGACAGGCTCCAGGCCAGGAGACATCCTGGGGCGAGAGGCCACGTGGCAGGCTCCTGGAGTCTGGGCTCCCTCCCTTCCCACCCCAAACCTCCGTGCCGATTCAGCACGCAGTGACAGAAGCGTTTGGCTGTGCTCCGAGGGGACAAGGTTTCAGAGGGCTGTGTGCTTTTTGAATGGGGACGAGACAAAAATAATGGCTGTCCTGCTGGGCTTCAACAACAGTTCGGGGGGTGCAGGTCTGCTGCCCTCCCTTCCTCTCCCAGAAAGGATGCAAAGGCGGGAGCAGGGCTGCGTGGGAACGCCGCTTGGGTGGACGTGACCTCTGTTAGGCTCCCCACCCCTGCTGCCCTCCCCTCTGAGCTGAGACCTGATCTGCCCTGAGCTGCACATGCAGACGCTGGCCTGCCCTGACCAGCCAGAGCCCTGGTGCTGAGGCTAATCTGGCTTCCAGCATAGCTGCTCTGTTAGTCTGGCTCTCCTGGGTTACAACAAAGTAAAAGATGTCTCTAACCCTTGCAAATAAAGTCCAAACCCAGAGGGAAAGAGGCTGGAACACAGGCTTGGTCCCAGGCTAAGCAGCTGGAGAGGGCCCAAGTAGCCAGTCCTGACAAGGGGGAGCAGCTGCACCTCCTAGAGAAGGGCAGGGCAGCTGCTGGCACTCCCCCCAGATTTGGCCTGCATGTTGCAAGGCCCTATAGGAAGCCATTCCCTGCAGCTATGAGGACAGCTTTGCCTGTGGGCATGTGGGAACCAAACCCCGCCTTAGCCAGAACCAGGTGCCAGGTGCTGCCGCTGAAGGTCCCAGAGAACAAGGTGCTCACCCTCTGTGAGTGCAGCTGGATGGAGGCGTCACTTGGGCAGGAAAAGGCACTGCTTACCTGCACGTTCCCTTCGCCCACCACAATCTCTGCTGTGTAGGCGTACTGCACCAGCTGCTCCAGGGCCTGGGGGTCAATGTCGTGCAGAGTCACGTGGGTCTGGCGGCTTTCACTCATCTCATCTACAATGACATGCAAGAAGCTGATGAAGCCTGGCTACGACAGTCTCAGCGTGGAGCAAGCCAGTCATTCCTAGCAGAGATCATAATGGCAGCAGCTTCCCCGGCTGGTTTATAGCCCTCACTGGGTACTGAATCCTGGAGGTCTTTTCCCTTACCTGTACACAGGTACCCCACCACTCCTGACTTCCTTACGGCATCTCCCTCTTGCCTTTCAACAGGACTGAGCTTGTCAACAGACTCCTCCAAACGCATCCATGATCAGACTTGACTTTGCCCTTGCCTGTTTCTGTGCTATCAATTTAAATTTAGGTAAGCCCACGTGAGGTCTCCCAGGGTAGCTCATGAACCTCATGTCACCTCACTCTCATTTGAGCTACTGCTCAGTCTCTGTAGCATAAATGAGAGAGGACTGGAGCCCATGAGCCCTCGGCGACACCTTCTGAAGGGCTCTCAAGCCTCTTTATACACATTTTCAGATGCTGGCTGGGGTGGGATGTTGTCTGTGGCCCCACCAGGGAAAGATGGGTCTGGACATGGAGAAGGCAGGAACATGAGGAGGGAAAGGGCAAAGACTCATGGGCTGGAAAGGGAAAAGGGAATTTAAAGCGAGGCTGGGGGACATGAGAGCGTGTGCACGAGGCTGATACTTGCTTGTAAACATGGCGTGGAAGTAGGGGCTGCAGGATGCCAGCACAACCTTGTGGGCCTTGATCTCCTTGGTGCCCACGTGCAGCACGATGTCGCAGAGCAGGCCCCGCTGCCGCATGCGGTTCATGCACACGAAGGCGTCGTGGTAGTGCCGCTTGGAGTTGTGGGAGATGCTGTGGCCATCCCGGTTGAGAAGCTGCATGCCGCCCTCCATGGCTGTGAGTCAACAGCGTGCTCCCCGTTCTCCGCTGGGTCTCTTCTGCGTCACTGTGGAGGAAAGCCAGGGCAATTAGCCATGCAGGAACGAAGGAGGCTCCGCCAACAGCTGGGACTCGGGGACCTGGGGGCATGTAGACCATCCCTGCCCAAGCCTACCAGAGAAGAGCTCCCCTCCAATAGACTCCATGGGGGGACTCTTCTCTGTCCCCAGATGAGACAAGTGGAGTGCCCAGCACCATAATGAGCAGAGACACCACACGGCATCTTCATCCTGGGCTCGGTGCTTGCTAACACCCCTCTCCAGTGCATTTATAAATGGATCAACGTGCTAGTCGCATCTCAATATAAGCCTTGTAGCTTGCTCTGAAAGTCACAATCCCAATAAGCTTAGCAGTGCACACCTCCAAACAACAGTAACTTTGGCAGAGTTCAAATAAGTGGCACAGGAGAGCAAACAGCAAATCCTCTGTTCCACTAGAAAAAAGCAAATCTAAGCTGCGTATCCCACATTCACACACCCAAGGTTGGGGTTATATGTCATGAAATAGCCACAGGACCCAAGTAACTGGGATTTTGTTCCTGACCCTGCCTCTGGCCTGCTGCAAATCACTCCACGGCTCTGTGCCTCAGTTTCCCTCCCTGCTATATATCTGTTTAGACAATTAACTTTTTGGGGCAGGGACTACCTCTCTCTGGTCCATAGAGCATCTAGCTCTCCACAGAGCCCTGGAGGCAACACTGATGGAAATAAGTCATCACCAGCCAACCAAAGAATTTGCCCCTGTCTTCACCTGATACTCAAAGGCTTTTGTCTCTTCTTAAAAACATGGAACACAAGAGGAGCCAGCTGCAGGTTATAATGTCCTCCTGCTCATTTAGCACTCTCATCTCTTCTGCAGCAGGGTCAGAGACATCCCAACTCTCTGTCTGGGAAAAGCACCTATACGCCCTTAATGTTCTTCACTGTCTGAACAGTCCCAGACTCCAGGGGTTGGTCCTGGAGCTGGGTTTGTTCAATGTCTTCATCAATGACCTGGAAGATGGGGTGGACTGCACCCTCAGCAAGAGTGCAGATGACACCAAGCTGGGGGGAGTAGTGGATATGCTGGAGGGTAGGGCTAAGATTCAGAGACACCTTGACAAATTGTAGGATTGAACTAAAAGAAATCTCATGAAGTTAAATAAGGAGAAGTGCAAAGTCCTGCACTTAGGACAGAACAATCCCATGCACTGGTGCAAGCTGGGGACCACCTGGCTAAGCAGCAGCTCTGCAGAAAAGGACCTGAATGTTACAGAGGGCAATAAGCTGGATATGAGCCTGCAGTGTGCCTTTGTTGCAAAGAAGGCTAACGGCATCCTGGGCTGCATTAGTAGAAGCGTTGCCAGCAGATCAAGGGAAGTGATTATTACCATCTATTTGGGACTGGTGAGGCCACATCTGGAGTACTGCATCCAGTTTTGGGCACCCCACTATAGAAAGGATGTGGACAAACTGAAGCCAGTCCAGAGGAGGGCAATGAAAATGGTGAGAGGGCTGGGGCTCATGACTTTTGAGGAGAGGCTGAGGGAACTGGGCTTATTTAGTCTACAGAAGAGGAGACTGAGAGGGGGTTGACTAGCAGCTTTCAGCTTCTTGAAGGGGGTTGGAAAGAGGATGGAGCCGGACTGTTCTCGGTGGTGGCAGATGACAGAACAAGGAGCAATGGGCTCAAGTTGCAGCAAGGGACGTTTAGGTTAGAGATTAGGAAATACTTTCTCATGAGGAAGGTAGTAAAGCACTGGAACAGGTTACCCAGACAGGTGATGAAGTCTCCATCCTTAGCAGTTTTTAAGACCCAGCTAGACAAAGCCTTGGCTGGGATGATCTAGCTGGAGCTGGTCCTGCTTTGAGCAGGGGGTTGGACTAGATGTGACCTCCTGAGGTCCCTTCAACCCTCAGTCTATGATTCGAACTACTTGGCTTCGGCGACAGCAGTGGCCTTGTCATCCCTGCTTACTTGGGGCACACAGCAGGGGTGCTGCTCCTGTCTTCATGGGGTGCTTTGTGTCTGTGGTGCGTGCGAGGGGCTGGAGTTAGACCATTTCTAGGATTCTTTCACTCCCTGGTGCCTTTCAACACTGGGGACTGAACCTGATGGCCCAGGAGGCCTCTTCCCATCCTATGAAATCTCTAAAGATCCTCTGCACCCCTCCCAAACCTTATCCAATCCATGCAGCCTGGGGGTGAGCAGAGCTCCTCTGCCTCCCTGGGGACCAGCCTTGGCCTCAGTCAAGCTTTAAGCCACTGGAGCTTTAAGCCAGTCAAGCTTTTTAGACTTGGACCGACTCAAGGTACCCCTTGGGAAATGCCAGCTCTTCATTTTCACCCTTTTTTGTGATTACAGAAAAATAATAGAGCAGCTTTTCTGGTGTGAAGAACTCTGAGGGAAAGGAGCTATGGATTTCCACTTGAAATCTGTTTCTGCTGTGAATCCTGCTTGCAGACCTAACTGTGCTAATAGTGCATGGCACCCCAAGCACCCTTGAAAGGATCTCTGGGTACTCCAGGGTGCTGTGGCACCCTGATTGAGAATCACTGCTTTTGGGTATCCCTTATAGCAAACAGTTTTGGAGTTGTTTTGCAGGGCAGGCTGGGGAGGGAGGAGAAGACAGGGCTAGAATATCATGCAAACCTCCCTTTGTGCGCACACAGAACGGGACTGATGCATTCACTCTGGAGAGCCAAATCCCATCTGCAAGGGGTCAGAGAAGCACGGCTGTACCCTGGAAACTCAATAGGAGGTATTCTCTCTCCCTGAAAGAAGGGCAGGGGGGGCACCTGGCCGCTTGGAGGGATGCACAGGGGAGGAAAAGCATTCGTTCCTGCAAGGATACTTCCTCCTCCTATTGCCAGGCTGCTTAGCCCGCGTCGGAGCTGCCTGCTGTGTTGTGAAAGGCGTCTGACAGGCTGCTAGAGCTTTGCTGCACCCAAAGAAAAGGAAAAAGAGAGAGAGACAGACGCTACAATGAGCTGGGAGAGGAGGGGCTGTGGAGGAAGGAAAAAGGCAGCTTTTAAGAATCAGGCAGCGTGTTCCTCCGGATTCGCCGGCCCCCGCACTCCTGCCACGAGAGAATCCCCTCCGCCTCGCCGTTCTGCACGACACCTACCCGCCGCCAACCGCGAGGCCTCTAAAAATAGCAAGCCTTCGTGCAGGGCTGCTCAGCCAGGAACACATCCATTTGTTGCTGTTTAAACAGCAGAGCAGGATGTACCGGGGATGGGGGTGGGACAGGTGCCCGGAGGCAAGACCTGCCGCGCCCCGCAGGACTCGGAGCAGCTGAGGCAGGATGGGCTGCAGGGGAAAAAAGGGAAAGCTGGCAGACAGAGGGCAAGAGCAAAACCCAGCCATGATTTCCAGGGGTGACGGGGGGAATCCGATGTGCCCTCCAAAGGGGAACACCTCTGATGAGCTCGGTGGCCCTCTCCTGCTCTAACTCCTGGGTGCTGATTGCATTGTACACACCAGGCCCCCGACTCAATGTGTGTACAGCGCGGGGCTGCAGGGCGCCTCTGTGAAGGCGAGGGATAATTATTAGCATCTCAGACAGGGCTCCAGGCTTGTTGCCAAAGGCAGCCTTATTGCCTCGCCTGGGCTTTCCCAGAATTGCTTTCTTCTCTCATCAGGTGCGATCAGCTCAGAACGAGCCCCCGGTCTCCCGGCCTGCTCCCTCTCCCTGGAGGGATGTGCCTGCTCAAGTTGCTCTACCTCCCCAGTATGCCACCAGGCATGCTTTCCCCCAGAACTGGTTTAGGTTTGCTCCAGTTGTAGCTGGAAGGGCTTGCAGCCTCCCCTTCCCCATCCTCACCACCACAGACAAGGGGGAAGAAGGGGTCACCAAGGGAGTAGGCAAGGAGATGCCTGGGTTTGAAGGAAGAGCTCTGCTGCCTTAGCAAAGCCACGGGGTGTAACATGTCCGCTCAGCTCCAGCTTAGGGACAGAGGAGGAGAGACTGTGGACAGACAGCCTCCCTTGTACCAATATATCGGCTTTGCAGATGAAGTGGGTTTGCAAATGCTGTGAAACTGAGGGGGGCAGGAGTGGGGTCGGGGTCGGTGGGAGCCAGTGGAAAGCATGGACAAAGGGTGCTAGGCGATGCCAGGTGCTCCTCATGCTCCTTCATGGGGGATGGGGTGGGGACTGCTGCACTCGGGGCGTGGATGCCCCATCTGCACAGGCTTCAGGGGCTTTGGGAGAGGCCTTGCAGGCAGCACCGTGCCTCCGCAGGCACACAGCAGCCCCCTCCTTCCTGCAGGTACAGGAGCAGCTGGCCACCAACAGGCCCCAGAAAGGAGAACACACCTGGTTCCTGCAGCATCCCCTGCAAATGGGACCTCCTGGACTGCTAAAGAGAAGCACTTCCTAGGTTAGTGTATGCCGGAGCTGCTCCCCCGAGCGCTCATTTCTGGGGGTCCTCCACCGCCAGGTTCCCTGCACCCCAGGGCATTGCTTCTTTCCTTTTAGGACGCAATCTCTGCCACACGTTCCCTGGACCTGGATATGCTACTACGACATCCCTACTGCTTAGTGAGCACTCCGGGTATCACCAGCACCAGCCACCACCCAAATGTCATAAGATTTGCTTTAAAAATCTCTTTATACCTGCTTAAAAGTTAGGAGATGTATCTTTTAATAGACTTTGGCTCTTTTTTATCAAACCACAAGTGCCTGAGGGACACACTCAAGCCACACGCACATGCTTTCCTGACTCTTGTCTCACAGGAACATGAGACAAGATTCTCACAACATAACATGACTCCAGGACCTGGGGCTTTAAAAAATAACATAACAGCTATCAAAAGGCTCATCATGAGATCACGAGAGATGACAAGAAGGGGATGGATTCCCTGATCTTCTTTATACCTAGTTTGTGGGTGCTGTGTGAGCATTGCCTTTGGCTGTTCTCTAACTAGCTGCATGGCAGGCCAGGCTATTTACAGAGCTGTGGCACGGGACAACATGCACGCTCCTCTCCCGAGATATACAACCTTTGTAATCCCATTTGGAAAAAAGAAAGCACAATCAGGGGGCAACTGCTTGGGTGCTTCTCCTGATGGCTCCTGCGCAACTTCACCTCCCAGTTTAAGCTTCTAACCCTTCCAGTAGCCAGGAGAAGATGAAGGGATGCAGGGCTGTCTGTCCCACTCTGCAAACAGATTGAGCACCACTTCCTCTCAGTGGGGAATGGAACGGCTATTATAATTAAACAATAAATGATAACGCTGCTAAGGGACACTCGCTGTCTGGGAGGGCTGAGCACACGCTTCCCACCCGCCGCTGCCACTCTGACCCCAGGCTGCAGCTCAGAATTAGATCATCTCCCAGGACAGCCGTGCCACCCCGTGCAGTCTGGGCACTCCATTAGCGACGGAGAACAAATCAAATCACCCACTCCCCGGTCACCCTGTTGAAAGGTCACCTTCCTCAACAGCTGCGGAGCAGAGGCTGCCATAAGGAGTGCTAATTGGAGCCACTGCTAGCTGCCTTGCAAGAGAACCATAAAGGCTGAACTCCCCTCCTTGGGCTCAAATCCCGACTTCTAGAGGTGGCCCTACTGCCTGGTAACTCAGGCCCATTGTCACACAGCTCTGACCCACAGTGATGCCCGTGTGTTTTCAGCCCCTGGGGGCTCCCCTGCATATGCCACTTGTGCTGTGGGTATAAAGGGGGCTCCTAGTACTCTCAGGAAGTAAGAAAGGCTGCCCCTCTGGAAATGGGCATCTATGCACCCTGTTGAGATACCATGAATGGGGAGCAGTAGTGGGACCCTGAGAGACAGGCAGGCAGTGCCCTGAGCAGCGAGGGGGAAAACTAGCCTGTTTGTTTGACGTTCAGGAGCCTGGCTCCATGTGCCCCGTCAGACAGAACGTATTCAGTGGCCAACCTGTATTAACTGCTTCGGTTATGACAAAGGAAGAAGAAAACGCTTGTTAGGCTCCCATGCGACAGAGTGTGGCCGTGCATACAGGCTCCACTAATGAATGCAAATGATCCTGGCCCAAAGGGAGGTCTGTTCTCCTGCACAAAAAGCATATTTTGGAGGCAGTGAATGGAAACGCTCTGAGCAGCAATTGGGGCACAGCGTGTCCCCCAAGATGAGGCTCGGAGCCTGCCCTTCCCCTGGATGGGCCTGGGAGCACAGAGAGCTCTTGGCACTGCTGGAGATTACATGCCTACCTCACCCACGAGGAGCCTCTGGTGTACTGGAGCACTCAGCCCAGAGGCATCCACAGCAGCAGGCAGGGTGCTGGGGGCGTGAGTCTCTGCTGGGGTGCAGGACACGTCTCCTTCTGGTCAGATACTCTCCGTCAGTGCTTGCTCACGTACCTGGGAAGCGTGACCCTCCAGCTGGGCTACAGACAGAGGTGGACAAGTTGGCCAGTGGAGCTGCACCTTTACTGCCTGGAGTGAGGGCTTGTCTGCATTCCCACCCCATCAGTGGCATGCCTATCCTTCTGCAGAGTTTTTAAAGCAGTGCTATCACCCAGCAAGGGGGCTGCTTCAAAGAGCATCCCCGTGTCACATCCACAGGGTGGGGAGCAGAAAACAGGTTAAGAGAAGTCACCCAGGGGCCTGATACACTGCACCCATGGGCAGCACAGGCCCCACATCCTGTGCAGTTTTGCATCTCTGCCTCACAAGGGAGAAAGTTATACAAGCCTGAGAACCACGCATCAAAATGCACGGCCTCCTCACTAGCCTCTCCAGGCTCTGAGCCAGCTGCTGCAGCCATAGGTGAAACCCTGAGGCCCTTCCTGTGCCAGTGAAGAAGTAACAGGGAGCCTGTGCTGGGGACGTGTGGGGCCTGGTCACAGAACAGAGGAGCACCTATTCCACCCTAAAGCCAGCAGGTGCCCAGGGCATTGCTATGGTGCATCTTCCCTTGCTGGGGGAAGGAGCATCTTTCTGAGTCCTCTGTGTGGCTACCAGTATCGCCCCTTTCAGTATTGCCATGGGGTATTTGCTTCAGTATTGTCTTACCCCATTGATACCATTCCAATATTGCCCCTTCCATCCCCTCCCGGACCATCTCACACACACACAGCTGATGGGTTTTACCTCCCTGGAATTGCTTGGAGACCCTGGAGCCCACAAGCCACCCAGCCAGGAGCCAGGCAAGGCTAGCAGAACTAAACAGGCATTGCAGCGGGCAGGGCGTTCTCACTCGCACACCGCTCAGAGCCGGGACGATAGGTGCAGCTGCAAAGCAGCTGTGTGTGCCGTCCTGCTTCTCTAGAGGCAGGCAACAAAGCACCGGCTCCCAAGGGCTGCGAGAAGAAGGAGCTGCTCCCTCACCTTCCCCAGCAGGCCTCATGTATGGGGCATGAGAAGAGGGAGTGGTAGACCCCAGAAAAAGGGATGTCAGCACATTAGGGCTGTGCCTGGGGAGGCCAGTGACCCTGCCCCTTCCATCACCAAGACCATCCTATGAAGAGGATGGGTTTTCCTTCTGTGCCCCTCTCTTTGGCAGCACAGGGCTCCCAAAAGGGTCTTACAGTTTGGGGCTGGAACATGAATATACCTTAGTCTGGAAACTCTTTGGGGCAGAGACCATATCCTCGAGTGTGCTTGTGAACCCACTAGTGCAATGGGGGCCCTCTGCTGTACTCTAAAAGCAGAGTGATGAAGACACGGGCTTTTCCCTGCCGCGACACGCTTTGTGTATTGAATGCAGACAAACGCTCTTCCACTTCTTTTTTAATACTCCGTCTCTGAGGATGATCTTTCTGCAAATTCAATAAGAGGCAACCTCGCCCACTTACAGTATTTCATTAAGAAATGCCACATAGGTACCAATTATTAGATCTCACTCACGGATTTGGGGAGGGGGTGTACTGTTCTAGGGAAAACCCAATTTAAAACATCCTTGTTATTCTGGGGTGGGGAGGGAAGTGCACACAGAGGTTTCTCTCTGTGAAGGGAAGGGAATAGGGCTTAAAGACACAGAGGCCTCCAGCCCCGGGAGCACGCTGAGACACAAATAGCTCAGTTGACATGGTCACAATAGACTCAATGGGGCTGTGGCAGAGCAGAGCCAGGGATACAGCACATACAGCAAGGCAACAAGCAGGCCACTCTGGGTTCCTCCCGATTCCCCTCTTCATTTTCCAACAGCAGTGTCCTCAGGGGGCCCTACCCCACTGAACACAGGAGTCCATGGATGGAGCATCTGACCAGCACTTTAAGAGACCCCTTACTGGACACCTCCCCTCCTGCAGCCTGTATCTGAAAAAGAACTATTAAGAATCTAGAGATGCAGCAAGAGGCATTTCTGACCGGTCCATCAATGAGCATCCCTAGGATGCATCCCCAGAAGGCCCAGATTGCAATGCAAATCAGTGAAGCCAATAAATCTTTTGCTCTCTTCTCCCCACTGACCTGACCTGCATTCCAGGAAGGGAACGAGGACTGGGGGATGGAGCAGCTCAGCACCTCCCTGCCCATCACAGAGGCACAGCACTTGCCTGGCAGTTATAAAAAACTACGTGCTGATATTCAGACGGGGCTGAAGAACCTCACCAGGGGCCTGGCAGGCAGGACTCTTTTTCTCTGGAGTAACAGAGCCCTGCTTTTCCCCTTCCTACAGGCTGTGCCGCCCTCTGACAGAAACCCCATGCAGGAAAAGCCCATTGATTTCCTCTGCTCAGCACAGCCGGCAGTGAGGCGGCGCAGCAAAGAGCAGTGGGGGGGGAGATCAAGCGAGCCTTGTACAGCAGTGCTTGCAGAGCCACACCAGCCCTGGCCAGCAGATGCCGCGAGGCCAGCGCCACTCGTTATGGACCGCTTCGCATGCATTAGGAAGGGGAGTATGAATGTTGGCTGTTGGGTGCAACACAGCAGTCCCTTCCCCCCACAGCCGATTCCCCCTCTCAGCTGCAGGGAGGGGTGGCGGACGCTAAATGTCAACAGCCTCCGAGACAGCCAGGGCCCAAAGATGAATGCGCACGCTGCTAAAGCTGCTTACTGCTGATCACAGAGCCCAGCCCACGCGGGTCTCCTGCAGCACGACCCAGTGAGTTACAACCCACTGCGAGCCACGTGCCCAGGCATCCACTTCCACCCTGCCCGGATCCTCATTGCAAACGCCTCTTGGTACCGCTGCATGGGTTCCTGGAGCAGCCCACAAACTAGCGGGACCCCCCCAATTCTTGCACCCCACATCCCCAATTCTTTGGCCCCGTTCTCGTCCCAGGAGCCCAATCAGGCCTGCCAATCAAGGGCATCAATCCACCCTCCAATCCTGCCCAGAGGCAGTGTGGGGCACGGCACATATGGCTGAGATCCTAGCAGCGAGATTCCCTGGCTTCCCGCTCTCCCTGTGGGCTTTTATGAATTAGGCATAACTGACACGCACCGAATCCTCCTGTCTAGACAGCCTCAAAGAAGTGACAGGCTGCCAGGGAGTCTGGGGAGCCTTGGTGGGAGCGGGCAGAGGAAAGCACACAACTCCCAGATCCAAAGGGCAGAGGGTTTCTAGCAGGGAAGTGCAGGCAGCCCACTCCAAAGGCAGCTGCTTGGGAGCAGTCAAGTCTACAGGGCAGTTTGGGAAGGACTGTGGCAATGGGAGACAGAAGTGATATACTGATGAAAGATCCCAAGTGTTCTGGGGCAGTCCCAAATTTCGGGGCTGTTTCCAGGGGTCTCAGAGAGCCTCTGCAATAGGATGTGGGCTCCAAATCTGGGACCTGCTTGCTCTTGCCCACTCCTGACATTCCCACGGCATCAGGCAGCATCCTGCCAGGACGACTGAGGAGCACAGCTTATTATCCCAGGCCCCGGGTCACTGCTTCCGGAGGGAGCTGTGACCTCAGTCTCAGCAAATGCAGCACGAGGCTGCCAGGCACTGTGGGAACATGGCCATCCCATTGTAGGTTCAGGAGGTAATTGAGGGAGCTACCCCGCTCACTAGAAGCCATACAGCCACATTCACATGGCTGTGTTTGGAAGGCAGCTCAGTGGATGTGAAAGTGTGGTGCAGACTATTTCCAGTCCTGGAGATGGGCAGAGTACCTGTGATTATGGCCTGGATTTTCCTAGGGAGATGGATGGAGCATGGATTTTCCCTACCCACAAGCTGGTCTCTTTAAGACAGGTCTCCCAGCCCTGTGCAGAAGAGTGGGACCCACGTGCCTGTCCCTAGTGAAGTAGCTGCTGCAGTGGAGCAGCCAACTTAGGAAAGTGTCCCCTTCTCCTTCAAGGTGCGGGCCCAGGTGTAGCAAGCCCCTCGTCCCAGCAGTAGGGCAGACCATTACCCTTTTGAGAGATGCTTTGCCTCTGCTCAAGGTGCAGTGCCAGCCCCTCTGAAGGAGATGTAGGTCACTCTGTCCCTCCCCAGGAATCCTCCCTGTGCACAGGCAGGCAGCACATCGCCATGACTGCCATGCAGGTCCAATGTTCCTGTGCGTCAAGGCCTGTGCCCTGACCATGGCAGGGACCATGTGCCCTGACCATGGCATCTGACCATGTGCAGACAGGACCGTGCGGAGGGTCCTCACCACCCAGTGCTGCTGGCACAGTTCATCCCAGCTGCCAGGCCCCCTCTGCTGCTTTGCTGGGTCCCTGCACCTGCTGCAACACTGAGGGCTTCACAGAGGATAAGCAGTCAAAGGTCTGCTGGGCTGGCATGGCTAAGACATCCCTCCATGAAATAAAGCTGTGTGGCCTAGTGCACAGAGCACAAGGCTGGGGTGTGGGAGGCCTGGCCTGCAGGCCTGCTCTGCCACTGGTGTGCTGGGTGCCCTTGGGAGAGTTCCTCCATCTTCCCTGCCTTGGTTTCACCCCCTTTTCATAACTAAACAGGGTGGAATTGGGGTCCGCACCCTGCCTCCCTTTGCCAAATGCTTTGAGCTTCTAGTGCTGAGCTGGGTGAGGGGGGACCCCTACTAAACCATGAACCTCGTGGGCTCAGAGACTCATGCAAGGTTGTGCCTCCACCCACTCAGTTGTAAGCTCAGAGCCACATCCATATCAGGAGCTGTCTCGCAGAGGTGCCAAGAGTGCTGGGAGCTGAGGTTGTTTAGCCCAAAATGTTTCCCAACCCACCAACCCCTGAAAAGCACAGAGAACGGAGCAGAGCCCTCCCAAGCTTGGAGTCCCGAGTGTCAATGTCCTCACCACACAGACAAGCTACGGGACAGGCCAGGGAGCACATAAATGCAAAAGGCCCCTTCTAGCTATCCCAGCTCGGATGCACAGGAGGGGACGAATCCTCAAACCTAACCTTGCTCCCCTGCATGGAGGCCGATGTGCCAGTGCCCGTACTCCCGACTGGATCATCACAGGCAGCACCTCAGGGGCCAGAGGGCCTGCCCCTCTCTTCCCTGCTGTTCATGAACTGGACTGAAGGATTCCTGTAGCAAACTGCAGGCTCATGCCCACCTCAGCACGCACCCCAGACCTGAGGCTCACACTGTCCTCAGCTGCCTCCCAGGTGCAAGAGGGAGATATCAGCAATACAGCAACCCCAAATGCCCCTATTGCAGGGGTACTGCCCAAACTTTTTCTTTTAATTAAAATATATTTTTATAGAGAGAGAGTTATATACATCCTCTATCATAAGCTTTCTATCACACATCTTAAAACCTCATTAAGAAACCCATACTTCCCATTACAATAGGGGCAATACTCTGAACTGCTCAGGAGCTAAAGAAAACCAAACAGCAGCAGTGGCTGGAGGGGAGGTCACAAAGTTAGTAACTGAGCTAGGAACAGGCCTTGCATCTTCCAGTTCCCGGTCCAATGCCCAATGCCCTGGCCACTAGCCTAGAGGCATAATCTTGCTGGCTGTGTTGACTAATGCAATAACCTCCAAGGTATTGATGTAGGGGTGCACTGAGCTGTCCACTGCCTGGATTATAGGAAAGTTCCCTTTTTCCTTAAAACGATGCATAGAAATTACATGGCTCTTCCTCATGGTCGAAGCACAGCACAAGCATTGACCAGATGCACCTCTCAGATCTTCTGGGCTAAAAACACAACCAGCTCAATTCAAACTCCAGCAAATCCCAGGCCTTACAGGTGGACAAGCCCACTGTCCCACTTTAAGCCCGTATGAATGATCTGAATGAACGCTTTGCCTCAGAAAAGCGAAGGGACACTTAAGCCTGGTGCGTAAACAACTGTGCCTCATCTGTTTTGATAGGAGTCATATCCTGGATTAATCAGGATTGCATTAAACTGGTTATTTGTTTCTAGCCCTAAGCACAGCGAAATGTGAGCTTCGCATTCCCAAAGGGGAAACTGAGGCAGGGCCCAGGGGTACTGCCTTATAATGGCTGGGTCAGACCTCAAACTCAGGTGCTCCTGGCTCTGGGCCCCATGCTTTTCAGGCTCTTACGCAGAGATTTAGGAGCAAGAAGCACAAAATTCAGTGTGCTTCTTAGGAGCACCCCACAGTCCAGGATAAGAACGTGTGTTCAGGGCTTTGCTAAGGTAGGGATTATACAGGGCTCCTCACCTGAGGTGCAGTGAAATTGAAAACACAGAGATCATTTACCTGGGAAACTGTGACAGAACCATCTATCACGGAAATCTTCCACAGGTCACGGATCGTTTACCAGGCAGAATATCTCACGCTCGCCCGGGCAGGGCAGGAATATCCAGGAACATTTCTCCGCCAAAAACAATATCAGCTGCTCCAGCAGCACAGAGGACACTAGAAAGCCCCGTGCCCTCTCTGCAAACCCCATCCCCTGTCCCCTAAACTTAGGGATGGTTAAAAGATACTAGGCTGAGAGTCCTGGGGAACCTCAGGTCCAGTTCACTGCATAATGATTTATAACCTGGGGAAAGTGGGTGCTGGACACCACCCGCAGCACAACAGTGGCAAGCTCCTTGGAGGCCGTGGCAGGATGGGGACAGCAAAAGAAGGGGCAATATACTTCTCTGTGATGTTGTCTTACCAGCATTTCCCAACCCCAGCTATCTAAAGGGCTCTCCATGGCCCAGTCATTTCTTCGCATCTCTGGGAAAGCCAAAAAGCACACTAGTGCCCATGGTGCGGCTGGGTTTTGCAGTACATCCACTTATTCCACGCAGACAAGACCTGCCAGCAAGCTTCTCTCTCCCCCTCCTTCTGAACAATACCAGAACACTGCACTGGGCTAAAGAGCAGCTGGGAGCCGGATTGCCACCTTGGAGCCATCCACCACAGTCAATGTGACAGCCCCTACTGCTGCCTGCAGGGCTGTCAGCAACCTCAACAAGAGGCAGGCACATGGAGACAGAACCACGAGGAACATGTGATGTTGTGCCCTCAGGTTTGATATGCTCTGAAGGACCAGCAAGAGCAGCGGGTGCCAAGCACAAGGCACCTCGGCTGAGAGCCCCATCACCGGTCCACGGAATTGGACGGTAGGGGACGACAACCAGAGCCTCCCAGTCATGCAAATAGATAGGCTCTGGGTCCATCAGGTGTGCAGATAAGGTGCCTTGAACTGTGTCTGAACACCGATGAGAACCCCAGGCAGAAATTAGTCAGCAGCTGTTGTGTCCTCAAGCAGCTTAGTCTGCTGCACTCTGCACTTGAAGCCTACTCTGAAGCCCACTGAAGGCAACTGTCCTCTGGACCAGGCCTCTCTGGGAGTTTCCCAGTCAGTCAGCGGGCTGCTACATTCAGAGAAGTCTAGACTCAAGGTCTCCAGCCAACCACCCCTGCCAGCACTTCACCTGATTTGAACCAGATGCCATTTGCTTTCACTTGGTGTCATGGTTCAACCCACAATTGGGAGATACCCCAACATCACCAGGAGAGGGAAAACCAGGCAGCCCAAAGGGATCTCAAGACTGCCGTACGCTATTTCATATGCACACATAGACCAGGAGAGAGACATGCTGGACCCTGCCTGCTTCAACCCGCAGGGCAAGCAGGAGACACCCACTATTCCTATTTTGGGCATCCTGCCCCCACTGCTGGGTGGTTCTGGCCATCCCCACAAGAACTGGGGCACATCCACCTCCTCTGCACCATGGAAAGCTGGCTATAGACTATGTAGGAGCAGCATGGACATGTCAGGCATTTCCCTTGCTAGAGGACTGGAAAGCAGGCTACAGGCCATATAGGAGCAGCATGGACATGTCAGGCATTTCCCTTGCTAGAGGACTGGAAAGCAGGCTACAGACCATATAGGAGCAGCCTGGATGTGTCAGGCATCTCCCTGGCTAGAGGGTGAAACCCTGTCCACATCATCAACAGCCTCCATTGTATATCCAGGCTGGTAAGGGACCAAAGGGACCTGTGAAATCCAAGTATGGGTGGACCACACCACAAATGTCATCTTCCCCCACAACAACAGCTCACGGCCCAAGAAGGCTCTTGGTAGAAGGGGCTGAGCCCATAAACCGTGGTTGGAACTCACCTACGGCTGGGTTGGCCTGGAGGCCTCAAGGAAATGGACCCAGGATGACTGTTCCAGTTTTAGCCAGCCATTTAGGGGACTGGTCAGCTTTGCAAGTGGTTAGGTGCCACTGGGCACATCCAGTAGCTCGGATAAGGAGCCCTGTATAACGTCTACCTTAGTAAGGCAGCCTGCCAGCGACCAGTGCACATCCCTTTCCTCAAGAGCACTGCTGGATCGTATCTATGGCTGACTGCTCTTCAGAGGCAATCAGGACCAACCAGGCGGCCGCCTCCTTGCAACTGGATCCTCTGCAACCATCATGGTCTCTTCACCTTCAACAGAGCTCCAGCAAGATGGGGACACAACAAGCCCCGCTGGTGCAGCCGATCAAACCGGGAAGATCCCTCCCAGGACCACATCTGGCCTTGCTACACAGCAGGGTGGGTCAGTGGTGGGTTTAGTCCTGTAGTCAGATTCCATCTCTCAGGTTTTAGTGGTCACACGGCAAGAATCTCTAGATGTTGAAGCCCCCAAATCCCACAAAGTTTCTGCTGAGGATAATTTTTTTTTTAAAGAAGAGTTACACAGAGGTGAAGGAGGGTGGGGAAAAAAAAAAAAGCACACTCAGCACAGAAATGCCGACAGCTGTAAGGAGAGCAGCTGAGAGGTGCCGTGTAGGGACAGGCAGCATTTAGAGGCTGGGAAAGGCGACGTGACTTAAAAAGGCAGGACTTGTTTTGAAAATCAAATCGCCCCATCAGTTATCCTTGGGGCCGGGGGGGGGGAGGGATAAATTAGCATCAAACGCCCCGAGTGCGAGGGCTCGGATCTTGCTGGTGATGTGACAGGAACGCAGGGACAGGTGTAATCAGAATTCATGTTGTGCGTGTCCTGTGTCCTCAGAGCATGTCACTGGGCTAAGGGAGTCACGTTACAGTGGTGCGTTCTTGTAATCCCATCCCTTTCTCCGCCGGCGAGCAAATTCACCAGACGCAGAAATGGCATGTTTTTGCTCTCGCAGCCTGACGGCACAGAGCGGTCCCTTACGAGGGACATCACACACATAGCAAACCCACCCCCCCACTCCCCCAAACAGCCTCTCAGGCTAGCCGGGGGAAAGCGCCTGCTTCAATCGTGGCAAGTTCTCCACGGCGGCCCTGCTTTCTGCAGTGCTCTGGGGAAGCGGGCTGCCCATCTCCATAACTCAGCAAAAAAACCCCAAAACCCAATCGCCCCCCACCACCAGCAAATTCCACCTGGAAGAGAACTCCTTTTCCCACCAGGGATGGGCACTACGGGGCACAACTTCAAGGAGAAAAGGGGACCTTTTGGAACCGAAAGGAAAAAAACCCATCATTGCTATTCATAACAGAGCAGGGGGGTGCGCTGGGCGAGCTGCCTTTCTGCCTCCTTCTCCCCCCGCCCCAGGACTCCCTTTGCACGGTCATACTCACAGATCTGGGTGCAGAGGGATGGCTCATAACTAGGGATCTCCGGCAAGGATGCTGCCCCTCTTGCAGCGTGGCCCCGGCCAGGCAGGCTGCTCAGCTCCCGCTTCCTTTGTCCTGAGCCCCCCAATTTTTTTTCCCCCCGAGCCGAAATTGACGCAAATGTAAACCAACCAGGTGCAGGGAAGGCTTTTAAGGGCGCGCCGGGGCTTTGGCCGGCCCGGGGGAGCGGCGCGGGGGGCTGCCGGCACCCGCCTGCCCAGCGCGGGGCGGCGGCGGGGGCACGGGGCGGCAGCCCCCCGCCTCCAGCCGGGACCCCGCGGCGGGGAGGCTGCGGCTGCCGGGGCGCGGGACGCGCCTCCTTAACCGGCGGGGCGCAGCACTGCGGGCTTCCAGCCTGCACCTGGCCCGGGCAGGGGAGGGGGCTGCACCGGGGTGCCCCCGTGCAGCGCGGGGCTCACCCGGGATAACCCCGGGCAGGCTCCCGCAGCACCCCGGCAGCCGGGGCGGGCTGGGCGGGGTGCAGCAGCTCCCTTCCCCGCGCATCCCCGGCCGGCCGCACTCACCCCGCAGCGCCGGGCTCTGCAGCGCGCTCCGCCGCTCCGCGGGTTCGAGCCCCGGCGCAGAGCGCGAGCGCTGCCCCGCGCCCGCCGGCGGCTTGGCGTGTCCCTGCCGCCCGAGCCGTGGGAAAGCCGGCGCGGCTGCTGCCCCTCGGGTCCTGCCTCCAGCATCCTCCTTGGAGGGGCACCAAGCCTTGGCTGGGCTGAGATAGTTGGGGATGGTCCCTTGCAACCTTCCTGCTGGATGAGCCTAGAGAGGAAAGGTGATTTCTTTTATTAGATGTTTGCAACACCCCCACACACACACAAAAAAAATATTTCTATCAAAGGGATCGCCTCTACTAGGAGCCCTCATTGCTTTTTTCCTCTAGACCACGGGTTCTCAAAACTGTGGGCCGCGGACCACCGCTGGTGGGCAGAAAGGCGACCTCAGGCTAACGCCGACACGTTACGCCCAGCTTCCCAGAACTTGGCTCCCCCCAAAACCAACCAGGTGCATCCAGCGCGTTAGAAAGGTAAGATGACCAATATTAAAAAAAAAGAGCTGCTTTGATTTTGTACAACAGCAACAAAAAGGTGTTTTTTAAGTGGGCCGCTGAGACCCTCAGCAATGTTCAAGTGGTTGCAGGGAGGGGGGCGGGAAAGTTTGCGAATGGCTGCTCTGGACTAATACGGATGCAACCTGGATACCAGGCTCGTGCACAGGTGGGCTGCAGACTTCCTGCAGCCGGGTGGGGAAGGAGGGAATCTGCCCCCAAAGCGTGGCAGGTGGGCGAGACCCCGTCACCGATGCCCGGGGGAAAGGGCGGTGCATGCCTCCTGTGTATGCATGGACAGAAAGGGAGATGGCAGCCCTGTGGAGGTCCCGGCAGGCCCACAAAAGCCCACTGTGGGTCACGAGATGAGCGGAAGGCCGCGTGAGTGGGAAAGGCCCAATGCTGCACAGCCGGGCACACGGGCCCTTCCTCCGCAGGGCTCGGCTGCTGAGGACGGGCACAGAGGGCTGGGAGAGCTCAGGGGACACCCAACCTGGCTCCCAGCACAGGGGCACGACCCGCCGCTCCTAGGGCGGCAGCACAGGAACCACTGAGGGGCAGAGCGGGGCCCTCGGTCCTCAGGCCTGTGCAGGGATGTGTGTATCTGTACATACATGTATTGATTTATACCAAATATATGCACATCTACTCAAATACACATGCACACGTGTATACATACATACACATCTGCACACATGTGTATACATACATATGCACACATCTGTATATACATATATATGCACACATACATATCTACATGCATGTGTGCATATATGTATATGTACACACATACAGAATACACATAAACAGACAAGGTTCTTTGGGTAAATCCAATATCTTGTATTAGACCAACTCAGCCTACACCCCTAAGACACACAAACACATGTATATCCGTATATATGCACAGAGATATACACCCATGTGTACATATATGCACATACGTGCACATACATGCACACACATACATATAAACACACATATGTACATATAGGCAGACAAGGTTCCTTGGGTGAATTTGATATCTTTTATTAGACCAACCCAAATGGTTGGAGAATAGTTATTAAGCAAGCTTTCGGGTTCAAAAATGCACGCACGGACACACCTATATACACATATATGTGTGTGCGTACATGTACATACACACGCACAGAGCTACAGCCAGGCCCGGCTCCCCTAGTCCCTTTCCCAACCCTCGCGCCCGCCCGCACGACGCTTCGGCCTCTCGGCTGCGCGTCAACCCCAGAGTCAACCCTGCGGCGCGTGTGCGCAGGCGCGGGGGGAGCGGAAGCGCGGAGCACATTGCGGCAGCGGCGTGCGGCGCGAGGAGCATGGCGGCGCGCGGCGCGCGGTGAGCGGGGCCCGCCCGTGCGGCCCGCGGGGAGAGGGGGGCTGCCCGGCAGCTTGCAGCGCCCGCCTGGAGGGAGCTCCCCCTGGCGGCGGGGCGGGGCGGGGCGGGGCGGGGGCCTCCAGCTGGGTCCAGCCCAGCCTGCAGGGCAGGGGTGCAGTGAGCCCCTTTGGGGGCTGTTTTGGGCTGAGCACCCCATCCAGTGCGAGGGGCATGGGCACGGGCACAATCCCTGTGCACCAGCTCTCCCCCATGTGTGGGGAAGCCCTGGAGTGCCCACATGCATGGGCCCCTGGCAGGGGATATGGGGCCACAGGCGAAGCGGTGGGGGCAAAGCCACTGGGTGCTGGGGTTGCTTGCTGAGAGCACCCAGCGTGGGTACAGCCTACGGGCACGTATCAAAGCCCCCTGCCATGCCACCACGGGGACCAAGCTGTCGACTCCAGCCAGCATCTTCCAGTGGGACTTCCCACCCCATGTGGCTGGCAATTACAAGGGAAAATCTCGTGGGCAACTAACCTGGTTATTTTTTTTTAGGGGTTGGTTTTAGTGTTTGGATTGCAGGCACGTATTGAAACAGGAGGCCTGTGGGCTTGCAGTTCTCCTTTCTGCCTGGAAGAAAGTGCGTGAGAGGTTGTAAGCAAGCCGCCTGGTCTGGCCTATGGTGGTATAAGACCGTCCTGCCCTCTGGTAGCACTGCAGCCTGCCAAGCACTATGCTTTGTGTGTAACCCCATCAGCACAGGGTCAGGGAAGGTCACGTTATTACCCTGCCATGGTTTCATCCAAAGCTGGCTTTTTGGGAGTGTCTGCTGTGTTACAATCAAACCCCAGTATCTCCCCGACCCAAGGGGCAATACTTTTACAGGTTAAGAACTTATTTCTTTATCTGGTGTGAAGACCCCTGGTGAAACCTGGCAGGAGCAGGATTTTATCAAGCCCTAAAGTTATCTGTTTGAGTGGTTGTTGGCATCCAGATTAAACTTGATGCTTTTCTTTGGTAAAAACTGATCGTGCTGAATGTTATGGTCTAGTTGGGATGGGTGGGATGTGATATGACATGAAACTAAATTTGGGTGCATTTCAAATCCTGCATGCGCTCTTACCCTCTCTCTTTTCTCTCCTCCTGGAACTAGGAAACTTGCGGATCTGAGCGTAGATGAATTTTTAACCTCTGGGTTTGAGTCGGAAGTTGAAGGCGACTTAGAAGAGACTTTGGAGCTGGCAGAAGAAGGCATTAAAGGGAAGCAAAGCCAGAATGGGGAAGAAGGTGGCAGGAAAAAGAAACCCGTCAAAATGAAAATGGCAGAAAAGTAAGAGAGGTTCTTTGTATTTCACATTTCCCCAAATAGTCATTTAACACGTGGATTCTTGTGTTATCCTGAGATGCCCCTCAAAATGTTTTCACTTCTAAATACGCTGTCTTAAATAAGCTTAAAATAGACCTGGTTTGTTCTAGTCAGAAGGTTGGACAGAAACGAGACAGGATCCCCTTAGCCATACTGTGGGTCCAAACCTTTAGCCTGCTCTAGGTCACATGAAAGTCCTGTCTGATACAAATTACCACTTACCAGGGGACAGCTGTGTTGTTACTGGCCCTGCAGACTTGGTTCTGTCTGTAATACGAGTGTGGCATTCAATTAAAGTTGGTTGGAAAAGCTCGGGTAGACTTTTGACTCCGTTGCTGCCCTTGACGTTGCAGCACATTGCACGTGCAGTAAGAAGAAGGGCAACTCTTCCATCTGATGGAGTTAAGGGTAGATTTTTATTGTGCTTGTTTTACAGTGAAAAGTTCCTGGGATTTTCTTTTTGTGCAGTTCATAGTGATACACATTGCGCAATTTTTTTCTGCCCTAACAACGTTTAACGTTTTTCACTGGTATTGCTTTGTTTTAAGGGTGATGTCACATTTTGGCTTGTCTCTACCAAGTTTCCGGAGTACTGCATTTCCCTGTGAATGTCAAGGAGAGCAATCTCTACTTCCCTTTGAAATTTGACTTGATAGCAAAGCCTTCCTGAGCAAAGGGTTTTGGCAAGCCATAGAAATGGAAACTGCTTTTAACCCAGCACTGATGGGTTTTTTCCAAAACAAACAGTGGAAGACTCTCAGTATCCAAGGTGCTGTAGCTCCAGTTCAGGAGAGCCAGTAGCTCTAAAACATGCTTTCTATCACCTGTATGGACAACTTGGCGTGGTTTGCTTGGGAAAGATCAAGTGCAGTCTTAGGGTGTGTGTAGACAAAGCGGGGGCCCTAAACTGAAGTGGTGGGTTTTAAAAAACATCGCTTCAATTTAGGGTTGATTAAATCCCTGTGTTGTGCACACACCCTGTAGACTTGCCTGCCTCTGGCGGGGAGGGGAGGGCAAGCTGCTGGTTGGCGGAGCAGTCCCTGGGCTGTGGGAGGGCTGGGGCTTCCCTCCACAGGAGCAGCACCCACCCTCGGGCACCCAGCTCAGGTGGTCCCAGTGGGCACCACAGCCGCGGAGGGAAGCACCAGGCCCCTGTGCTGCTCAGGCAGGCAGGCTCCAGGGGGGTGGGGAAAAAAAAACCATCAGGCTCGCCACTTCTCTTGGGTGAAGCCCGCATTCCCAGGCTGCTGCCAGGCTGTCTGCAGGGTTTCCTGCAGAGCTGCACAGAGCCTGGTGCTTCGCTCCACAGCTGTAGGGACAGCAGACTAAAACTCCTCAAAAGAGTTTTAGTTTGCTGCGCCCCAAGTCATTTAAGGCGCATTATGCCTCTGAATTTCCTACAGCGGCCGGAATTAATGTGCAATACACCGCTGAGGTGTGCAAACACTGACACTACTAAAGCAGTGCAAGAGCATTTAGTCTACTTTAAAGTGTCGTGCGCACACGCCTCTCATCTCATCTACACACAGCCTTAGAGCTGGATCAGTAACTGAGTGTTACTGCACTTCGTTAGGAAAGTGAGGAAGGGGAAGGCGTCTGAACACAAAGACCAGCTGTCCCGGCTGAAGGAGAGAGATCCGGAGTTTTACAAGTTCTTGGAAGAGAATGACCGATCCCTGCTGAACTTCGATGACTCGGACAGCTCCGAGGAAGAGGGGGAGAAAGGGCTGCACACGCTCCCTGACACGCTGGAGGTACTGGGCCTGTATGAGAGAGATAGGGGGCACTTGCAAGAAGGCATAAACATTTGTATGAGTTACTGTACAAGGGTTGCATTCAGTTTTGGCTTGTGTGGTGCAGAGGGGCTAACAGTGGTGGGGAAGTGCCTCCTTGGAAGCCTGTGTGCAGGTCTGCAGGTGGTTAGACTTGTAATGCTGAAAGTGGTCATGCATGTAAGGATTCACTTAGCATTTCTGCAGCCATGCCAGGCCCTCCCTGATCTCACAGCCCTTTCTTGTCAGTGAAAGGGCTGAGTGTCCCTGAGATGCAGAAGAGTTGTGTGCACTTTGTGTTTTTTAATATGGAAATGGAGACCTGGAAGGAGTTCCCCAGTGTGAGGCACCCTTACTTACTACTACCCACCCTGTAAAGTTCCCTTTTTCCTTACCTGTGTGCCAACCTCCTGGCATGGAACTGTTACAGCAGGTCTCCTGTTACTCCATCTGAGGCTGCAAACTCCTAATGGGGCTGCAATGTTCCTCTGGGTTTGTGAGGCTGTATTTCCACTGATCTGTCTGTAGGCATCGATGAGAGCCAGTATTGAAGCCATGAACAATTTATCAGGCTTCCTTCACAGGGGTGGCGGAGGTAAGAGGGTGAAGCAGTGGGGAGAGTAGAGCTCTGTGCAAATGGCATCAGACCTGCTGTCTCCAACTGCCATAGGAAGTGAGCGATGATGACGATGACATCGAAGAAGAAACCGTGAGACGGAAAAAAGTCGACTTCATCACTGTGAGCTTGAAGATGGTGGAGCAGTGGAAGCAGGCTGCAAAGGTGAGGGCCGGGGAATAGGGTGCTGGGAGGGGGCAGGGCAGAGAGCGCTGAGGGTGCAAGCCCAAGTTAAAATCCCCTCCCAAGTGCAGTGCTGAGACTCTGACTTGAGGTGTGTTGTACTTGGCTGCATCTCATGCTGCATTTGGTTCAGCCTGCTAGCAGCCAAGAGTATGGGCAGCCCTGTCTATTATGCCAGGCCTGCTCCAGTCACTGGTTTTGTACTGATACACAGCAGTGGTTTAAGTACCAAAAGAGCTGCATTGGCATAACCCCTGTATACAGCTGCATCTATAACAGCATAAAGGCTCCTTCACGCCAGCATAGCTTCTCCCCTGCCTCGTGGGGAAGTAAGTTGAGTATGAGAGATTTTTATACCAAACCATACAGGGTTGTACCATTGTGAGGGCACCAGAAGCACTAATGCAATACCAGCTGCATGTGCAGCCAGGCTGTAAATCAGGCCCTGACTTTTTTTCTCTCCAGTCTGCCTCTGCCTAGGGTGTCACCTCTTGCTCTTCGTCCTCTCCATAGCTAAGGGCCCGATCCTTTGTGGATGTCAGTGACCGGACTTACAGTCCTCATGAATGTGTATTCTGGGCAAGGAATCATGCTGACACTGTACAACTCCTGGGCTATATAGACACCTCCTTAGGTTTAGAATACTATGAGATGTTGCAGATCACTCTTCCCTCTGTAAAGAGGATTTTGATGCTTCCTTTCCTGGGCCCAGTGCTTTTGAGATGTCCTGACACAAAGCAGTAAGAGATGACTAGTAATGAATGAATACAGGTCCTGGCTAGGACTCTCACTTCTCCCTGTTCTTCCTTTCCAGAAGGGGCTGACGCCCAAAATCTTCCACGAGATCACTCAGGCCTTTAAAGCTTCTGTGGCAACTACCAAAGGAGATGAGGGTGGAGCTGACCCCAGCAAATTCAAAGTCACGGACAGTGCTGGTGAGAGCTTTGGTTCTGACTAAGGCTGCCCTGACTGGGTCTGTGGGAGGGTTGGAACAGGGGTTTGGGAGGGTGATGATGAAGCCTTTGAGGACAAAGTTGGGGAAATGGGTGGAAATTAAGTGGGCCAAGTTTATGCATATCCATCCCCTGGAAACTCAGCAGCAGCCTATGGTTCTTTAGGAAGGACTTGGCTGCTTGACAAAGCTGTGTAATGCCCCTGCCTAGAGCCTGCCCCTGAAGCAGTGCTGGGTTTGAGACAGTGCTATGCCCCTCTCTCCTCTCCAGCAGCCCTCATCCAACACTGCAGCATGTCTCTACAATTCCTTGTCAGTGCCTCTCCACTCCAGCATGGCAGCACAGCCAGTCCACCCCAAGGAGGGCCAGTACACTGTTCCCAAGACACGTAACCAGCACAAAGAGAGGGCCTTCAGTCCCTGTCAATGGCTGGACTTGGCTGCTTTTGATTCAGTGTCTGTCTGCTCTTGGCAGTCTGTCCCCAGGCCTGCCTGGCCACAGGGAGCTCAGAGGGCAGTGCTAGGCTGGTGACCTCTCGAAGGAGGCTTGGAACCTTCTGCCAACCTCACTCAGTCACCAGCTGAGCTGCCCATTCCACTCTCATTGCCTTCCAGACCTGATGCCATCCCCAAGTGTGGCAAGGCAGGGTTTGTTGAGCCTCAGCAGCCCCTATCACCCCTTTTTTTTGCTCAGTGTGCGGTTTGTACACCTCGCATTCTCCTCTTGGGAGGAAAAACCCAGCAACCCTCTTTTCTAATGCAATACAGCTCATAGGATGAACATACTGTCTGCAGCCATTGCTCTAGAAAAGCTGGGTGAACTCTGGGGGTGGCGTCCTGCTTATTTATACTGCAGTAGCACTGGGGAGCCTGAGTCCCAGACTTGCAAGCACTTTACCATCCCATTCTCTTCTGTCCAGTGTTCAACGCTCTGGTGTCTTTTTGCATTCGGGACCTCTTTGGCCACCTGCAGAAGCTGCTTCAGGTGAAGGTGCTGAAAGACAAATCCAAGTAAGTTGAGTGCTTTTTCCTTGTACCAAAGGGCATTGCCTGGACTTATTTTGTCTTGTAACCTGCCTATCTGGAAGTCTGTTGCCTATCCCAATGTTTATGGGCTTCTTATCCCCAAACCTCAACCCTCCTGAAAAGGGGCATAGCCCCTGAAGACCAGATTCCAGTGTCCTGTATCAGGTGGGCATCCACCACCCTCATGGACCAGCATGGGGACTTTCCTCCTGCCCAGACACGCTTTGAGGCATCTGAGGTCCTATTGTGAGGAAGGGGAAGGTGGTTTGCAGCTGTCCCGCTTGCTCTTGAGGCATGTGACTTTACAGCAAGCCAACCCAGTGCTTTAGCTGTTTATTGCTGCTAATGCCTTAGGCCCCGGAGCCTGAAGCATGGCAGGCTGGAGCTCCCTGGTGTGACCCGGTCAGCGTTAGCTCATGGGTGAAATGGAGAATAACAATGAGCAACTGGGCGAACAAGGGTACAATTAATCCCTTTCTCCTGAAAGCTGGCCTGGGTCCAGGATCTCCACATTGCATTCCTGGCCCCAGTCATCTGACTTGCCTGGAGAAGGGAGAGCATCTGACTTGCGTGCATAGTTTAGTGCTCTCAGATTCTGGCTGGCAGCTAAACAACCATGACCTAAGGTTGTGTCTTGTGCCCCTAGATGCTCAGGGGCTGCACTGGGAGGGGAGAACTGTGTGGGTCACTGGGGCAGCACGAAGTAGCGCTGGAGGCTGGGTCAAGAGCAGACTTGGCTGTGAGTCTGTGCTGACCTAGTGCCACAGTGTGGTGGTCGGGATGAGGCAGCTGGAACTAAAGGCCAGGGCCTTCTAGGGAGTGGTGAGACCCTCTACCACACTATGCAAGCTGCGGGGGGTATGTTGGCCCCTCAGCCAGGCTCCCTGTGAGGAGGCTACAGTCATCTGTCCTCCCCGTCCTGTTCAAGCCGGAGACTGTTCTCATCTTGTCGTCTTGCCTTCAACTCTTGCCATTTTCATTGTAGTCCACCCCAGAGGTGGCTGCATTTAAGCAGGGGGTAGAGCCAAGCCAGGCGCTCTCCTTAGGTTTGGAAAGTGCATTGTGGTCCAAGGCAGTCCCTGCCAAATATTATGGGAGGTGGGATGGGTGAAGCACTGGGTTCCTTGCTGGCCTATGTGAAGTGTAGATCCCAGTTCCTGTGCTCGGGCTATGAGGTGGTCACAGTGGGTAACAGCTCCTCCTCCTCCTGCCTAGTAGGCCTGAGCAACACAGATCACGTGTCAGATCACACGTCTCTACTATTAACGGAAACCAAATGCTGCTTTTAAGTAACAGCCTCAGCAGTGCCTGCAAAGAAGGTAAATGGGGCCTCTACCAGAACTGTCAGACACCTTTACCTTTCACTCCAGTTCAGCATCTCTTCTGTCAGGCAGGCTGCACCACGGTACTTTGCTCGTACTGCTGTTCCTGGCATCCCCTCTTGCAGGCTGGCAGCACCATGTTGAGGATGAGGCCTTGTTCCTTCATTTTAATGGGAGTCTGATGCCTCCATGGCCCCCTCGCCTGGCTGAACAGAGCATGCTGGTTGCCTAGGAGTTTCCAGCTGACGGATGTCAGAACAAATCATCCCCCCTCTCGTTCTAGAGAACTTTTTTTTTTGTTCAGCCCCAAAATGGAGACTCGGTGATACCAAAACATTTTGCAGATTAACCTTGGTTTTGCCAAATAGCAGCAGGAGGTGATGGTGGGGGGTGGATTTGAACAAGTAGTGGGGGAATCTGAACATTTGTTTTAACATTTGAGAATAAGAGGTTGAGTTTTCAGCTGGCAGCAGCTTTCCCCGTTGAAGCTTCCCTTGCACTGATTTAATGAAAGCCCTTTAAAACAAACGTAGCCAAAAGGAAATGTGTTCTTTGACCCCAAATGAACCTTTTTCCCTGACTTCTTGGTTGTCACTGATTGCTTTTTTGCTTCAAACCATGCTGCTTTCCTTGCTCTCAACCCAGCTCTTGCCTATTTCCAGGCTGGTACTGCCTTCAACCAGCCCGTTCTGGGCCAAGCTGCGACTGGATATCAAGATGTACCTGAGCTGCACTGTCCAGGTAAAGGCCCCGGCTGTGGCTGTGCTTTTGGGAGGTCCTGGGATTCCTTTTACAAGCAGTCTCATGTTTAGGGCATCATGGATTGAGGAACAAGGGAGACAAACGTCTGACTTGCCACTGACGGCCCCTTTAAAATGAGCCGGTTAATGGAGCAGATGTTTGCGGCGTCATTTGCTCTAATTGCCCAAACCCAGTTTCTCTGTGGAAGGAGATTCCCGGAGAGATGAGGATTTCCATCTTTAGCTGCTTCCAATCAGCTCCAAAGGAGGGATGTAGATAGGTTTTTGCTGTCCTCTCCTGCTGCCCAGAGTGGTGTCCATTTGCTAGGGGGCATCTGGGCATGTCTCCCTGCTGACTCCCTGCCAAAACAGAAGCCTCGGGTGTTGGCAGTGCCTTGGACTCCCCTTTTCTCTAACTGTGGCATGGGAGGGAGCTTTTTTTTTAAATAATTAACCTAACTGAAGTCCCTGGCTTTGATGAAAGGGTGACAGGGATCCATCCCCGCTGACCACCTCTCCCTCCTGGCTCATCTGTTGGACCTTTCTGGCTTTCATTTCACACCTGTGGAATCCGGTCAGACAGAAGCAGTTTAAGGCGCTGACCCTGTTCCTGAGTCTCCCCCACTAGTGTTTTTGGGGTTTAATGACTGTCCCTTCCTTCCGCTGAAACTTGCAGAGAGGTTCCAGTTGGCAGGCTGAACCTCACATCTGCCCTGCCTCATTCTACCTCATTAAAAGCTCCCACCTATGCTGGGAAACATTTAGATTTCCATGTGTGGCATCCTTGTACTTGCAATGCTGCATTTCCACCCTCCTCCCCCAAAGGCTGGGAGAAGCCAACGTGCCAGTTCATCCTGCACCCCCGCAGCGTAAGAGAGAGTGGGGATTTTGTCATTTGTGATGGGTAGATTGCTCAGCCTGCAGTGGGAATGTAGGGGAAGGAAAGCCAGGGAGATGGGATGAGTGCGCCAGCGTCCTTCCAGGCTGGAGGTGGGTGGGATGACTTGCCACAAAATCCCCATCTTGTTCACGGAGCCGTTCCCTTCAGGGCCTGGGCCTCCTGTGAGCAGCTGATATGAGGATTGCAGCCAGCGCGTGGGAGCTCTGGTGCAAGGCAGGTGACAGGCGTCTTGAGCGCCTGCTCTGTCCCCATGTATGCACCCGCCTGCCACTGGCTTTTCAGGCCCTGGATGATTTCCCTGTCCCATGTCTGTGTGAAGGCCTCACAGAGGCTCGGCAGGGCAGTGGCTCTGCTCAGTCCTGTCTAGTCACCAAGTAGATGAGAGAAGCATTAAGGGGAAGAATTGTTTCCTGTAGTGGCTTTTTGGAGCTCTGAGCTATGCTGGCAGCAGGTTAAATAGTTTCCCAAACTTCTGTGGCTTTAAGCTCTTGAAACAGAAGCAAACTCCTCAGCTGGGAGTGGTTTCCACTGGGAGAGAGCAGAGGGTTTGATGTTCAGTTTTCCCTGAGGAAGTGTCTGCATGGCAGCGAGAAATGTGTCCCCAAAACCAGGAGTCTGGGGTATCATGCCAGTCATGCCTCTGTGGCAACAGTGGGATGCGGCTGTCTAACACATGCATGAGAAGGGGTGGGTGGTGGTGACAGCCCCCAGGCCTGACTGGACAGGTGCTGGATCTACCTCTTGCAGCTCCTGTCCTGCTTGACAGAAGCCTCCGTGGGAGCCGCAGTCCTGCAGCACGTGAGCACCGTCGTGCCTTATTACCTGTCCTTCCCCAAGCAGTGCCGCATGCTGCTCAAGGTAAGTCCATTCATGGACATTACTGACATCAGGCCCTGGGGGGTCCCCTTCCTCCATCCCTTCCCCTGCCTTGGATCTCTCATGGCCTTCAGGAGTTGGGCTGTATCCCAGGATGGAGCAGTCTCAGGGCTACCCCTGTTCCATGTCTGTCTGCTCTGCCTGGCTGTTCTTTTAGTCCCATGAGGCCAGTAACTCTCAGTCCATGGTTTAGGGTTGTGATGTCGGAAAAGAGCCACAGGTGATATCAGTGTTGTTTTGAACCGGATGCATCAGATGCACTTTTGCTTCAATCATGGCTAATACAGCAATACCCTGTTGGGCTGTGCATGTGTTAACTAATGCCCTGGAGATTTTTCTTTTGAATGGGAGTGTGTTTGCCCCTGTTTCCTTAGTGGCATACAGAGTAGGGGCTCCTTGGTTAACACTGACAGCTTGTTTGGCTCCTAGACATCCCTGTTTTAAGCTTATGGTTATCAGTAAGTTATGATGCCAGCCATGGCACTGAGAGAGTGGGCACTATGCCTTTGTGCCCCCAGTTAATTTTTACGATTCATGGCACTGCCCCCATGCTCACCCCAGAGGGTCCCAGAAATAGTACAGAAAAGCTGTGTGTCTCTGAAGCGCGGGTACAGGAATGGCAGCATTCAGTCTGTGTGTGTGCTAGCGCTTGACTCGGGGGAGCTGGGGGTGGAATATTTTTACAGCAACTTAGTCACAACTGCTGATCACTTTGCAGCAACAAAGCATGGGTGGAGGCGTGGATCATGAGAGGGGGGCAACTGGTGATGTGAAACATCTTCCAAGGCTGTTAGTGCGGTGTATGAGTGGGGTGGGAATGCTGTCTGGGCGGCAATGTGTTGCCCCAAGATCATTTAGATCTTGTGTTTCAAAGCCTCTGTTGAGTGCTGCAGCCAGGAAAGAACTGCTTCCTTGGCAGCAGGAACGAGAACCTTGGTGGAGATGCCAGCTTCCCCCACGTCCCTGTTTGAGGCAGGATACTGAGCTTGCTCTGGGGGTGTTGCCTGGGATTGGAGCCCCATCATACCAGATGCTGTCCAAGTGTGGCCCCTTTTCCCTCTCCAGACCCCAGAGTGAGGAAGCCCTCTGGCCTCTTTACCAAGATGGGAACTTGTGCAGTGCTTATGTGTCCCCCTTTTGTTTCCCTCCTCCCCAGCAAACCATCCATCTGTGGAGCACAGGGGAGGAGACTGTGAGAGTCGTGGCCTTCCTGGTGCTGAACAAAGTCTGCCGGCACAAAAAGGAGCTCTACCTGAACCCGGTGCTCAAGGTAGTGGCAGGGTTTGCTCTGCAGGCTGATGTCGTGTGATTTCTCTGCCTCCCAGGGCATGATGGACGAGCTGTCAGAGTTGTGTGCTGCTGGGATGTGCCAGAGTAGAGGTTGGATGGCATGCTCACTGCTGTCTATGGTCAGAAATCCTCTGTGCCCGTGGTGGCAGGGACAGAGGGCAGCCAGGCCACTGGGCACCTGAGGAAAGGAATTTTGTTTCTAGGGAGGTGGACTTGTGCATTGCACAGACCAATCCCAAGGCTGGCATGATGCATTCATGGCTGGGAGACCCTAAACAAGCACTCTTGCTCACTTCTGTGGACCCAGCTGCAGTCTCGCTGGCAGAGCGGTGGCAGGAAAAGGCTGGTTTTGCCTGCTTAGCCGTCTCCAAAGCTGTCTGGATCTGATTTTCCTGATCAGTGCCATGCCAGAAGCCCTGCTGTGTCTACGGCCTCACTGAGATGTACCCCTCCTCCACCCAGCTCTTTTCTGACCCTGGGTGCCTTTTCCCTGCAGCAAATGTACATCGCGTTTGTGAAGAACTCCCGCTTCACCTCCCCCAACGCCCTCCCCATGATCAACTTCATGCAGCGGACCCTGGCAGTGATGTATGCCCTAGACACCCATGTGTCCTACCAGCATGCCTTCATCTACATCCGCCAGCTGGCCATTCACCTCCGCAGCGCCATGACCATGAAGAAGAAGGTAGGTAGCAGGTTCTACAACCGTGCACTTGTACCTCAGGGTATGGGGACAGGAAGGGGTATTTGATGAGCTGCCCTAACACACCTGTGATTGGGTGGGTGAGCTTGAGTGGCCTGTGTCGTGTCTTGTATCCTGGGCAGCCTAAGATGCAGTGGGCTGAGGAGAGAGGTAAACTCTTATCCCTTCTTCGGTGCTTCTGCTTGCTCTCAGAGAGGTTGCTCTGGCTGAGAACTGCCGTCCAAATGCCTCTTCTCTCTACAACCAGAAGCTGCCCTCCAGCAAACTGAGCTTAGCTCTTTCAACAGCTCTGCTACAGGCAGACTGCTGTGCTTCCCTGGCTGGAGCGCAGCTGTATAGGGGAATGATATCCTGCCCCTGATCCAGTGACTCTCTCACCCCAAGCTCAATAGATCCTGGTGGATCTTCTCCCACACCAGACACGTCCTCCTGTGTGTAGTGGGAGTATTTTAAATGCCTAGCAAGACCCCTGAGGAGAGAAGATCATGAGCCTGTGGCCCTCCAGGAGTGTCAGCCTGGCAGATCAACCCTACCTCCTCAGCTGCAGCCTGTATTTGCTCAGCACCATGGGTGAACTCCCCTGAGCAGAGCAACTACATCCCTCTGGGGCAGCCTTGATTTGGGCTATTTCCCATCTGACCTGCCTGTCTGGAGTCAGGTTGCCAATCCAGCCCTCACAGTGGACAGGAAAACGAACCCCTGTTGACTCGGTAGCACTCGTGTCCCGTGGGACTGGTTACTGCATAAATGTCTTGGGCATTCAGGCTGGGGGCGAAACCAGGCAGAGAGAAACAGCATCTGGGCTTAATGGGATTGTGTTAGCTTCCCACACCTCTGCCCCGAACAGATAGGACCCAAAGCCACTTGATTGCCCAGAGGGCTTGAGGGAAGCTGAAACCACACCAATGCGGCCAATGCACACACATCCCCACAATGAGTTGATTGGTTTAAAATGAGCAGGGCGATGCTGGAGGGTGGATTAGGGGCCGTTGACAGGTCTGCATGGCCTGAATGGGAGGTTGGAGCACATGATCCTGACCTGTCCAGTAAGGAATGACCTTTGGAAAGTGCCTGGGAAAGCAGAGTGAGCCTGGAGTGCTAAACCTTTACCTCAGCTTCAGCATAGGTTTCTGGGTCATGATAGTCAGCACTTCACCCCTCTCAAGGGACCGGTCCCAGTGCCCCTGGGGGAGAAGTATGGAGCCCAGTGCCTGTGCTAGGGGCAGCATTGGAAGGCTGTAACACTTCAGGTTCTTGCTGAGCTCTCCCAGCTTGGTGGGTCTGCCTGCAGGTGGAGAAGTTCCTTTTTGGGACTTCAGGGGTTTTCATTTGGATGGGAAATGCTAGTGAAAGGGCTGTTTCCTTATGGGACTTTGATTCCCCTGAGACTGTCCACAAGTAGAGTGCAGATGAGGGCAAAGGAAGCCATCCCTTACTTGCTTAAAAATGTTAGTAGAAGCCTTTGTCCCATGCTGCCTGGTCATATCGCTTGTGATGGACAATGCAGCCTGCCATGCTGCCCATGTTAAACCCAGGCATGACCCCTGGCCTCGTCTCTTCTAGTTATCCTGAAGGACCGAGATAGAGGTAGAGAGGGGAAGCTGAACACTTGCTCTCAGCCCTGCTTTGTCTTGCTCTTGGCTTTGGTGAGAGGAGGCTGTCAGTGTGGGACCCATGCCAAAGCCCAGGGCATGGGGGTCGGGGCTGAGAGAGGACCCCCACCCCCAGCCTCTCCCTCCCCCAGGAGGAGTCAGTGCTGGACTGGCCAGCTGTAGCAGCATGACACATGTTCTGGTGGTGAAGGCACCTTGGAGCACACTAGCAAGGGATGATCCTTATACAGAATTTCAGGGGAGTAAAGCCCCCTGGTGGCAGAAGCTGGCCACCACACTCTGCTTTTCCAGCCAATTTCCCTATTTCAGCCGATTTCAGGGTAGAGGGGTTTTGTGCGCAGTTTGGGAGCAGACACGGGTTCGGTGGATAGCTGAAAGGAGAGGCAGGTCCCAGCAGGTTCTGCTATCTAGCTATCCAGGTTCATTTCTCTGCCTTGCCATGTCCAGAGACTTGAAAGGAAGTCTGCTAGGTTGTGAAAGAAGCACCTCCCAGCCTGGCTGTTTAAGGAGGACTGGGGTTATCCCCATTTACTGGTGGAAGGAAGGTTCCCCAAGGCTCCTACACGGTCTGTCTCTGTGAGGGGCCAGGTGTTCAATAGACGTGCTCCATGCCTGAAGGCGAGCTGCCAAAAAGCACATTGCACGTGGTGTAATCTTCCCTCCAAATAACAGCTAGCACCACACAACCATTGACATTTCCAAGGCATTGCCCAGATTTCATTTCTCACAATCTCTTGAACTCTGAGCCAGCACCTTCCCTGAGCCTGCCATCAATAACTCGCTGCTGTCCCAGCCGGGTCTGCAAGCTTCCTGGCTCTGTCTGCATGGCAGCCTGGCCGTCTGCTGTGGAATCCAGGTGTGACCCATGCCTCTTTTTCCAAGTCTGTGTTCCTGTCTGCCTTCTACAGGAGAACTACCAATCCGTCTACAATTGGCAGTACGTCCACTGCTTGTACTTCTGGTGCCGGGTCCTGAGCACGATCTACCCCAGTGAGGTCCTGCAGCCCCTCATCTACCCTCTGACCCAGGTCATCATCGGTTGCATTAAGTAAGTAGGCCTGACTTGCAGGGATGCTATTGTTATTCTGCCTTCTGTGAAGACCATGTCACCTGGGGCATGGACAGGAGTGAGGGATATGTTTGGTTTGTATGGATTTAATCCTATATTGTCAGGGATGCCTTGGAGAGGTATCATGTATGAAAGTGCATCAAATAGAAATGAGGGACTGATGTTGCCTGCCCTTACTGGGGGTTACAACTAAAAAAAAGCAGCTCCCCTGGTAGCCATGATCACTGAGCAGTCAATATCTGTGGCTGAGCAGAATGGAGGGCAGGGAAAAGTGATGCGTAGCAGTCAGATAAAGGCATGAGCCAAGCTGCCTGTCGAGCCAGACTTCCTTGGGGTGGTAAATGCATTGGCTGCTGCTGCAACGCTTCCAGTGCCATCCAGCCCCTCTGCGGTGAGGTACACGAGTGAGCTGGGCTTGAGTCGGCAACCAGCAGAGCTGCACTCCTGAAAGGCCAAGCACAGGAAAAGAAAGCCATGATTTGATTGGTTTGGCTGGGCTGCAGCTGTTGCTCACCAAATTGCGAGCACAGGTCATTGCTGATACACAGAGGTGCTTTCTGGGATGACTATAGCAGTACCAGCCCAGCTACACTCCTAGCCAAATGGCTTCTTTCATGAGCCTGTTCCGATATTCCCCTTCAAGAGAAGCCAAAGGAGACGGTGCTTATTATGGCACTCCAGTCCGTGAAGCAATCCTGCCTGATCTTTGCCACCACAGTGCAAAGGGGTGGAAGTAATTCTGCATCTGTGTCTTGCTGTTGTGAGGGGCTGGCCTGGGAATCTGAGCAATGGGAACCTATTTTCCCCTTGTCCGAGGGCTCTTGCACTGTGTTGTCACCTTCTGCTTTATTCTTTGCACCCTGCACCGCAGCAGCTGTCTCAACCGGCTCAGAGCCCCGGCAAGATCCTGAATGCCTCTTGGGAGGTGCTGGACACGTTGTCCTGCCCCTGGATTGAGGCCTAATCCTGCCAAGTAGCCCTGCCCAACAGTATGGCTTACTAGGCTGAGTTCCCTCATGCAGGTTCCCCTCCCCGCTGGCTCTGCAGCTGCTAGCAACTGCTAACCCCAGTGTCTCTGCCTGTTCTTGCTGGCATCAGCAAAGATGTTTGTGGACAGGAAATGGAAGTAATCACCGTAGAGCCGGAGGGTTTCTCCTGCATTAGAGGCTCGAGGGGAAGGTGGAAGTATTGCTAGCAAATGGTAACTGGTAAAATCAATGGGGAAGAGTTATTTGCTCGCCCAGCGTCGCGGAGAGGCTTGCAAATGATGGAGGGCGACGGGAGCTGTGTCCTGCCTTGTAAAAGCAGGACTGAGTTGCATCAGTGCTGATAGTTCCATATCAGTGTTGTTCTGCACGTGTCTGTCTATGCAAAGACTTCTGAAGCAAAAGGTAAAAGTCGGGGGGTGTAATGCAGTGGCATAGGATGAGGTGATGGGAGCTGTTTCTAGGAGAAGAGGGGTTTATATGTTGGCTGGAACTCCTGATATTTTCCATCCTGATAGAAGAGCCTGGCGATAGCGCTGCAGCTGATGGGGTCTTCTCTGCACAGTGATACTGTCAGTGCTGGGCATGTGCTGAGTCCTTCGGCTCAGGACATGAACAAGAGATGCTGCTGCCTTTCTAGGAAATGGAGAACTGGAATAGGTGGCTTTTCTCTCTTTACTGTCTAAACTCTGTTCTCTAAGGGCCCAGGGGTATGGTTCAAAGCCTGCTGAAATTTGGGAAGAATCTTTCCAGTGATTTCCGTGGCTGTTGGGTAAAGATCAGGCGTTCTCTTCAAGCAGGTCACTGAACCGTCCCCTACAATGCAGCCACTTCTGGGGTTGAACACCAAAGTAGAATAACGGTATGAAGCAGTTAGAGCAGGAAGCGATGTACACGGCTAGTCCCCTCGTTGTCTGAGCTCTGCCTCTTCTCCGTGAATCTGAAATTCCTGCCCTCCAGCTCTGATTAGCTCCTGGGTTTTGGTGCCCTCAAGGGTTTGAGGCAGCCCTTGTGCTGCAAGCTGCTGAAAGTATTAGGAGAGCTGGAGAGGCCCAGACTAATGACATAGGGCAGTTGTGGTGTCTCTGCCTCATTTTCAAGTACCTCTTCCTGTAAGAAACTCTCCGGGGAAGGACTGCAGCCCTGGGAGCACAGTACTCCATCTTTGACACCTCCCTTTTCATGCCCTGCTCCCATCCCAGTACCAATCCAGGGCAGCCTTGCATTGCTGCTAGACTCAGTTGGGTTGTCCTACCATGGTCATGGTGCCCTGATCACTGCCTATCCGGCAGCCTCTTATCCTGCATTTAAGCACCCGTCAGGATGAATCGGTGTCAGCAGGAGGTAGTGTTGCTATGGTGCCGCTTCCCTCCCACGAGGGGAGGGCTCACGGGGGTTGTCCAAATGGGCTGTTGACAGCAGTGTCTCAGAGCTCCCTGGTTGCTGCTGGGTATGCTGAGCCTCTATTTGATATTCTTGTCGGTGCGCCGGTTGAAAGCTTAGCCCTGGCTAGGAGGGCTGGGGCAGCCCAGAGTCTATTCTTCCTCGCTTCCCCTGACTTCCAGTACCCCAGAGGGGCACGGTCCTGCGGGAACTCCTCTGAAGCCCCAGGGCTTCCACCACCTATGCATTTGTCCTGTGGCAGTTCAAATCCCAGTATCACCCATTAGGAGTTCATGTCCACGTAGCTGGTCACCATGAGTCAACCGTGGCAGAAGCAAGCCTTCCAGCATTCAAGATTGAGTTGTTGTATATTAATGTGGGAGCAGCTGTAGAAATGATGTGGTAGAATCGGGGTCCCCACTCCCCTCCCTCGCACCTTTGTCACTCTCCTGACCTCCCCCTTCCCTTGGTTTGGGGTTTGAAACTGCTGGCTGTAATGGGTATGTGTCAGTGACCACCATAATCTGATCAGCTGTGTAGCCAGATTCTGGGCTTGCAGATGCAGCCTGGCCAGGCTTTGTATGCTGAGTGGGGAAGGAGATGCTCAGGGTAAAAGGGTCATCAGGGTCCCCTCCCACCACGCGCAGCATCCTGCTGCGGCTACAGGGCCCTTGCTGTCCTGCTGACAAGTCGAGGCAGGTTTCCACCTGTCCAGGCACATCCATCAGCTGTCTGGGGCCATGGGGAGGTGAACGTGGCGGGTCCCAGGGAGAGCAGCAGCGTGGCGTCTGCAGTGTTCGGAGCCCCTGGCCGTGACGGTCGTGAGTCCTCAGCGAGACAGCAGTGGGTTCTGGGGTTGGAGGGCGATGAGAGCAGCTGCCCCTTTTTTCTTCTTTGGTGAGCCCCCAGCCATGCATCTCAAGCTGGGTGCAATGGAAGGTGGACAGTTGTCAGCAAATCCATGGTAAGGGGAGAGGCACAGCGTGCTAGAGCCTGCGGTCCCAGTATTCCCCCTTGCCCTTGCTAGAGCTGCACTAACGGATGCAGAGCCATAGGTTTTGTTGCCCCTGTTGCAACTCTGGTTAGAGCAATGGTGGATGCTGGCAAAAGCAGCACTAAATGCTCATCGCAGGCTGCAGAAGGATAGATGGGGGCTTGGATGAGGTAAGGCCAAGGGTATACACAACTGTCAGCAAGGACCATGCCACCACATGCCTCCATCTATTCCCTCCACCCCTTCCTTTTGGGTAGCATTGGCCTGCATTGGACTCCCACGTGGGCCATATTTAACCTGCGCTCTAGCATGCCCATAGGCTTCTTCAAACAGCATCATTATCTCAGTCAATGGAGAGATGCGGCTCTTGAATTCTGCATGTGTGGGGCCAGGGACTTCCCAGGGACAGGGCGGGAGTGACAGTTGCTTCAGCCTTCAAGACATTGTGTGTGTGTGCGCGCGCTAGACACACATGCACACACATGGTGCCAGATCCTCTAGCTCTATTGGTGGCACAACACGCCCTGAGCATCAGCTTTAGGAAGGGGGTTGGTGATGGAGTCTCTCTTTAGCACCCTGCTTTTGGTGGGTGCCTGCCCCACTTCTCCTAGGTGCGACTGGGGCAGGAGCTGTAGGGCTGTGCCTCAGATTAGGCTCCTGTATGAGCAACTCCCTCATCAACCATGTGGCTTCAAAACTCGAACCAGCCGTTCTCAGTGTGAGGAAGGAGTCCATAGTAGCGGGCAGTGCTCCTGCCTGCTGCCCAGCAAGAAGCTGCCACTTCTGGGAATTAGCCCTGAATCAGTTTGGTGTGCCAGGTTGGACACTGAACTTTGCTGAGCCACAGACATGGGATTGCAAGGAGTCTACCTGACCTAGACAGCCTTAACCATAGCACAGTCAGGGAGAGTAACGTGACAGAAGGGGCTCCGGCTGCTCGGGTACTTGCCAGGCATCCCCAGTGGGCTTACACGGCCCACCACCACTTTGTGGGCACACTGTCCCCCCACACTGGCTCCAGGGTGCTGCTTGCTGCTCTCGTCTCCAACTTCAGCATAGACGTAGGCCTGCAAATACCAAAGCACGGGTCCCAGGAGAGCTGGGTGAGACTGCACCTACTGGGCTGGAGCAAAGTTTCTGGGAGGGGAGTGTGAGCTCTTCCATCTTTGAGGCCGTTCTGTGTACCACCCATGTCGGGCACCTTACTGGGGGAGCAAGGGCTGGGAGTGCGCTAGGATCTGGCCACCATGAGCATGTGGCCTCAGAAGAGGCTGCATGAATGGGGTTCTTCATGGGGCTTGTGCCTTGTACTTGGGGAACAGGGGATATAGGCGTGCTCTACCTCCCTCAGAAGACTAAGCATCCTTTCCCTTCTGGCCTTGGGGTGCTAGGTTTCTTGTCAGCATCTCGTGCAACCCCCATAGCATTGGAGTGGGTTAAGCTCAGCCTTTTCTCATGATAAATGCCTCTTTTTTGGTTCTTTGCTTTCCGTCTGCCAGAAGGTGGCACTTTGCTCTAGCAAAAGAGCCGGCAGACAGAGACAGAGCTGGGGGGGTGAGGGAGCACCCGCCTGTGTGTGGGAGGGAGGCGATCAGCTCCTGCCGCTACACCAGCTCGTTACATGAGGGGACTGGGGAGAAATTACCATCCGTCGAAGCTTTATTGCTCCAGGCAGGGACCAAGGCAGAATTTAAAATGTGCTTAAACAAGATAACTAGTAGCAGAGGGCTGCCTGCTAACATCAAAATTAGCTCCTTCGTTTTCTCGCTCCCGCTCCCCCCTCCTCGCCCCCGTCACTTCTCCAGTGTATAAAATGCATTAAAAATGCATTTAAAAGGGTGTGATGGAGAAATGGGTCCTGCGTGGCTGGAATGGGCATGTGATTGGGAGCAGGTGGGATGCACTTTGCAGGCTGGGATGTGATGGGGCTGGGGGGGAGAGGGGCTGGTCAGCTGTGGTGCTTGACAGAGCCGCTCGGGGAAGCTAGTTTGCTTGGCTCTCACAGCTGGGGTGTAGCTCGGTGTTTGGTGAGGGGAACAAGACACTAGCACGTGGGGAGAGGAGCTGCTCCACTCCAGTGCATCCAAATCCTTCCTCATCTCATGCTTCCCTCACCAGCCCTGTCCCAGTCCCAGTGTGTTTGGTCTCTTCCTTTTACTTGCACCTTTCTGCTCAGCTCATCCCACCATCCAGGGTCTCCTCGCCAGAGGGCTCTCCATCCATCAGGTCCCTCCTGAGCTGCTCCCAGCAGGAGTGATAACCCACAGGAGTCAGCCTGTGGGCTCTCAGCCTGCAGGTGTGCTCTGCCCCATGGGGCAGGGGGATGCCCTGGCGACTTGGGAGCAGGCACCCTTGGCTGAGTAGTCTGGATGCTGGAAAGAGCTTCCTTCAGCCTCCCCAGCAGAGGAAGATTGGGACCCCCAGAAGGGAAGATTGGGAACTTAACAGAAGGGAACTGCATCTAGTAAAAATACTCCTTGCACAGCCTCAGATGGCTCTACGCACACCCTGCTGCCCAGGGGAGGGTGGGCAAGGAGGAACAGCACACACTGCCTTGGCCTCCCGGCTGGGCCCCAAGTGATGAGGCAACCAGCCCTCTTCCCGCACCGCCAGCCCTGGGGCCCTGCGGCGTTTCTCATTCCTCGTGCGTCCCAGCCATCGGGAAGTTAGGCAGATTGCTGCGCTGCGAAGCACTCTGAAATTAATGGTCTTGGTTTACAGTAAATCTATACCTCTAACAGGTTTATCCCTCGATCAATTAATTCCTGAAGAAGGCTTTCGTCATCTCCAGCGGTGCCAGATTGAGGGTGCAAAGTAGATTTATTTCCATAATGGATCCAATGATAATTATTTCACTATTTGGTGGAGGGGGGAGGAGAAGGGGCTGATTTATGTGGCCCAGCGATGCAGTTTCTCTCTCCCGGGCTGCTCAGCAGGCTCCTTTATTTTTTTGGGTTCACTTTTCAGGCTCTGAGCTGGAGGCTATGTTTTAAAAAACCCCCTTGGTCAGCACTGAAGGCATCAGCATCTATTGGTAACGCAGCTTCTGGGCTGCGGCTGGTCCCAGGCAGGTTTCACGCTTAAAGCTGCTATCTCGTAGGAGGTGGGCTCTGTACTCCCAGGTCTGCTGCTGGCTGAAGGGACTTCAGGCAGAGTGGCTTCTCTTTGTGTTCAGCTGCTGGTTGCAGATTGTCCTGTGTGTAGTAGGAGTTTAGGTGGGCCAGAGAGGGGTCAGCCTGTTGTCTTCTGTGTCTCGGTCCACCCCTCCTCTCCCAAGAGCACTGCAGGGAGAAGACCTAGCTGCCTGTCATGGGGCAAATGCAGCTTTGAGTGGTCACACGCTCTGGGCTCGTGTGGGTGGTGCTAAGTGCTACCCCTGTTCAGAAGGACCTGTTTGCATGAGTCTGCTTATTCTCAGTATTGCAGGAACCCCTTATTGTGTTGGATCCTGTATGCACACAACTGACACTTGGCCCCAAAAGCCACGTTACAGCCTAAGGCCGGTGAGGGGAGCAGTGGGGCAGTAGTGAAACAGCTCAGTGTTGTGTGATACAGCCGGCGGCAGCACCCTTGCAGTCAGTCTTGCCAGTAGCTCCTCTCTGGGTGCAGAGGTGGCTGTGAAGGAGAGTTGACACATCAGCACGTGCTACAGCACCTCCTAAATGTGGGCATGGTGTGTCCCTCAGACCCTCCAAAGATTCAGCCAGACCAGAGTACTTAGCATAAATAAAACAAACATAAAACACATGTCTGGAGGAAGTGCAAACACCGTGTGGGTGAGCTCCTCCACCCCCCGCCCTTTCCTGCTGCTCGTTCCAAGTCCTCGCTCTCGCTGGCGGCGCTCTGTGGCAGTAGGTAATGGATCGATTAGACGGCGCGAGAGACTGTCTGTGGCGCTGGTGCCCAAGCTGCCTGGAAGCCAGGCTGCTTCCATGGGACCAGGGGCATTTCCCTGGGGGTGCAGGCATGCGGTTTGGTGCCTGTTGGTGGAATGCATGGCTTCCTTCATCCCCTGCACTGTGCCCCAAATGCGAGATACCCCTCCTTCCAGCCTTGCTGTGTAGGCTTACCTGGGCTTCCTGGTGCACCTTGCCCACCTGCAAAAGAACAGAAGGCAACACAAAGAACTGCAGTGTAATGTGCAATACACCTATTGCTCCCTTGGTTTGTCACCCGCTCTTCCTCCTCTGCCCCACATGGCTTGGTTGGTACTGTGCCCACTGCGAATGCATCCCTGCTCATAGGCTTCTCAAGGCAAAGACTACATGGTGTTTATGTTGGTCGAGTGACCTGTGCAGCTTTAAGTTCTGAATAACATGACAGCTGGGTGGCTTAGACCTGAGCAAGGGCTCTGGGAGCAACAAGGGGATGCTGCTCTGTAATGCACATGGGTGCAGAGTCTCTGGAAGACCCCAGTTCAGGGACATGTGAGATCCTTAGCTTGGGAGGAGAGTATCTCTGGGCACTTCCAGAGGGGAAGCTAAAGGGAACAACAGACCTGTGAAAGGCCCAAATCTCCAGTCCTGGAGGTTCTTGGGTTCACTTCCCTCCCAGCTGACCTTGCCCAATAACCTCTCCTCCTTTCCTTCTCCAGATTGGTGCCCACAGCTCGTTTCTACCCCCTGCGTATGCACTGCATCCGTGCCCTCACCCTGCTGTCGGAGAACACCCGGACTTTCATCCCGATTTTGCCCTTCATCCTGGAGGTAAAGCAATTCCTTTTCATCCCATAGCAGCCAGTGAAAGCTGCCTAAACACATTCCCTGGCCAGCACCTGCAGACTGTTCTAGGGGCTGCAAACTCTCTTCGCTACTTGAATGCCAGTGAGCAGCATCAGAAAGACCAGGTTCACACTGTCGATTGGGTAGGCTTAAATTTGGTGCCTCTGTATCGTAGCCTGGGGTGCGAGCATGAATACCAAGGCTGCCTGGGTACAAAGTGCGTCTCTGGAGCTCTGGGGCAGCTTCCAAGAGAAGGGCAGGGTCCGTTCCCAAGAAGATACAAACGTGGGCATCCACAGAAGACATCCCATTGCTGTTGTGCCTGGTAATACTACCTTCCTTCAGGAATAGTCCTCATCCCGCTTCCATGTCCCCTGTAGGCTCACTTAGACAGTGCTTTTGAAAGGAATTTGGGGAGTGGGTGCTCCAGTCTGTGAACACACTGTAGCTAAGTTTGCAGTAGGCATCCCCTGGTTTCTCCAAGGTGCTGGGTCATCTTATACCAGGGGGAAGCTATAGCTTTGTGTTTGTCTGTTTACTCTTGATGGGGGGCTCAGGCTGGAAAACGTGGGTGGGGGTTGAGGTTACCAGACTTCCTGACGTTGGGGTTGAGGTTGGGGGTGGAAGTTGGACTTTGAGGCTTTGGCTTTGGTCCATCTCTAGCTTCTAGCCAAGCCAGCATGGAAATGCCAAAGAGTTCAGCCCAGAACTGCCGTCGCACACTTTTTGTATTACGGGTACTTTTATAAATAGTTTATACATGATTAATAGGTGTTTTAATTAATGATTAATCGTTATAGACTCCAGCAAATCAATAGGCGGTTTATAACCATCTACAGCCCCGTTCCCGGGATGTCTGTAACACAGGTTACTTGCAGCTGCAGTCAGCTTATAACATAGTAGGCATCTATTAACCCTGTATGAGCTGGTTATAAACGCAGTTGGCTCCTTAACTGTGCCCCATGAAGATTTCATGTCACAAGTCCCAGCAGTTGGTGGTGCCTGGTCTAAGACTGCAGGGCACTGGATCTAGTGAAATGATCATGACAACAAGCCTAACCTGTCCAAACGGAGGATTTTGAGCTGGGAGGGAAGAGGGGAGGTGTCTCAGTAACTTGTGGGAGAGTTTAATTGGATTCTTGGATCTGACTTCTCATCCCCTGGCAGCTCCAGAGGCAAGGGAGCTGGCAGTGAGCCGGGAAAAGGGGAGTCTTGTGTTAATGTCTCTAGACGGCAGCATTTTCCAGCGGGGAGCTACTGAGGATGGACTGTGTATGGGGTCCTGTCTTGATCCTTGTATCCACAGGTGGCTGAGGACTCTGTGCATATTAGCGCTGTCAGCCGTGGACAACGAAGGCCTCATCAGCCGTAGGTTATGCCCAGCAGAGTCAGGGACGGCAGGCCCCACTTCCCTCCTCTTTCTTTCCCCTCACCCCACTGTTGCCCGATCGGTGCACCTCAAGCCTTGAAGTGGAGGAGGCGCTGGTAGGTGCAGGAAGGGGGTTTAGTCTCCACGGTGCTGCCTGTCTGCTCAGGTGGCTAACAAAGGGGCTACAGGGGCCGGTGCTGGTGGTGGCTTCTGTGATTGCACCCAGGACCAAGCCTGCCACATCCTGTCCCCTGGGACTCATTGCCGAGAAGCTCTGCGTTGACTTCCCAGTCCCCTGAGCCCAAGGGAAAGGTGCTTTGCGCAGGGGACTGGGGCTTGGGAGACCCCTGGGTGATTTCCCAGCTCTGCCACAAGCTGCTTCTCTTACCGGCAGCTCTTGCAATCAGGGTCCTCCTCCTCCCACCTCGACCTCTCCACACTTTGCCCCCCCAGAGCTGTGAGAAAGCTAGCAAAGCCATGGCGCAGCTGAAGCCCAGCGCTGTCTGGGACGAGGGGGTGCGAGAGGGCCCCAGCGGTCAGCATGACAGGAGGAAAAGGGTGAGGCTGGCTGTGGTGGCGGGGGAGGCTTCTCAGAGAGCGGAGCCAAGCCAGGAGGGCACGTCCCTCCTCAGGGTCTGTTGAAGCAAAGGCTCTTGTGGTTTCGTGTTGTTGTAAACGTCCTTTGCAAACCACATCCTCTCAGCCTGGGGAAGCCAGCGCCGTTTATACATCTCCGGCCTCCCCCGCCACCCCTCCCAGCTCTGGCCCACGCAGCACTGCCGTTCGCCTGCTTCCTTCCTCTTGCCGTTCTCTCTCTCTGAGCCCCTGCCAGCCTGCCTGAGCGACAGAGGCATCTCCTCCCTGCTCGGCAGGGTGCTTTCGGGCTCCAGGAGATAAAGCATTCCCCTTTCTTCCCATTTCACCCTTATGTAGACCTCCCCCCTACCCCCCCCCGTAGCAGGCTGGTGACAAGCTGCGTATCGGCCCCAGCCAGGCATTACCGCGCTGCATGCTGAACTTCCTCCCGGCTTCCTCAGGCCTCCGACCGCATCTGACGCTGCCGCGCGTGCGAGGCGCTGCCTCGGCTTAGCCTGGCCAGGCCGGGGGGCTGAGGGGAGGGGTGCTGTCTTGGGCGCTCGTACAAAATGCTGCCTTGCTTTTGAAAAGGGGGGGGGGATCAGCATGCAGGAAAACCCTTTCATCTCTCTGCACCCGCTGCATCCATTCCCCCATGCTCCCTTCCCCCACATCCTCCATTGGGTGCTTCACAAGAGCATTTCAGGGTGGGGTTTTTTTGGTCTCTGTCCATCTCCATCCTCCTTCCTCTCAGCATGGAGGTGCATGAGCTCCCTCCCAGTCCCCTCACAACTTGGCCTCTGCAGCCAGCCATCCTCCCTGAGGTGGCAGTGGGGTGGTGGTTATCCCCAGCAGGGAAACTGAGGCACAGAGTCGATGAAGCTTGCTCAAAGTGACCTGAAGAGCATGTGGCTGAGCTGCGAGGTGAAGCCAGGTTTCCCTAGTCCCAGCTGACTTCCTTAATGATAAGATCATCTCTGCAGACCCCCGACAGACCCGGGCAGACCCATACACAGCCCAATTTCCAGGGCAGGGTGAGGCTGAGGGTCCTTTAGAGCCTTGGTGGTACCAGGGGCTGGACTCTGGAGCTTGCGGCATCGTCGGCATTCGCATTTTTTGGCTCGGCAGTAGCCGACGTCTTTGCGTGGGGAGCGCCCTGTTTGCAACGCCAGAATTCAGGTTTTCTGAAGCGGCAAGCGCTTTTTTTTTTTGCTGGCGGTGAGAGGTGATAATGCTAATTCCACCCCCGGTGCAATCAAGGCAATCCACCGCTCACCGCCTCTCCCCCTTCCCCCGGCCCCTGTCACCACAGAGCCTTCAGGAGATGTCAGATTGAATGTCTGTGCGATTCCTCTAGGCACAGGAATTCCCCAAGCCCCTGCCACTGGAAATGAGAGCCGGCTCCTTGATTCATCCTGACAGGGACTTCTGCTCCTCGGCAGAGGCAACCAGCCACAGCGCCGCTCGGACCCGGCCCTTCCAGGAGGGGGATCGGCTGGGAGAAGCTATCTAAAAATTGCCTTTTTGTGCTGCTGAGGCAACGGGGAGGGGAGGGGAAGGTCTATTTCGGATTCTTCCCCTTTCAGGGCCGCACGTTCCCAGCGCTTTCTCAGCGCTTCAATTATTTTGTGACAGGAGCTTGTTTCTGCAGCGAGAGAATTGGCGGCTCGACCGCTGGAAGGCAAGTGTGGGTAAACAAGGTGGAAATCTCCCCATGGGGAGGCCTGGCTTGCCAATTTAAAATTAGCTGCTCCTCCAGGGGGGTGGGGAGCAGGTTAGCCCTGCCACACAGAGAAAGCAGGAGCTTTTCACTCCGCTGACACTCAAATGGCTGGAGTTTAGTCTGGGCTGTGCAGCGGGCTGTGCAGAGAGGCTCCCGGGTGTGTAAAGGGGGTGGGAGGGGAAGGAAGGAAGGGGCTGGTTGTATCTCTGAGGCTCTCAGCCGAAGCAGGGGCAGTTGATAACACTGGGCTTTGTAGATGGCGCTTCTTAGCCATGGGAGTTCAAAGATGCAGCTACGGTCATCTTGACTCCACAGATGGAGAAACTGAGGCACAGAGAGGCAGGGAAGGGTCTTGCCACAGACCACACATGCAGGATGCAGGCTCCGTGCCTCACAAATCCCAGACCCCCTCTGCTGCTGATATGGCTTCAGGCTGTACGTGCTATGGAAGAAGCATGTCCTCTGTCCACATCGCCACGCTCCTTAGCCTATGTGTTGGGATGGAGCAGAGGTGGGCAAAATGTGTCCCGCAGGCTTGCCCCTGGCTGCCTGTCACGCGGCCCTCGGTGGCTTGCCAAAACTCAGTAAGCGGCCCTCTGCCCGAAAATTGCCCACCCCCTGGGACAGAGACTGAGAAGAGGATCAAGCTGAGAAGACCACCGCCCCCCCACACACACATCCCAGGGTCTTGAACTGTGTTTGGGCTGGCACAGGAGAGAGGAGGGGAATCCACACTCAGGGCATCTAGCTTTGGGATGTCCAAGCATGATGCAGACAGACCTGGACAGAGCTGTACGGCAGCAGAAGCAGGATGGGGATGGCCAGGAGTGGAGAAACTCTGTTTGCACCATGGTGGGGTTTGGCATTGTCTAGGCTGGTATGGGCCAGGGACTCATTGGCAGCGTGGGGTAGAAATGAGTGACCTGCAGCTGGGGCAGGACTACTGTTCTCCCCCAGTCTGCTGTCATGGGTTTTTCTCTGCCTCAGCCTGGTTGACCTGAGATTTTCCTGTCTGCTCCCTCCACATGTCCTTCCCAGCCTGCTGCTGGATTCCCAGGCCTTGCTGTCCCTGCCCCCAGCCTGGGCGCAAGCCTCCGTCCCTTCTGCCATGGCCATTCCCTCAACGCACATCCAGCTCAGCTGCCTGGCCTCTCTGGCGAGTCATCTGCCCTCCCGCCCCCGCTCTGCCGCCAGCATGCACGGCCCCGCCGCCTGGCGCTGTAATGTGTCTGACCTTGGGGATCAATACTGCTGTTTTGGCCAAAGAAATAACCGTGCATAACGAGATTTATAGCATCGATTCCCCAGGCCCGGGGCTCTTTGTTTTCACAAGCCACCAAGCTCGTCCCTCCCTCCCAAATAAACCGGGGCTGACAAATCAAATGCAAAGCATCGATTGCTCGCTGCGCACGTTTCTGGCCTCGGGGCAGCCAGTGACCTGGACCCTCCTGCCTCAACAGCCAGAGCACGACCTGCCTTGCCCCTCTGCTGGGGCTGGGCAGGGGTACCAGCAGCTGGTGTGATGCCTACCAGGCATCCTCGTTGTGTGGGATTGCAACGAGGATGTGGAGCCTCCGCTGCTGTTGGGCATGTGGACTGGGCTGGACCAGGCTGGCAGGATAGAGAGCTTTTTGCCCCCTCACTGAAGGTTGCCTGTCCAGGAAAGTTGGCAGGGGTGGGCAGTTTATTGGGCCTTTGTGAAAACAAGCCCCTGTCTAGCTCCCCAAATCGTCCCCCATTAGGTCAGTTGTTGGTGTCTCTGCCACAGCAACCCAGGATTGACCTGGACACACAGTCCCTTCTGCCATGCTCCTGAGTGCTTGGGCAGGGGCACGTGGTGTGCCACCTTTCACTGAAGCTCCCCGTCCTGGAGGATGTCATTACTCAGAGCTGACTACCTAGATCCCAGCACATGCCTCATGTCGGCTTTGGCCCCCCCCAGAATAGCCCAGGGTGTGCCGAGGGTCGCCCACGACTGTCAGGGCAGCAGGGAGCCAGGCTGGGTTCCCAGGAAAGCTGTTGAGTTTCCAGCGCGTTTCAGCTCCTAGGGACGGCACGTCCTGCAGAGTGACCTTTATGGGAAGCTAAGAATAGAGACTCTTGTCAGCCCATTTCCCCACATCCCCCAAGGGAAGCTGTAAAGCTCCTCCCTGTGTGTGGGGCAGCAGGAGCAGACTGCGCATGCCTTTGCCTTGTGTGCCAGGCACGAAGGTTTGAAATGAATACAGCTCTTACTGAAAACCACACTGGAGGGGCTGCCTCAGAGAGCCCCATCAGCCTGTCCTGTCAGCCTGCCCTTCCAGCACTTGCCTGGGGAGGGCTGGGAGAGTAATATCACGGGCCCCAGCTGGAGGGTTGACATTGTGAGCCTGAGCACTGGGGTTTGCGTCAACCTCGTGGTCTGGGAGACCTCTGTTTCCAGAGGAGAGGATGACTCTGCCTGGTCCCTGGAAAGGGACAGGTTTCTCCCATGTGTCCCCAGGATTCATGCATTCATACGTAAAGGGCACCAGAAAGACTGGCCTTGGCTGCGCCAGTTGGAGACATTTAGGAGGAGACTTTATGCATACAGGGGCCTTGTTGCCCAGGCTGGCCATCCTTCATGCTCCCTGGGGGGAAAGGGGAGAGGTTGGTTTTAGTTGGAAACAAAAAGTTAATAGACACGGGGGCGTGTTTTAATGAGACTGTGCGGAAGGCCATGTTGGGACCTTGCCAGAATGAAGCAGCTCATTCCCTCAAGGGATGGCTTGAATATTTTCAGGCCTTAATAGAAGAATTGAGTGTTGGCAACTTGGGGCAAACTTCAGATTTCCTTGGGTCATTGTTTAGCATAGGGTTTGCTGCCCTTTGTGCTGCTGCAGCAGCTATTGCTCATGAGTGTCCAAGGCTCTGATGGAGCAAGGCACTTGCTCGCTGACTCGCACTACTCTCCTGTCCGGGTGAGATTAGGTCCCTCGGGAGGGACTGCAGGGTACTGGATAGAGCAGGGCAATGGGAGTCATGGTGTCTGGGCTGTGTTCCTAGTTCTGCTGTTGATTCTGTGACTTGACTGAGTTGCCTCACCTCTGCTTGTCTCAGTGTCCCTGTCTATACATGCAGTTTTGGCCTGTCCCCGGGAGTCATTCCCGTGCCACCCGTGGCTGGTCTTTCCATGGGAGGCCTTGTGCTCCCTCTTCCCAGTGCCATCATCTTTACATCGGCTGTTTCCTCTCTCGCAGATTTTCCAGCAGGTGGATTTCAATAAGAAGCCAGGCCGCATGAGCTTGAAGCCCATCAACTTTGCTGTGATCCTGAAGCTGTCCAATGCCAATCTGCAGGAGAAAGCCTTCCGAGTGAGTGCAGACCCCTCCTGTGGGGAGTTTCTGCCTTCCCGAGGGGGTCGCTCTGTAATGCACAGTGCAGCTAGACCAGTCACATGTTTGTCTCTTGTGCTGTTGAGGGGTAGATCGTGTAAGGGGGCTTGTTTCCCCAGCGTACATTCATGAAAATCCCAAGCAGAGACCAGTAGCTTTGTGCCCAGTTCAGCTAGGGCAGCTGATCCACAAGGAGCATGTGCAGTGCATCCAAGGTCACCTTATGCAGTGTCAGAAGGGTTCAGCTCTGCTAGCCCATGACTCCTTCCACCCAGAACCTTAATCCTGGCCTGGGAGTTCAGGACCATGGCACAGTACACCATGCACTGGGATTTAGCTCTAATGTCATCGCTTTCTGTTTCTACCCCTCTCCCCAGGATGGACTCATTGAGCAGCTGTATGACCTGACTCTTGAATATGTCCACAGCCAAGCCTACAGCATTGGGTTCCCAGAGCTGGTCTTGCCAGCTGTCATTCAGGTAAGGTGCTCTATGGCAGAACAGACTTGCCCCTTGTAGTTACATGGTACGTCTGAATGGCACAGGCAGCTGCTGGTGTCCCCTCTGCGCATGATTTTTCCCTTGGCATGTCCCTGTTTAGGCCCTGGCTTGGTGGAATAGAAACAGGGAGATTTAGGGGCAACTGGAGAATGGGCTTTAGTGAGGAAGAGGCTCTGTGCTTTGCCTCTCTGTTATGAGACATGATGGGGTGTGTAATTGCTGCAGGCATGTTCATGACTAACACATGCACTTTGGCTCCTGGTATACCAGGTCTGTCCACACTGCTGTGTTGTCCCAGGACAGGCCTGAGCTGGGATCTAGGGCCTGGGGAGAGTAATCCTTCTGTGCCCCAAAGCCTGCCCACCCTCCCCACAGGACAGCATGATCGCCCCCAGACTTTCCTGTGGGCTCCTTGACCTGGGGGCTCCCCTTCCCCACACATTCCACCATCGTTCCCTGTGTCCCTGCACGTCACACCTTGACAGCAAGCGCTCAGCCCGTTGCGCATCTCCCACAACGTTGTGCCCTGCTAACACACTAAGCTCTCTGGTCACTGCATTGCTTCCTCATCGGGACTGATGCATATTAGACAGTGGCTAATTCCTCGTTAATAGGAGGATGGTGTTTAAGAAGCAGCGACTCGCTGGTTCCGAGCAGCTTCAACTCCTACGTTTGTGCTCCCCTCCCCCTAACTCATCCACCACTCAATTTTGATCGCTTGAGTGATGGATGCTGGAAGAGACCTGGCTTAGCTGTGCTGCCCTATTCTTGCCCTGTGAACATGTGCATCATTGCTTTGTGTAGGTGCCATTGGCTCGTGTCTCTGTGTACCTTGTTGCTATGATGTCTCTGGTTGCAACGGGAGTGACTTTCTAGCTGGGGACCGTTGGCTATTTGGGGGGCTCTTTTGCTCATCTCTGCAGCGTGGTGCAAACAAGCCTCCATCAGTGCCTGGTTGTTGGCTGGGGTCCTGTGTCTTGACAAGGCCCTTGCCAAGCCGGCGCTGCATTGCATTGGCTGATAGGAGGTGACGGGCTCTCCCTGCAGGAGGAGAGCTGTCCCCGTGTTCACCCGTTGATAAGCGGAAGAGGCACAAAGCCTTTTGCTTCCAGCCAGCAGCTGCGGAGAGCAGTGAAGCCGCCGGAGCCACCGCGTGACTGGAATGTCTGCCGGCTCCCTGTGACTTCCAAGCATGCCCCAAGCCCTGCCCGCATTTCTGCGGATAACAGATTCACCGGATAGCTTTCGTGGCCATGGCTAGCCACAGCCTCCAGAGCGTCTCTTGGGGGCTGGGGTCAGCTTCCCGAAGGCTTGGAGTGCCGAGGTGGCAGGCTGTGTCCCTGGGACGCTTCCAGAACAGCTATAAAAATCCAGCTGTCCTGCCGCCTTCCTCCCAGTTTGCTCACTGGCACCCCTCCTGCCTTGTCGCGGGGGTTGGGTTCCAGCTGGCACGGGGCACGCTCATCGGCCTCTGGCAGGCGGCTTGGGGAGCAGCCCGGCTGTACTGACTCCAAGCTGAACTTTTACAGCCTCCTTGCCTGGAAGGCAGGAAGCGCAAGGGAAGATCAAAGGGAGGCAGCGACGGGAGGAGGGAGATGCTTCAAAGGCTTCTGTTCTGCCTGGCGGATTGGGAGCAATGTGGGGCTGCCACCCCGACGCCTCCTCAGGGCAGGGCTGGACTCTAGGGCATGGGCTGGGCTGGCTGCTCCTGAGCCCCACGAGCTGCCTGACGGTCGGGTTGGAACAAGCACTCCTCTGGCAGGCACGAAGCTGGCGGGGAGAGACGCCACCATGCAGGGGGATGCTGGGGAGAGGGCGTGATCTGTAGCCAGACACGGTGGGAGCGGTGGCTGCTGCTTGCCAAATGCCTGGCCTGCTCCTCTCCCTCTGTGCTTTGGAGTGGGGATCGGGCTTGGTTTGGGCTGCCCAGGACACGCAGGCCTTGGCTGCTCCAGCTCATTTATAGCATCGTGTGTTGTTTCCAGCAAGGAAAGCTCGGTTTTTGCTGTGGTCTCCGCTGGTATAAACCATTGGTGTTTAAGGCTGGCAGGTTGACAGAATCAATCCTGCTAATCACTGGGCTGCTTAGCTGGGAACTGGTGTGAGATGTCGCTCATCGCACGTGCACAGCCTTTAGTCTGGCGGACACAGCCAAGCTGTTTGGCAAAGTGGACGTGCACACGCATGTGCGCGCGAACACCCCTTTTCTGCTCCTGCCTCCCTGGCGCTCTCTGCCTCCAAACACAGGAGTCAGGGCAGGAACAAAATCTCATCCCCTCTTGTTACTATCCACAGCAGGTTGTGGTGGGACAGGGGCAGGGGGAGGGGAGGGGATGAGTGCGTGATGCTGAGCTGCATAGATAGAGCTTGAGATTTTGCAGGATTTCTGGTGACACTTCTGCGACGAAAGAAAAATGATAATGTACGTCGTGGTGGATGAAATGGATCTGGGGCTGCAGCTGCTGGGATCCAGGGAGATAAATAGAATGACAAATGCATCCCTCGGTGAAGATAAATATGCAGCACCTATGAAGATACATATTTTAGAGGGAATTGCGGGGAGGGGTTTGACTAGCAGAAGAATAGTTTTTCTGACCAAGTTTTTCTAAGCAAAACGTTGGGAGTTGCACCGGGGAGGCATGATTTATTTTAGCCCTCTGCTTTCTGAGTTTAGTTTGGATAATCACCTTGGGGGTGTGAGACAGGGACACAAGGGAGGACCCTGCTGTGGGACACTGGGAAATAATGTGTTTGCTCACATATATCTTACCCCTGTAACATATGCACCTTGTTTGTGAAAGGCATGAACTAAAAAAGAACCTTTTCTGGAGAGACTCTTGGGGCAGGGGTGCGGGGGAAGAGAAGGTGTTCACAGCCAGCAGCTGGGGAGCCTGGCATACAGCACATGCAGCTTTTTGCTTTCCTTTGGCAGAGGCTTAAGTGGCAGGAACTGCTGTTATATTATTTCCTCAGTTATAATGTGCACCCCAACTTCCAACAGCTGAATTGTAGTGGAAAAATGTGTGTTTATATGAGGAAATACGGTATGGATGACAACCTTAATCCAGGGTTTGGCTCTTGCTCCCCTGCTGCAGGAGCTGTCAGTAATAGAGGCACTTCTGGTTAGCAAAGAGCAGTATCCAGATGCAGGCATCATTTCCTGGACAGTAGTTTCCCTTCTGCTGGTACATGCCTGACTGATCTGATCTGTGAGGTTGGTTAAGGGGAAACCAATTTACCCCCATTTCTCTTATCCCACAGGCAGACTTCAGACTCAATAGGGAGGGTAATGCTGAGCCTGCCACACAGTTTAGTACTATGGCAGCCTCTGCGGGCTTCATTGTGTTGGGCACTGTACATGCACACAACTAGGGACAGCCCGTCTTCTGAGGAGCTGGCATCACTGAAGGCAAAGGAGAAGTGGGCACAGAGAGAAGTGAAGGGACTTGCCTTGTGTCACAGTCAGGAGTCAAACCCAGCTCTCCTGTGTCCCCATTCGGCGCTCACCTGTCCAGCCAGCCCCTTCTGCAATCCCCAGGGCTTTGGATGCCAGGCAGCAGCTACTGCAGTCTTGACCTTATAGCCCTTCAGCAACTGCAAAGCGAGGGAGGACAGCGGTAAGCTAGTCCTGCCTTGCAGACCCACGTGCCATTCGGACTGTTGTTCCTCACCAGAGCTTCTCTGTGTACCCTGACAGATTAAGCCACTCCTGTTAGCTCTAGGCAGGGCCCCGCTAAATGGGCACAAATTGAGGCAGGGGTGTACTTGGACTTGACCAAGACTGCTTGGAGCATCTGAGCCAAGTCTAGACCTCCCAGCATTGTGGCAGAGAGGACAGAATATGCTGATTTGCAGATGGGGGAAGGTCTCCTGCTTGGAAGATGGGGGGTGCCTTTGCCAGGGCCAGGCACTGCTCAGGGACTGCCTCACTGGCCTTGTGCCTTTTGCCCCATTTCCCCTCTCTTGGCTGACCCTGCTGGGGTTTTCTTTTCAATGCAAGTATCCATAGGAGTCTGCGGCTGTGGCTAGAAGCCTGCCTTGGAGAGCTCTGGCAGCTGGAGACAGGGAGGGGCATTTGGCAGGCAGGATGGTAAACCTGGGAGGAGGCTGCTTCTCCGCCTGCCCTCCGCTTCTCTTTTGGGGCTGGGGGACTTCCAGACCTCATTGGCCTGAGTGTGGGAGCCTGGGAGAGTGGCTTGAATGGGGGGGAGGAATTTGGGGGGAGATTGAGTTCACATAAGGACAAGGTTAGTCTTGGGCTGCACCAGGGGTGGGGGGGTAGGGGTTGGTTAAAAAAAAAAAAAGCCCTCAATCTGGTTGCAATAAAACAGCCTGGCTGTCTCATAAAAGCGGAGCGTGTTTCCTGAGCGGGGAGCTGGCGGGGGCTGTTTCTCTGTGAGCGGGAGGGTCGGGCCCAGCACGGCAGGCGGCCACAGACTCTGTGGTTTCGGAGCAGGGCTGGCGTCTCTCCCAAGGCTTCCACGGGAGGCCTCGGCTCCAAGAAGCGTCGGCCTGTCGGGGCCTTGCATTGTCCACAGGCAGGCTTTGGTTGCAACTCAGCGTGCAGTGGGCTTGTGGGTTTGTGCTCGTGAGGGAATGAAGCGCAGGGATGGGGCAGCAGGCCCTGGGCCATTTTCACCCCAGGTGACTCCATCTTGACCTGCCATATGTTGGGCACTTGACCCCAGTTCAGTGCTCCCTCTGTTCTTCCAGACCTGGGTTCCCCCACACAGCTTTTCTGGTGCCCCCAACCCTGCCCTGCACCCCGCCTCCTGCCCCTTGTCCTGTGGAAGCTGCAGTTCCCAGCCCACAAACTGTTTCCAGCCCGATGCTTGGACTCTGCTCTGGCTGCTGTCTCCAGAAACAAGCTGCGATCAAGCGTTCGGAGAGCTGTCCCAGAGCAAAGCCCTCCAGCTGGACTCCATGCCAACATCTGCTCTGCTACATACATTTGCACACGTGCAGCGGCGCTAACGGGACCCGGGCAGCCAACATGAGTGATAGCCAGGCAGTCCCTAGTAGCACGCGGGGAGAGGAGTCCTGTGCTGCCTGTCTCTGGGGTGGGAGCCGGGCAGCTGCTTTGTTTGGAGGATCGGCTTATGGAAAATCTTAGCATTTCTGTCGTTCTTCTCCCCCTCCCCTAGCTCAAGTCCTTCCTGAAGGGATGCAAGGTTGCCAACTACTGCAAGCCAATGCGGCAACTTCTGGAGAAGCTGCAGGAAAATGCTGCCTACATTGACAGCCGGCGCCAGAAAGCCACCTTTGGCGTGGCCAGCACGGAGGCTGTGGTGAGTCTGCAGCTTGGGGTTTGGGCTTCCTGGAAAGACAGTCAGACTCCAGCTGCTGGGGTCAAGGCAGTGGCAGGGGGAGGAAGGGTGAGGTCATGACAGCAGGAGTGAGCGTGGTGTGGGGGGTGCATTCAAAAGCAACCGGGCCCTGTTGGTGGCTGTAAGCGGGCTCTGTGGCCAAGGGTGGCACGGAGAGCAAGGTCTGCGCCTGAAGCTGCAAGCAGTACTGATGTGAGCTACGGAATGAAATTCCCTCTTCATGTGGACCAAACAGCACATGCGTGTGTGTGTGAAAGGGACAGAGATTGAGACTGAGCCAGGAGGATGGAAATCCTGTGCCAATATTTCCCTTCTACCCCTCCGTTCCACCCTTGGCCCCTGTGCTGGCACCATGCTCAAATGCTTCTTGGCTGCGTGTAGTTGGAGATGCTTCTTCTTGCCTTCTCTCCCTTTGGCCTGTAGTCTGTCTGCACAAAGCCAGACCCGCCGAGACAGTGGGAAGGGAGGGAGGATTGCCAAGGGAGGCCGATCAGCTCCCCTAATGTTGAAACTTCGTATTGTCTTGGCTTGAACCCTCTCTGAGATGGATATGCTCCCCAGGCTTGGGGCTATTTGAACTCTGCAACCTGTGAATCTATGCCAGTGGAGGTGGGTGGGGGATGAAGTAGGGCCAGCCACTCCCTTTCCAGGTGAAAATACTTGAGCCTGCAAAATAGTCTGAGGTTGGAGTGAGCCAGAGGGAGCAGCACGCGGGTGAAAGCTCCACCTGTTAGCACCAAGCCGGGCATGGAGCAGGAGTTGTACTGCAGACTAATTTATCTTCAGACGCTCAGCTGTGGGGACTGCAGGGAAATTATCCTTTTAAATCCTGGCATATCAGCGCCAGGCCGCAGCCGCGTTGTTCTGGGATTAAGGGGCTGATGGAACTGGTTTTGAAGTGACTAAGTATGCTTTGGTTCTATAAATGCCGCTCTGGATCGGACTATCTCGCCAAAGGGATTAGTCTTCCCGGCTGGAGCGAGGTTTTTTTCCCTCGCAGGCGAAGCGGTGACCACCCACCCGTTCTGCAGAGGGGGAGATTGCAGCCTCTGGGGCTCTCACGAAGCACGGGGCTGAGGACGATCGCATGCTAAATAAAAAGGGTTTGCAGCAACGCTGCAATTATCTGCTTGCTCCCGGCAGCACCGGCTGTATTCCTGTTTATCACAACGCAGTGATTATTTTTAATGTCTCGCTGCCTGCGCAGGTGCCAGGTTGTATGTGGCACCTGCTCTCCCCAGGAGAGGCAGCACCTGGCTTCTGAAATGGCAGGCGTCAGCCAGACGTCAGCTGAGCCCAGGGGTGCATCTGCGGGTGGAACTGCATTGCGCAGCGTGGGTGAGCACCAGGTTCAGAGAGATACAGCATTAGCCTGTGGGATGCCCCATGTTCCTAGGTTGCCTCTACGCCGCGGAGAGGCAAGCAGCATCACGAAGAGGAGGGAGCATAGCTCCTGCCTGGAGCATTGCAGCAGCTGGTCGCTGAGGCCCCACTGCCCTCTGGCAGAAGGAGTGACTGCTGATCCTGCGCTCCCCAGGTGAGGAGGGGACACTGACCCATCTTCTTCCCCCACGAGGCAGGCTCTGTGGCTGCTGCTTTGCAGACAGCCCACATGGATGTCCAAGGATGATGGCTTGGAGTGCCTCTCCGAGTCCAGGCTGAGCCTGCCTCCAACCACCTGGCACATGTGGGGCACAGGCACTCTTCCTCAACAAATCATCACTGTTGGAAAGGAGTGGGGGGAGAAGGAGCCCCAAAGTATGCATGCATTCTCCAGGCCACAGGAGCAATTGAAAGCAAATACTCTGGTGTTCCCAGCTACCCTCATGTGCAAGCGCCCCGGGCAGCTGACAGCTCCACAGACGGGAGGTTGAAGTGACATCTCAAGGCCAAGCGTTTCTGCCCCCAAGCTGTTGCCTCGGTTCCAGGCAGCTCTGGCCAGACAGAACCTGCTCATGAGACGCTGAATTTGCAGAGAAGTGGGTTTAACTGGCAGCCAGGCTCACAGGCATGGCTGATTCCCAGTGCCGTGAGAGAGGGGCTTCGGGCACTTCTCCACTTGCCCCTCCCTTCTTTGCTGCCTGGGCCTTTTCTGCTGAGAAACAAGGGCTCTTGGGGATTCATACGGGGGGCTGTGGTGGTGCAGAGCCAAAATTCACAGCCAAAGGAAGCCTGCAGTGGAGGAGCAACCAGTGCTGTGACACCCCCGCAGCCTCCCCCAACTTGAGATTCAAACGGAGCTGTTTGCTTTTGCTCCCAAGGCACCGTGTGGCAGAGCCAGGGCTGCTCGGAGACGCAGGGCCGGATGCTAATCGGATTAATGCATTAATGAATATTTTCCTGGGCAGAAAACGGAGCCTGCTGCTCACGCTCACTCAAGACACGCTGCCTGCCAGCCCTGGCCACAGACTCCTTGGCACCAGTGCGGGTCGCTAGGGCAGCGGGATGAAGGGCAGGGAGAGGAAGGCATGCAGCCAGGGCTACAGGCAGCTGCGTCTGCTGAAACCCAAGGGAACGTGCTGTCCTCTGGGCTGGTTCTGGCCTGAGCCCTGGGCGTGCCTTCTGCTGTCCTAGCCATTCTCGCACCTTCCTGGGTCACGTACCCATTTTGAGACAATATGCTGCTGTGGACAATAAGAAAAGTAATGCTTGATCTCACTAAAACCACAGCAGGACCTTCTCACAACACAGACACCATGGAGAATGGCTCTTTGTTTTCTTAATCTTATTCCCTCCCTTTATATTTCCCCTTTTCTGAGGACCTGTTGTTTCCTCTTGTGGACCCCCAAGGTTCACTGCATACCCTTCAGTCTACATAGCCTAAGTTGTGAAACCGCAAGGCAGAGGATGCTCAGCTTGCAGGGAACAGAACCGCAGCCATGTGAGGAGGTTCTGGAGAGGCCGGGGTGTAGCTGACACCTTCAGTTCAAGCTGCCTCAGAAGATGAAGTCTTCCATTTCAACAGGGAGACTTCAGAGCGCACTTTGGCCCACTGGGCACTTGTGGACAAAGAAGCAGTTGCTCCAGTGCCAGGTGGTGGCATAGCGCCTAAGCGATGAAGGTGGACTGGAGGTGCCTACGCATGACTGCAGAGATCGTACAGTCAGGCCAGTCTACGCTCTCGCTCCCTGCCCTGCATCGCAGCAGGTGCTGCATTTCATTAAAGCCCAGACGAGGAAGTCCTTGTGACCCATGAGAGATTACAGCCCCGCAGCATTGCTTTCTGTGGATACAGCACTGCTCTTCAACCTGGGCTTGCAGTGAAACAGCAGCCAGCTGTTGCATGCTGTGGGGCCCCCTCCCAGAATGGAGGATGCAGCTCAGGAACAAGCAATTCCACAAAATTCCCATGAGAGCATGGCACCACCTTGGAAGTACCCTGCCGAGCCAACGGGTGAGCCTCTGTCCAAAAGGAGCAGGCATTTTGAACCATCAGCAAGTTGTCATCACTGAATAATCCTACCAGGATAACCCCTGTCCAGTGAAACTTCCTGCTGAGTGTGAAATGAGGGAGCATGGGGGAGATGCAAGAGCAGGGCAGCCCATGGGAATGGTGAGGCAGAGCACTGTATCCTGGGGCCCTGGTTCATGCCAGCTGCCCCTAAAAAAGGCAGCAATAGAGTGGTCTCTGGAGGAGGCCTTACCAGTTGAAGTCAGCCGCTTATCACAATGACGGAAGTGCAGCCTCTGGATCGGTTGCAATTGAAACCCAGTGATGTTCCAGCATGTTGGGCACACCGCAAAGAGCCCTTCTCCAGCAGAAAAGCCACCCCCAAGGACAAGCCTTACTCGGATGCTTTATCCAAATGCTTGATTATGGCTAGAAGGCAAAAGAGAAAACATCCCCGTGCTGCTCAGGGATTGCCACTCCTGCCTGACCGGTGGGAGAGAGCAAGAGCAGAGCTGGGTTGTCTGAGAGCAGGCATCTACAGGGACACATGCCAGTAGACGCCAGCCTCCTGCTTGGTCAGCATGTTGAAGAAGGGTTGTGGGTAGCTGGGCCGCAGACGCAGGCTCTGGTCATGCTGTCTGGAGCCGGGTTGCAAACACTCCCAGGAGGGGGATGTGAATCTGGGGCCTGTCCTTCCTGGAAAGGGCCTGCTCAGCTGGAAGCTGTGGTATCAGTGGTGCCCGGCCTGGGACATGGAGTGGGATTCTGCCTCATTAGAGCATGGATGACACGAGTCACCCAAGTGCAGCTTCTGGGGCTGCTTGCGGAGACCACAGATCCTGTGTTTCTGCTCCCAGGTGTGCTGTAGCCCCTGGGCTATATGCCTTGCCGCAGCTCCATGGATGCAAGCTGACTCTCTCCACCTGGGAATGGAGCTGGCCTGAATTAAGGAGCTGCCAACTCTCCGCTGCCTCTGCCTTAAAATTCTTCAGATAAACCTTTCCCCCTGCAGACACGGCCCTGAACAGGGGGGCCCACGCTCTGCAGCATCTCAGCCAGGAGGAGCTGCTCCCGCAGGCTGAGCCCGCAGACAGAATCAGGGGGTTTTCAAGCAGTGCCACAGGAGAGATGGGCTGGAAGGGCCTTTTTTGTTGCCAGCGCACTTTCCTGAGTGCCAGATGAGGGCACCGTGCTGCTGCTCAGCACATGCCAGCTTGCCTAGTTTACTCAGGTGCCAATCTCTCTCCTGCCTTGCCCGGCACTGAATGGATCTGCATTCATCTCCATCCTGTCACCACTCACCTCATCCTCCTTCTCCCGCTCCTCCTGATTGCTACCTACACTTGTTGTCTCTCCATACATTAGATTGTCTCTATGATGTGCTTGCCCGACGCCTCTGGGCGCTGCTGTAATCCAGATAATAAGGTACAGATCTATGTGGGATCTGAGTTAAAGCAGCGCTGCCAGGTTGAAAAGCATGCGTTTGAATTCAGCGTGTCCTCTCCCTCTCTCGGTAATCACATTCCCGATGATTAAAGCTGGAGGAATTTCTAACCATCTAATTTACTTCCCACTATTTATGGCACTTGCATCTCCCGGTTCCCTCTGCTTGGGCAGTAAAAACAGATGCGGCGGTTCTCGCTCTCCGCTTTCGCAGACGGGGAAATGTTTGCTTCGGAAATAAATGCCTTGGCCATAGACTTAAAACCCAATCAGCCCTCCCTTGGATGCGGCTTGGAAAATGCCGGCTTGAGGTTTCTAACAGCAACACAATCCTGGGTTTTGGGACCAAGTTTGCCCTGAGCCATCGCCAGGCCAGACGCGGAGTCCAGAGATTCCAGCGGCAGAAAATCCCTCTGCGCTCTGCCCTCCAGTTGTGCTTGAAGCTGTGGCTTTTTCTTCAGTGCTGCTAACGCCTTGTCTGACTTCACTGCTGTGTTTGTGTCTCCTTCCCAGAGCTGTGTAATGCGGGGTGGGGGGTCTCAATTCAGGGTCAGAGCTTCACAGGGGAGACATTAAAAGAAGGGCCTGCGGAGAATCAGGCATCTTCTCATAGGGGCCTAACTATGGGTCTAAAAAAACATAAGACTGCCAGGCTTAAGAGCCTTTTCACACCTCCTTCTCTGCAAAGCACCCAGTGTGGAGTGCACCCAGCCCTGACTCCTCCGCGAATGCCAGCAGTGTCTGCATCCTGAAGCTCTTGGGAGTTAGACCGTGCAGGCTGGTGGGCTCTGTCAGGCTGCCCAGAACAAGTGATTTTTTTGGGGTGATTTCATTCCTTTTTGAGGATGTCCAAGTGAACCCTGAAAGGGGTGTGGATTTTGGACAGTGCTGAGCAGCTGGTCCCAATACTTGTATTCTTTAAGGTGTCCCTAGCTGCTTCCATGCCCAGCCGTTGTTTGCATGGGGCAGCTTTGTCTGTGGCCTTAGCACACGTCCCCCAGCCCAGCTGGCACTGGCAGTGCTGTGTGGCAAGTCCACCCAGCACTGCCACCGAAATGAGGGCTCATTCGTGACAACGTTTTCACCGAAATGAGGGCTCTAAATCTTCACAGCTCCCAGCCCTGGCTCCATAGGCTCGCTCGTGGTTCAAGAAAATAAAGCCTGGGTCTGCTCAGAGCAGGCCTTGAGGCTGGACACAGACTCCCTTGTTAGCTCTGGGACATCCCACAAAGCCTAAAGCCATTGTCGTCCTCTTCTTTCCCCACAGGAGCGGTGGGAGAGGCAGATCCAAGAGGAGGGAACACCGCTGACCAAGTACTATGTGCAGTGGAAGAAACTGAGGGAAAAGGAGATCCAGCTGGAAATCAGCGGCAAAGAAAGGGTAAGGGTCAATCCCGGGGCTGGTTCCAGGGACAGCCCTGCTCTAGCAGGGGCCTGGCTCCTCCATGGTGTGAGTAAGAGATGCTTTCTCTCTGTGGGGAGCATGGCTGGGCTGCATGCCTGGGCAGGAGGTGAAGTGCGTGGGCCTGAGACAACCGGTGGGGAGTCGTGAGCCCTTGGCTTCCTTCTGCAACCTCTCTTGGGTCCCCAGCCCAGCTGCAGCCTTCATATCTGCTCCCGGGGCCATGCTTTCCCTGGCTGAGCAAGGCAGACAAGGAGGTGGGGAGAGGTGGTGATGGGATGAGGAGTCCTTTCTTTCGGCTGCTTTATGGGAAAGTTATGCGCTGCCCGGAGTCACCCTGGCGCCATCCAGCTTCCTGGCTTCCCTCCTTGTGATGGCAGACTTGAACTTTCCATGTGCTTGGAGGTGTGTTCGGTTCAGGGGCTTTCACTGGACCCTTCCCCTGTTTACATACGAAGCTTGTCAGGCTCTCTCAGTTGCTATATATTCTCTGCAGATGTAGTTTATAGAGGGTGGGGGGGCTGGCTACACCACAACCCTCTACACAGCCAGGCCTTGGCTCTGCCAATCTAGATGATGCTCTGGCTGCCTCCATTTGGTCCTGGCAGAGCATGGCCAGGATCTGTGAGACAACTGAGGGTGCTCACCTCTCCACATCAAGTAGCTGATGCACCGGAAATGGCTGAGCTGGGATGCCTGGACGGGGAACCTGCAATAGATAGTGTCACCAGGGTGGCATGGGAACAACAAAGAGTCCGTGGGATGTGATTCTGGGCTCCCAATGGAGTCATGGTGGTGGGAGAAAACCTGGGGACCCTGGGTGTGTTCGGAGTCCTTCACTGGGAGCTGGTCCTCCTGTAGCAAGTGTAGCAGCTATCCTGGACTGCAGGTGGGGCTCAGCCCAGCACAGCTGTCCCCAGGAGCTGAAAAGGAGATAGCCCAGCTGTGCAGGCCAGGTCCAAATCTTGCATGGAGGAGCAGGAGGCAGAGCGGGTATCTGTTGCCAGCAGGGAGGGGGCGAGGTGAGAGCTCCCTCAGGCAGGTTTCCCCCAGGGAGCCGGGGCAGCAGGTAAAGGGAGAAGCTGGGGATTGTTTCAGCCCCTGCGGGAGTGGGAGGAACAGACAGCCGACCTGGAACGGCTGGGTCTGGCGGGAGGTTTCAGCCAGGCCGGCTGCTGCCTGCCATCGCCATTCAGGGAGTAGGGCTGTTGTCTCTCTCGGCAGGGGACTGCTGTCTTAATGATGCAGCATTGTGCGCTCCAGCGGGGCGCACAGCACCACGAGGCCCATTAGGGCTGTGAAAATCCATGTCCCATTAGCAGCCATTGAAATAGAAAGAGCTCCGCCTGGCTCCGAGCTGCGAGATGCAACTCGGTGTCGTCACACTGACCCCGGCTGCCAGCTCCGCTCCCTTCTCACAGCGGGACCTAATGGGATGCGGGCTAATCGGCACTGCGAGAGGCTGAGAAGAGGAGCTCCCTTGCTGGTAGATGGAGGCCTGGCCCCCAGCTTGCCGGGTTACAGCTGCAGCACAACGTATCTGGGCTGTGCCGTGGAGGGCTCTGTCGCTTGTTGGCTGGTTGATGCATTGGCTGAAATCATCCTGAAGATGCCCGACAGATCCTTGAGAGCAGGGAAAGTGTGGGGGGGGCAGCCCACTTCTGAGAGTGGGGGCCCTGGTAAGAAGCCACCAGCTGGGCACGATGGAAGTTAAGTCACCCAGGAGCACAAGTTGCTTCTGGAAGTGTAGGCTAGTGTTAACACCCTGGCAGTGCATGGAGCTGGGGACCCTGCCATACAGGGTGCTGAAGAGGCCCTGTGCAAAGAGCCCTCCCAGCCAGGAACAGCTTGCATGCCACAGAAATGTGCACCCGGTACAAAATGCTGAGACATCGGCCTCTCCTCTCCTCCACGCAGGCGGTGCATGAGCTGTGCGTTGCTCAAACCCAGTTCCTTTTCCCCTAAAAACCTTGCTGTGCTGCTTGTTGCCTGCAAACAGGCCGTGTTCAGGCTCTTAATGAAACAAAAGGCAGGGGCAGAGAAAATCTCAGATGCCTTCTGCATTTTATTGTCGTGACTAAGGAAGCCTGATTTTTTCCCTGCTCAATACCTGGTCCCGGCAGTTCTTCCTTCCCCGAGAGTCTTGCACAGGATTGGGGCACCCCAGGAGCCTGAAACGTGAGACTCCGTTCTCCTTGCCTCCAGCTAAGCCATGGAGGAGTTACGTGATAGGAAACCAGGCCTCAATAAACAGCTGCTGCTCAGAGCAGATTGAAGCTGTCCGCGTATCCTAGAGGTCAGCATTGGGACCAGAGCTGTACAATGTATTCGTGAATGATTTAGCCAAGAGAGCTGATGATGGTGTTTGGCTTAGTGACAGTACAGAGCACTGCAAGGACGGCCCCAGGGATGTTGATAAAGGTGCGGGGTTGGACCGTGTAGCTTGCAGGTGCTGCATGGTCTTGAGCTGTGTCTGGTCCTCCCAGGCACCCATCCCAGTGGCAGTGGGTCAAGTGAATTTGGGATCCGTGTGAGCTGACAGGTATCAGCAAAGCCAGCTTAAACACCACAGCTCTACGGCTGCACTTGCAGCCTGCAGGGCTGCCAAGGAGGGATGTGGGCGTTCTCCCAGAGAGCTCAGTGGAGAGACCTGCCAGGTGCACTGTGAAAGACTGAAAATACAGGGCGGCTTTGGGCTGGCATTGAGCTCCATGACCTTGGGTGTTTGCACACTTGCTTTGCACATGTATGCTGCTGCTCTTGTGTGTGTAACCAGTCCTCTGCTTAGTACTCGCATGTAGCCAGCCAGCGAACCGCTACTAGTTACACGTGCATGGCCACAGCATGGCATGCAGCATGTTGAGTTTCCGAGTTGAAGGCCAACCAAATTTTTGTCTTTAGATGTGAAGTGACGGTTTCGTCTTCTCAGGGCCCCTGCATCCGTTGCCTTGCTACAAGTAAAATAATCAGTGGAGGTGACAGCAGCACAGCTCGTACAGCTTTGTGAAATAGCCACAAACCATGTGACAGTCAAGGCACCTAATCTTCTTGCTTCCCACGAGGTGATGGTTACAGTGAGAGTGTTCCCTTGCCCGTCCCAAAGATGCTTTGTCTTAGACCAGGGTTAAGGTGCAAGATGGAGAGATTGCAAAGCCAAGGACCGTTTACATGGGCAGAGGTTGACCCTGCGTGTGTGGCCACTCCCAGTAATGCCTGCCTGCCTGAGATGTGGTGCCAGTCCCAGGCACTGGGTTTAGGAGCACAGCTCTTGTGATGCAGCATGCAGGGACATTATACTTGTGTGCAGAGCTGGTGGCTGCCTCTCCGTGAGCCAGCATTGCCAACAGCCCTCACCCCAGAAATAAAGCACAAGGTGGCAAAATGGAGTCAGCTCTTGCTAATTTGGGGAGCAAACATGTCTTAGTACCAGCTTGGTACCATGCTTATCCTTGGTACCAGGGGATAAGCATGGCACTTTTACTCAAATGGCCCTGTGGGACAGTGCCAACTGTAGCTGGGCAGCTCTGGAAATGAAAGAGGTTAAAGCAGAGGTGGGTAGCATTTGACACTGCAGATTCTTGTCGTTTAACCGTGTTCAGATAAGGGTTACATGACAATGCAGCAAAAGAGAAGCCCCAGGCATTTCTTTGCTATATCTCCCTCTCCGCCTTATTGGCACTTGGCTACTCCAAAGCTGGCAGGTGCTGAGACAGTCCAGACCACCACTCTGTTCTGCTCTGCTCTCTATGATCAGCAGCACTTTTTGGGGCAGGCAGGGCTTTAAATCCAGGTGCCGGGGACATGAGAAGATGCAGCCATGCACTCACACTGATCAAAAGGTTCTTCAGTACCCCAGGGCTGCTCCCCACATTCAGCTGGACTCAGTGCAAAGGAGGTGGGTTTTCCCCTTCCTGAAAGACTTGCAATGGGGTTTTACCCAGCAGATGGCCCAGAAGCAGCAGCTGTTTGTCAGCAGCACCCCTGGAGTGGAGATGCTTTGCATGTCTTAATGGAGCTTCATAACTGCCTCCACCCCAGGGCATCTGCTGCTTTCCGGGGTGATCTTTCACCTTCCGGCACTTGGGGTTTCACTTGCTGAGCTCCTGGCTTTGACCCCAGTGCTGCATAGTTAACTGCAGCTTGTGGCTGGGCCCACCCCATGATAAGAAAGCAAAAGCTAAATATGTTTTCACTCATCCTTTCTTTTCTCTGTCTTCTCACATCTAGCTTGAAGACCTGAATTTCCCAGAAATCAAGCGCAAGCGGCTGGAGGATAGGAAGGAGGAAGACCACAAGGAATTCAAGGATCTCTTTGAGTTGGACAGCGACTCTGAGGAGGAGAGCGGTGGATTCTCTGTGAAAGGTACTGGGCTGGGGCTGAACCAGGGGTCTGCGCTCACTTCATCTGTGCATAAATCAGGCCCCATCACACGGGCATCACGTGGCATGGCTCTGTCTCCACATGGCTTGGGAATGCAGAGTATGGCAGGGCAGTTACTTTGTGGAGGCTTTGGAAACCAGCACAAGGAAGCTGGTTCAGTGTCTTCCATCTTACTGCTTCATTCTTAGTGCTTTTATCCAGCTCATTCTAAAAACTCCATTACCTTTGGCCCCCGTCTGTCCCTTTCCCTCTTATCCCACTGCCCCAGCACCAAGGGGTGCTAAGATTGGCTGTTGTCTCTGAATCCAGCCCCAGAGGTGTTCACCCAGAAAGGGCGCCTGCTCTCCCCGGCTCCTGCAGTGCAGCTGAGGTGTGTCACTAGAGAGTGGCTCTAAGCTAGACCCGTGCACTGGTCATTTGTCCCTTGTGTCTGCGGCCTGCACAGAGCTTTGGCAACAGCCTGACCTTTTGGATCATGGGATGTTCATGGAGCTTTCCAGCAGCACTGTTTGGTCCCGTGTCTCTGCAGCTCTCTCCCCTCCGTAAAATGGGGATTTGTGGCCCTGTCTTACCTCACGAAGGTGTTTAGGCTAAATACAGTAAAGAGAGGTCACTTGGATATCACAGTAAATCAGACCATAGGAATTGCCAGGTCCCACCACTGCCAACTTTCAGACCTGAGACCACACTGGAGAGCAGGGTTAACCACACACCCTTGAATCCTTGTAGGAAACTTTCTAGTGGCTTAAATGACAAAAAAATCGTTTTCCACAGGGCAGGGAAGTTTAGGCCAGCAGAAAGAATGGGACAGAGTCATTCAGTAGCTGACCACTAGGGGTCTGCAGTAAATTGCGGAGCCCGCTTAAGTGCTCAGAAAAACTTTTGCATTCCTCCCTTAATGGGAATTTTGCCTCGAAGTGTTTTCTGAATAACTTGTCCCTACTTATTATAGGGGGAAGGCACTTGCAAGCAATCAGGATCTACCTTTTTTCTTCAGGAGTTCACCTGCTCCTGTGTCTCGTTCCACGTGTCAGGCCCTAACCTTTTGTGTGGGGCAGTGATTACGAGGTGCAAGAGTAAATTCTGATGGTTGGTGGAGAATTAGGCTGGTGAAGTAGATAAAGCCATGCCTCCATTGCAGGTGTCCCTCATACACTGCAGAGACCTCTCACTGTGTCAGACAGGGTTTTTAAATTGATGGGTTTTGCAAGTGTCCTTAGTAATAAAGAGGAAGAAGGAAACATAGAAAGCCCCCCCACCCAGAGCTCATTCCAGTGGAGCCTTAAGGTAGCTCTGCGTCTCCCCAGCTTCGGAGACCTGCCCACCAAACTGACACTTCCCAGGCAGATGTCTCATTGGTCTCCCAAGGACCTGCTGTATTCACCCTTGGAAGGCACTATTCCCCACAGCCCAGTCCATGAAATGCTTTGACAAGAGGAGCAACAGCAGTGGGCTGTAGCTTTGTCTCTTGGCACCAGTCCCTGATAAAAACCACTCCAGCTTTTCTGTCCTGGGGCTTCACGGGCTCACCCACTTCATGGTGTACAGCTGGGCTTGGTAGCTTCTCCCAGCATGTGTGTGCGCGTGCGCATGTTTGGTGTCGGTTCAGCCAGCCCCTGGGGGCCTTTGTGCAACAGCAGGTGCACATTGCCAAGAGCACTTCATGTGGAGCAAGGCTTGCACCAGGCCTGCGTGGGAAGAGCACCTCTCGTTGAGGGGCCAGGTGTACAATTCAGCCTTGTGTTACTATGTCAGTAAGGACAGTGCTCTCCACCATTCCTAGCTCAGCTGCTTCTGCTTTGGTTTTACCCTCCTGTTCCTTAGCCTGGCTTGCGGGGGGATAAGTTACAGGGCCTGGGCACAACCTGCACCTTGAAGTGGGCTGCTTTTGGCAGCCAGTCTGAGCTCCGAGGCCTCGTGTGGAGGTGGCAGAGCAGCAGGATGGGGGCGGGGGTGGAGGGTGGCTCGTGCCTCGGGGGACACGAATCAGGGTGCACAATGAGCCCTCGTCCTCTTGCTTGTCCTCTGCGCTCAGCAGCTGTCGGTGTTGGCCGCAGATGGAGGTGAGTCAGAGCGTGGTTGCCCCTGTCACCAGCGCCAGCATTTGCAGCTTTGGAGCCAGCTATTGTTGTAATGTCTGGGGGAAGGGGAGGACTTGCCGAATGAAACAGAAGTGCAGAGTTTGCACTGCTGCCTTTACCCTCCACCCCACTCCTCCCTAGCCCACATGCCCCAGTTGCAGCCCTTTTGTCCTGATTTGACCTGGGGAGTTCTCGGCCCTTCTCCCCATGGCGCACACGTGAAGGGGAAGGGTCAGGGTCTGGAGAGGCAAAAGACTTTTGGTTGGCTTTTAACATTAAATCAGCACTTGCTCCTTGTGTCCTCTGTATCCCTGAGCAGCAGGGGGTCTTGCTGGATCCTGATCTCGTTATATTATTAAGCTGCACACAAGGCAGAGGTGTCTCCAAGTTCAGCTTGTAACCAGCCTAATCTCAGAGCCAGCCGCGCTCAGCTGCAGGGCTGTAGCAGCCTAGCTGTACAGGGGCGCTGTGGGAAAGGACATGTGGGGCCTCGGATGCTTGGTACTTGCCACATGTCCCTGAAGAGTGTAACTGGGTCCAGCTGACCGGGGGGGACAAGCTGCTGTACTGGCCCATCTCAGAGCCTTGCCAATGCCAGCGATCTGCCCTCGGGAGATGAGCGGCAGCACTTGCCTGCTTTGGGATCTCTGCACTGACACCCAGCTCCTTCAAACACAGACATGAGTGTCTGTCCAGCCACTTGGCCCTGCCAGCTCTGTCCTCCAGGCTGTGGGCACAGGAGCAGGGAATGGCTTAGACGCATGACACCTTCCCGCAATGCAAGGGTAATGTAAGGAGCAACAACAGCAGCTTGTGGTCAAAAGGGCCTAGATGATTTAGAGCCTTCTTCCTTTAGTTTTGCTCTGGGTATGTCTCATCCCAGGCGTGCAGTAGCTGAGAATTGATCTGAGAGGTAGTTAGCTATGTTAGTAAGGCAGCATAGAGATGCACCTTATAGACTAGTTAAATAAGCGATATATATGGAGCATAAGCTTTCGTGAACTTGAGCTGTGAAAGGATAAGCATAGATCAGTGTATAAAGTAGAGTGGGTATTTGAATCAAATCAAAATCAAATCACTTACTCTCCTTTTTACACTGATCTGTGCTTGTCCTTTCATAGCATCTGATGAAGTGAGCCTGAGTTCACAAAAGCTTAGGCTTTCTCTGCATACCTTATTTAGTTAGTTTGGGGTGCATATCTGCCCTGCCTTCTCTTAGATTTGATCTGCCTGCGAACAAAAACATCTAGGAGTTGCTCCAGGAAACCCAGGGTGGTGAATTAAAAACTGATGTAAGTGATTAAAAACTGATGTGTCTTTGCATCAAGAATGATGTGGACAGTTTGGAAAGAGTCCAGTGCAGAGCAAGAGAAATGATTGGGGACCTGGGAGGTAAGACTTGTGAGGAAAGGCTGAAAGAACTAGGGTTATTTAGTCTGGAGAAGAGGAGACTGAAGGGGGATTTGATAACAGTCTTCAAATACCTGAAGGGCGATTAGAGAGGATAAGTTCTTCTCTGTGGCTGAAAGGGACCGGACTAGGAGCAATGGCCTCCAACTGGAGCAGGAGAGATTTAGGTTGGAAATGAGGAGAAACTTTCTGCCTTTGAGGCTGATCAAGCATTAGAACAGGCTGCCCAGAGAGGTTGTGGAAATATCCATCCTTGCAAGTTTTCAAGAGCTGGCTGGACAGACTTTTGGCTCGGATGGTCAGGGATGATCCTGCCTTGAACTGGATCTGGACTAGATGCCCTTGTGAGATCCCTTCCAGCCTTAATTTCCTATGATCCTGTATGGCCTGAGGTTAGGATGAGTAAGATCTAGCATCCAGCTGAGCAACAACATCCAGCACTGTCCTCATCAGTGCTGAAAAGGAAGAGTCTTGGGGAAAATTAAAGCTTTGGGTTTCAGGGCTCACCCCATCTCTAGCTGTTCAGACTGGGAGGAGACCTTCTCCAGGGACAAAATATTGCCCATAGGCCAACTCTGGGCTTCTTTACCCTTGAGTGTGGCTGCCATTACGGACAGGAGGCTGGACTCGTTGGATCCTGGTGTGCAAATCAGAACCACTCTCATACAATGGTATAGACAGGAGGAACCAATTTGCCCCCTTCCTTTACCCCACCTCAGGCAGCATCTGCTGCTGGTTTACTAGCATCACTATGGCTTGCTGGGGGGAGGCAGGGAAGCAGTAGAATTGCCTCCTGTTCTTAGCCAGAGACGAGACATTTGAAAGGGAGATGCCCTTTCAGGTGATAGGGAGGTTTGTGGGTGTTTTGCCCAGCCAGACACCAGCCTGCATCCAGACCAGTGGAAAATCAAATGTTAATCGCCAGGAAATTATCCATTTTCTGTTAATTAGCTGCTGTTCACAGCCCCCTCGCTCCTCTTTTTTTTTTTTTAAATTAAATTTTGCAGTACTTAAGTGCTCATTACAATTTACAGCGACCGTAATCTCTCTGGAGCAGGGTTAGCTGGGAGAGCAGCTGGACTCCGGGGTTAACCATGACTAACGAAAATACCTTGCTCGTTAACTCCCACCTAACGAAGGCGAGGCTGGCAGAGCAGATTAGAGCTGGCTATTCCAGGGTTTTTCTTCCCCTGCCTGTTCCCTAGTTTTGAGAGAGGCTAAAAAAAATGCAAAATAAACAGCAAAGGGAAATCTAGGGAATAGAACGGGGCGGAGGGATGTAGTTCAATGCCGGGCACGTCCACCTCAGCGCTCTCCCTCTTTCCCTGGCTACACCATCGGGAAGCTCATAGCTACACAGTTTTCTTTTGCAGCTAACTTACGATGCCAGCCACTGGCCCCATGCATCTTGCCACAAAATCCATCTTTGCAAGTCCACAGAGTGGGGACCAGGGATAGAAGGGGAGTCGCTCACTTTATCACCATAACTGCAGCTGCTGCTTCACAGATAACCCAGGCGGTTCAGCACGAGCCCCAGACCCGCAAGGTCTCACATACATGCTCAGCCTTGAGTAGGTCTGCTGCTTGTAGGCAGCCCCAGCTCACTCGGCCTCCGGAACAGGGGTCGGGGCCTGGGCTTGGGGACGGGGTCATCTGTGAGCACGTGCACAGCGTTTGGGCTCCAGTGACCCAGTAAGCAGCATCCGTCTGAATTTCTCAGGGTGTTTGGGCAAGTGCAAACCTCCCCCAAGCCACATCATAACCGGTTTCCCTTGTCGCCCATGCACATACATGCTCTCAATCTGTCAGTCTGTCCCAACCCCTGCCCCCTTCCCAAAGGCCTCAGGCACAGCTGTCAGCAGCCGGAAGGGCAGATGGAAGCAACGGCTGCTTGTATTCCTCGTTAGTAATGCGGCTTGCCCCAGGGCAGTGGCAGGAGGGCCCACCTGAGCAGGCTGAGCCAGGCCCCTGGGACAAGGGTGCTATCCCATTGCTGAGAGCTTCCCTGCTCCTCTTGAGCTGATACTGGGGTCGCTTCTGCTTTGGTCCTGGCACCGGGAGGGAGCACCTGACCTCTTCCCACTGTACTGACCTGCCTCCTGTCCCCCTACCTTCCTGGCCTCTCCCCAGGGTATGACACCCCCTTCCCCCCTCCACCCCCCCCCCACACACACAAACACACATGCACCCTCTCACACACATGTGCCTCCCCCACCCCCCATCCACCTACGCTGCAGGGGGGAGCAGGGATTTGCCACTTCCTGACTCGGACCAAGCTGCAGGAAGCAGCCGCCAGTAATTTGGCGTTTGCATCTCCATGATCTTCCCAGCTGAGGAGCCACCTCCCGAGGAATCCCCGCACTGCACAGCATGGGACCCCTGCAGCACGGAGGTGCAGACTAGGATAGCAACACATGAAGGTCCCTGTTGGGTTGAGGGGGGCAGATGGGGGTCTGCTGCATGGTACCGGGAGTGCAGCAAGATGGGATGGGTCTCCATGGGGAAAGCAGCCCCTGGATTCCTAGGAGCACAACGTGGCTTAGAGGTGAAAGGGGGCTCAGGCCCATAAGGGGCCAGGGGCAGCAGCACCCCATTGCCAGGCTACAGGTGCATGCAGGGATCCCCGTTCAGCAGGGTGAGACAGCGGGTGCAAGCTGGGAGAAGGGAGGATGCTAAACGGGGAGGCGGCATTCTGCTCCTGGACCTCATAGTCTCTGCTGCTTCCTTCTCCCCTTCGGTTCCTCGTCAGTCTTATCCCCGAGCCCCCAGGTGATGCAGGTACAAGGGTGTATGTGCGGTCAGGGAGGAAGATGCATGATGACCTGGGCGCAGGGATGAGCATTCCCCGGGGTTTCAGCAGGGAGCCTCTCTGCTTCCCCTGCAGGGCTTTTCCATGTGGCAGCTGGGTGCTGTAGAAGCAGCCAGGGCAGGGTGCGGCAGCAGGTGCCACGGTAGAGGCTCCACTCTGTCTGATTTTTTTTTTTAATCTTTGGCTCCTGCCCAAGAATAAGGAAGAACTGGCAGTGTTTACAGCAAATATGTCCACTTGCTCCGCTGCTCCCATCAGCACAGCTGGTGCCAGCACATCTCTGTATGAATCGGGCACAAGAAACAGGTCCACGGCATGCAGTATAAATACGTGGTTCTCTCACTACACCAGTGTGCAATACAGCAGGTGCACAGTGCGGCTGCCTGGGAACAGCACGGCTGAGCCATTGCAGCAGGTGAGATGCACACCTTGAGGGGTGCAGGAGCATGGCACGTGTCGTCTGTTGTGTCTAAACAGGTACGGACACAGCAGCTAAAACTGGTGTGTGTGCACCTATAAAAATGTGCTTGCACGTGTCATTCACAGCTGAGCTGTGCTGTGTGACTAGTGTACAATATGTATGGAGACAACCGAGTGAAAATATTCGGAGCGAAGCATGAGCCATAGATAGAGGGCATCAGGGTCAGGTAAGAAATTCCCCTGACAGGCCAAGCTCTTCCTAATTGCCAATCATAAGGCCTTTTGTACCTTTTTCGGAAGCATCTGGCAAGAGCTGAATGCCAGGATCTCAGACAAAAGGGAGATTGCTGGCCTGACACGGTGTGGCCATGCCGGTATCCCCACGTTCGAATGTAGAAAGTCATTCCTGCACATCAGATATGGGCCGGGCAGCTGACAGGCTGAGATGTCTTGGGACCAGCGGGAGCAGAGGCTGCTTCACTTTCTCTGCTCCGGTCGCCTTGAGCGACAGTGCTGGGAGCCTTCAGTGCTTAGCAGCGTTAAGATAGGACGGCTTGCAAATTGTTCCAGCTCCAGCATCAGCCTTCTTTCTTAAGCCAGGAATGCGCTTCCCCTAGCACTTTGTTCTGGGCCCGTGTTGGTGGCAAGCAGTGCGCGAGGGGCACTGGGTTTAAATGTGTCTGTTTTGGAACCCCTCTGCAGCTGGGAGTGTGGCAAACTGCTTTTTTATCTGGTTCCTTGTAGGATCTGAGCAGTTTGATAACTGAGGATCTGAGCTCCTTGATAAAATTGGTGCCCGGGGGAGGGGGGGCGGCAGCAGCATTGCTTAGCTATGGAGGGGGGAACTTGAGACCTGGTTTTAGAGCCCACTTTTGCAGGGTGTCCTCAGTTCCTACAACCTGTGCTAAAACTGGGGGATGAGGTCAGTCTCCAAGCCTGAATTACTCCCTCTCCTTCGCCCCGCACTCTTTTGTCCATTGTTTCTTCCTTTCTGTTAGGCAAATGTGGGGAAATGTTTCCAGCCAGCCCTCTTCTCCCCCCACCCCCCCTGTGCGAAGGGCAGGGAATTGGGGCATGGGGCTCCAGAAGTGCCCAGAACAGATGAGCGCAGTTGTGTGGCACTGACCTGGGGGTGAGCTGCAGGCAGGGGATGGCTAACAGGCATGGCTGAGTCTGCCATAAAATACCTGGCAGCTTTTGCAGCGATGACAGAGCTTGCATGTGTAAGCATGCCCCTTCCCTGCCTTGTCTGTCAGGGATGTGGAGTGCAGGCCAGCCTTCTCTAGTGCCTTCTTCTCACAGTAGCACCAGGAGACACCAGCCCAGCCCAGGGCCCTGGTGTGCATGTGCTGCGTGGGCACGTAGCAGGTGATAATGTCTGCCCCAGGAGCAGAGACACCAAAGAGACAAGAATCAGAGGGGAAGCAGAGGGCTAGGGATGTGGGTAAAGTCACCATGAGGCGGTGACCAGGCCAGGGAGAGCATGGGGGCTCCTTGACCCCCCAGTGCCTTGTGCCCCTGCCTGGATGCAGATTCCTTCATGGATTCATTCTGCATCAAAGCCAAACTGGTTTCATAGGAAAGTAGGCCTGGAAGGGACGTCATGAGGTCATGTAGTCCAGCCCCCTGCTCAAGGCAGGATCATCCCTGACTAAGGAAGCTATCCCAGCCTCTTGCAAACTTCCAAGAGTGATTTCCACAACCTCTAGGTAGCCTGTGCCAGTAGTGCCTGACCCACCTTCAAAGTCAAAAAGTTCCTCCTCGTCTCCAACCTAAATTTCCCCTTCTGCAGACCATTGTTCCTAGTCCTGTCCCCTTCAGCTACAAAGAAAAGCCCATTTCCATCCTCTCTGTAATTGCCCTTCAGGTATTGGAAGACTGTTATCAAATCCCTCCTCAGTCTTCTCTTCTTTAGACTAAATAACCTTAGGTCTTTCAGCCTTTCCCCCCCGGCCCCTAATCATTTTTGTTGCTCTGCACTGGACTCTTTCCAAACTGTCCACATGGTTCTTGCAGTGCAGGGCCCTAAACTGGACACCGGACTCCAGGTGAGGCCTCACCAGTGCTGAATAGTGGGAGCCTCACTTCCCTTGATATGTGTGTGACACTCCTGTGAATACAACCCAGCCTGCAGTTAGCTTTTTTTTTCTTTTGCAATGAGAGCACACGGCTCATTCATCTTAGGGTCCGCCGTAACCCCCAGGTCCTTTCATTCATTGCCTCCCTTCTGCAGTCGCAAAGCTGAACATCTCACCCTGCATCCCAGTGGGGCTCCCGGCGTCCGTCGGCTTCACGCCTGGCTTGGAAGTGCTGGGGGCCCGCTGTCGGAGTAAGGCCAGTACACACAGCAGATCCAGCTGTGCACTGGAAAGGGGCAGAGAGGTACAAGGCAGAGGGAGCTTTTGAAAGGGGGGTTGTTCTCGGTGTAATTGCCTGAGTCGAAGGGAAGTGGGCCCCTCCGTCTGTCTGCTTTAGGCAGCGGTGTGATCATTGCCGGCCTGCCTCTGTGGGGCTGGAACAGAGCCAGAGGGACAGGAGAAGGAGGGTTAATCCATGGGCGAGAGCAGCGCCCCGGGTCCGTGCAAGGGCTGGCCGGGAGGAGGCAGCTGGGAATGCTCTGAAGGCCAAGGGGGGGAAGAGTGGGGGCGGGGAGCGCCATGGGTTTGATCAATCGATCTGTCTGGGGTGGGGGCTGGGGGCGAATCACATGCATTCCTCTCATTTACCAGCTGACAGAGCTCCGGGAGGGCAGACGGCTGCTCCTGGAAATTATTAATGGCTTGGCGAGAGGCGCTGGGCTGCCTCGTCATGAGGCAATTAGAGGCGAGAGAGGAGCGTGGCCGCGGCGGCTCTGCGGCCGGGCTGTAATGAGCTCTGGTGGGGGGAGCGGGGGCGGCATGCGTCTCATGAGCTGGAGCGGCCCCCGCGCACGGCCGCCACCTCATCGCCTTGCAACGGTTTCGTGCCGGGGGGCAGAGAGGACGGGCATTTTCCTTTGCCGAGGGGATAACCGTGGCTCTTCTCACACACCAGCGCCTTGGGGTCAAGGGGGATCCATAGCCGGTGCATCTCCGGTGGGGGCCAGGGACGGCACATCCCTCACGGCAAGTCATCTGTCACCCCCGGTGCCCTCGGCTAGGCACGGAGGTGGGGACCAGCCTATACCATAATAGCACTGGCTGACGATGACAAATCTCCCGCCGCTCCCTCAGGCCCCTCTCGCTTTCAGCCCCCTGCTCCTGGATGCTCAGCTGGGTTTTTTTCTGCGTAGGAGCCATGCTTGCTGGCTAGCAGCATGTGGGGGAGGCAGGGAGCTGCTGTCAGGCTGGGGTGGGGGCATTGGAGCTCCGCAGGGGTGTGCAGCCCCTCCCAGCTTGATGTAGTGGCATGGCCTCTGGGAAGCCAGGATCATCTAGGAGCATGGGTGTCGAGCTCGCAGGTAGGGATGCCCTGGGAAGGAGCTGTGCAGCTAGATGCTGCTCCAGGTGAGCATGCAGAGAATGAGGCAGAGGGAAGACAAACACTGCGGCGCTGCGTGGCGCTGCAGCCTCCTAACTCGGTGCCCAGCAGGACTCCCTGCCAGCCATGTGAGCCCAGGACACTTGGGGACCTGCAAGAGGCTCGGCCCTGTGGCAGTAGGCACAGGACACACAGGACCTGCTTCTTGCCTCAGTTTCTCTGCCCAAGGAATGGGGATGGGAACACGCAGGGCCTGAGAGCATAAGGTACAACGTGCCCAGAGAGCTGGGAGGCAGGAAGGGTAGGGCAGCATTGAAAGGGCTAGCACCTGGAGATGGGCACATACAGGCTTTCTGATGAAACTGTTCTCCGTGCATCTCTGCCTCCTTGTTTCATGCATGTGGGCTGCTTATTTTGGTTGTCTGGCTGCAGTGAATGGATTCGCCCCTTGGCCGTGGCTGGAACACTTTCCCCTTTCTCCTAGGAGGCCAGTTTCCATCTCTGCTTAATCTGGTTTAATTCTGGCTTTGCGTCTGCCTAGCTCCGGGGGCCTCTGTGGGTGAGATCGCCCCAGGCCCCAGCCTGGCAGGAGAGGATGTGCCCGTGCCACTGCTTCTGCGCGGTCTTGAGCAGCCATGAGGAACCGAGTCCTAGGGTGAGGCAATGCTTTGGACTAGAGCTGGTGTGAGCATGGACATGGCCAGCTTGGCCCAGACTCGGGGCCCATTTTTGCTGGTGTCCCATCTCCAGCAGAGGCTTCCTCAAAGGGAGCTGGAGGATTATCGCCTCTTCCCTGCGTTAGGTCTTGCCTTGAACTCTGATAGTTAAGGACAGCTTTGGCCTGAGCTGGTCGGAGGTGATGCTCGCTTTGGCGGCCCTCCTTCAGCCATCCCTCAGCCCTTTGTGGTTCCCACCGAACTCTCGGTCCCAGGGAGGCTGGGGATGGCTTTGTGCAGCCCGTGTCCCGTGCTTTGCAGCCCACTGATCGCACACAGCCAAACCCAGCACGGCGGCTGCAAGCCTCCCGGGAGCACTGGCGGGTTTCCCGTCCCGTGTCTGCCCCTCCCCCCTGCACCGGTAATAGCTTCATCATCACAGTGATTAATGCAGGCTTCCCAGCGCCCACCCTCCGCCTGCACCGTCTGGGAAGCCAGGCTCGTATCTCGGCGGCTGCCTGGCAGGGATCCCTGGAGGCAGGGCGCGGGGGAGGATCGTGCACGGAGGAGCCTCCAGCGTTCCAGGTGCTGCCACGGGCCCCCTGGCACTCAAGGGGCCAGCGAGGTGTGCAAGCAGGGGCTGGGATGTGAGACCCGGGGGTGACAGCCCTGCTCCGTGCTGCACCTCTCAGCCTCCGAAAAAGGAGTGGGGGGGGCTGGTCTCCCCAGGCTTGCCCTCCATGAGCCATTGGGCTCACTCAGGGACTGCGTGGTCCTCAGGCCATGCCGTTTGGCTGCAGCCCAAGGACGCTCTTCCCAAGCCCGGCACGGAGCAGTGGTTAGACCTCAGCCTCCAGGTGGGCACAGCACAGGGTGGGGGGGCAGGGGCAGGGGGCTGGCATGTGGTGCTGAGCTGGACTGGCGCAGGGCAGTTCTGCATCTCTCTTAAGGAAGCAGGGCTCAGCCGGTGGGGGTTTGGTTCTCCTGTTTCCCATGGGATGTCGGCCTGCCTCCCCAGCCTGTCTTAACTAGCGGAGGGCTGGGGCTGTGGGGGGAGAAGGGGCTCTCTGGTCCATGCCTCTTGAAGGCCTGCAGGCCACCAAATGATGGGCCTGGCATCCAATTCCCGGTCGCAGCTGGGCTCAGGGGCCTCCCACAGTCCCACTCGGATGAGCTCTCGCTGCCGGTAAGTGGAGCTGACAGGCCTTTTTGCTAGCGCCACGTGATGGATGGGAGCGAGCTGGTTTTTCTGCCCCCGCCGCTGCTGGCTCCCACCTCTCCCTGCCTGTGCAGAGACAGGCTTCGCAGGTGCCCATCAATATTCTCCCAGGCGGCGGGCGGCAGCGCCATCCATCTTCCACCCAGCCTGCCCCGCAGGGGGAGCGCTCTGCATGGCTGCCGGGGCGAGCTCCATCAGCCGCGCTCCCCGGCGAGCCTAATGAATGGGGGCTGCAGGCAGCGCGCGCTCAGCTGGGGGAGAGTGCGGACGGCTGCCGCCGGGAGCACCGGCAGCCAGCTTATTAATGACTCTGTCTCCAGCCCAGTGAAGAGGAGAAGCCGGCTGGCAGGGGTGGGGACGGGGCTGGGCCGTAGGAGCTGCAGCAGGGCTGCGAGGAGTGCAGCATGGCCAGGTTCCCGGATGGGGGCATGAGGAGCATGGGTACCTGACAGCTCCTGGGGCAGGATAAAGGCCTTTCACCTCCCTTCAGCACTGCTTTGAGTGCAGAGCATCTCGTGCCAGCCCTGTAGGCAGAGAAACCCTCCCCTCAGCCTGGGGTGAACAAAGGGCTAAGTTGAAGAGCTCAAAGCACTAGGAGCCTGCGGCCATAGAGATGGGAGCGTAACATAGCCCGTGGGGCTGCAGGGTCCCTTCGAGTCTGGGCCCCTCTGCTGAGACTTTCCAAGGGGCTGAGCACAGCTGTGCGAGGGCCCCGAGTGAAGCTTTGGCTCCCCAGTGACCTTGGCTTTGCAGGGGGCATCCAACCTAAGCTGTGCCCTGAGCAAACACTTGTGCCTCTTGGGTTGCACTGATGCAGTTGCCATGGGGCCAGCCCACCCTAGTTCGTACTGTTGGTGAATCCCCTTTCCCCTTGCCCTGCTTTCCTTCCCGTTGCCCTCCTCTCCCCTGAAGCCGAGGTGGGACACCCAGTCTAGCATCCGGGAGCTGCATCTTGCTCTGCTCAGCACCTTGCTAGTGCCTCTGCTGCCGTGTAACTGCCAAATCAGAGCCAGACACGGGAGCTCCCTGGCACATGGGGCAACAGCCCCTCACATCTGCTCCCTGCCAAGCCCTCCTGCACCTTGGCAGATATGCCCAGGCCATGGTGAGGCTCATACTTTGCTCTAAGCATTGTGTGGGGGACAGGCTGCCTGACCAGTGGCCAGGAGAAGGTGCTAGCTGCTCTGCCCTGGGCTGTGGCCATGAGGGTGTGCAGGGCCCTGGCTGCCATTGCAGGGATTTTGTGTCATTTATTATTTTTCTTAATGAATTGCAGGGAAGACAGAAGCCAGGAAAGCATCGAGAGAGAAGGAAAGCCCGGACGGAGACTCAGACCTGAGCAGTGAGGGGGAGGATGAGGACCTGGACGATGATGATGACGATGAAGGAGAGTATGAAGTGGAGGAGGAAGAGGAAGGTAGCGATTCCAATGGTAAGGAGCAGAAAGAGGTGGCAGAGGCCTGGCTGTCCCCGGGAGGTTGGGGTGGGGGGAACTGTAGTGGGTCTTTAAGCACCAGGCTCCCCCCTCTTCAACCTGGCTTCACCAGAAAGGCAGGCATCTCTCCCCCCTTGCCAGGCCTGGAGGTTTTCACCCTTCTGAAGCTGGGTGCTGCAGCAGCTGGGATGCCGTCAGAGACCTGAGCAAAAGGGTTAAGGTTTATGAGGTGCTGGTGCTAAGAGGCTGCCAGGGGGCTTTCATCTCTGCTCAGGGCCCTCCTGCCAAGAGGGACTGGCCTGGCCTGCCTCACTGGGCCCTGGTTACAAGTCTTTCCAGGCTCTCTACACATGCACCCAGACACTGAGCATCTCCAGGGCTCAGCACCACACAGTGTTTTTTCTTTTTGGGCTGCTGGTTCTGCCCTTCGTGGGCAGCGAGGAGGAGGTGCTCCCAGCAGCAGCAAAACAGTTAATGATCTCTGCAGCTGCAGCCCCGCTGCCTTCCTGCCATCTATGCTCCCAGCCATGGCCTGCCCCCCTCAGCTTACAGCTGCTGCCCGAGAAGGGGATTCACGCAGGCTATGCACGGCTGCTCTGGACGGCACTGGCACTGCTTAGTGCCCGCAGAGAGGAAGCACAGCTGGTCTCTGATGCTGCCTGAGCACCTCCAGCCATGCGCCCAATCTGGGTCACCCTGGGCCAGCAGGACCCCACCTCGCTCTAGTCCATGGCAGGTGGGCACATGTTCCTAGAAGCAGTTTTGGCTGTGCTCGGCCAGTGCTAGCCATGCCTTGCTTGCAAGGGGCTTGGGGCTGGAAAGGGAGTGCTGGGCTTTGCAGAGAAGCCCCTTCCCCTGCCTCCTCTTACCCATATCCCCTGGGGGCTGAGCATCAGCAGGAAGCAGCTGCGGTCTGTCCTGGAGGGGCAGGTTTCCTGTGCTGCAGGGGGAATGGGGGAGAGAGTGAAAGCGTTCCCTGACACCTGGCTACTTTAGCATGGCAGATGGCAGAGGCTTGGCATCGATGCCTTCATGGCGATGCCTGGAATAGATGCGCTTGCAACGCACAAGCTAACGCTGCCGCCAAGGCCCGGAGCACTTTTCTTTCTGTCCTTCCAGCCCTTTCCCTCCAGGCCCAGTTACAGCGAGAGCTTCCCTGTAGCTGTAGTAACCTGCCTGTCCCCAGGGGCCAAGGGAGCATGGGCTAAAGCTGGTGGAGCCTCATGGAGCCTGACTGCACAGCTGGGGTGCACCTGGACTGACTGCTCCCGTCCCACTGGGTTTCACAACCATCGATCAGCAAAGGCAGGGCTCAGCCTTGAGCTCAGCATGAGAGCAGGTCATCACGCGCTGCACTGGGCCTCAGCCCAAAGCACGTGGCACAGCCTGGTCCTGCGGCAGGCTCCACAGGCTCCAGTCCCATAGCAGCATCTCTGCCAGCCTCCCTGGAAACAGCCCAGCAGTGCTCCCTGCCTGGCTGCAGGCTGTTCCTGCCTTAGGGAGTCATGGAAAGCAGGAGCATGGCCCCCCTGCACCACCACCCCCCGGCACCGCGTTGAACTCCTCCCCCTGCTCCGCACCAGAGCAGGTGCTGCCCTGGGCACCTGGCAGTGTGCCCTCCCCTCCCCCCAACCCCTGCTGTCTGAGAGCTGCAGCAGCACTGATAAATTAATTAGCGCCCATGATTAATTAGTGATGAGCCGCCTCCGCTTGCCTCGCTCCCAGCCGATAAAGCAGGATTTACACCTCTCTGCTCTTTCCTTCCGCAGGGGAGGCTGAGGGGAGCTTGCAGCTTGGGGAACAGACCAGCCGGCGGAGACGCGGCACCCATGGGCTGACCAGGGCCGACCTGGAGCAGCTGGCCCAAGGCGAGGAGGATGTCGTGGAGGACCTTGATGTCTCTGACGAGGACTGAAGGCCTCAGAACCTCATGGACAATGGCACATGGCTGCAGAGGGCAGTCACTGGCTGGTTCCACGGCACGGCCCTCTCCCACCCACTTCCCAGGAGGCGGTAAGAGCCCCATGGGGCGGGCAGCCGCCTGCCACGGGGTGCAGGGGAGGGTTCCCTCACCAAGGCAGTGAAGACGCCACTTGGACTCTTCAGCCGTTTTCCCACCAGAGTTTTATGGTTTTTGAGAACGCAGTAAAATTTGTGGTCAGGTCTGGGCCAGTAAAACAGCTCCGCAGAGGTAATAAAAACACCCTCATTAAAATCCAACATTCAGAGCCAACCAAGGCTCACTGCAGCTCCACCAGAGCGGTGAGGAACCGAACCGCAGGGCAGAGGGGGTGCTAGCCCTACCGAAGCTCCAGTCTGCGGGGCCACCCACCCCTGGGCAATGTCCAGGGGCCACCCACTGGCTCCCCAGACCCCAGGCTAAAGTGCCTCAGCTCTGCCAAGTCCTCAAGGACTAATTGCAACGTCGGTACTGGAGTTTCCCACTGCCACCCAAAGCAGACCAGCCCCATGCACCACTGCAAATGGTTGAGGGTGTTGCCTCTCACTGATGTGCAGAGTGGGAGTTCTGGGGCAGGTCCCCCCAGGAACGATGCAGGCAGGCGGCTCGGCCCTGAGAAATCTCACCCACCTTCTGGTGCAGCTCTGCTCTGTCTTAAGTGGAGAACGCCCCCCTAACCAGAGCCAGCAGGAGGGCTTCTCACATGCGTTCAGTCATGGCTGGTTACGTTTGTGATGAAAAGGCTCTTCATGCCATCGGCCCTGCAGAGCCACAGCCCCAAGCACACGAGCTGGGCTCTCTCCCAGCTCCAGCGCCTCCAGCTGCCTTGTCCACCCCGCTCAAAGGGTGGACAGCATGTGCTGCTTCCAGCTTGCTCAGTCTTTCTCCTTGTTGCTTCCCATGGGCTGAGCCCATAGCATAAGGACACGGCTGCAGAACTAGGCCACCTGAGGTTTTGGCCTTTGGTGCTTTTGCTGCTGTGAGAGCAAAGCTCACAGTCTTCTGGGAATTACTTGTGCAAGGAACTCAGCAGTGAGACAGATCACTGCTCCCTGCCTGCACCCCCTCATCTCCTCTGCGTTATCAGCACCTGATAGTTGGTCACTGCTGGGCCACTTGCCCTTATTTGCCTTCCCCTCGGATGGTGATGTGAGGCAGAGCATGCTGTCTCCTTACGCTCCAGAGCAGAGCAGGCTCAATATGGGAATCATTGAGATAGATGGGGAAAGCGGAGCCTTGGCAGGGCATTAATCAAACGCCTTTCTAGAGCAAGGCTGCAGCCTCACGCCACTTGCTGCCCTGCTCCTCGGGGCTGGCAGTGATTGCTCTCTGCTTGGAGAGGAGATGGGAGACATACTAGGTACCTGTCTCTCCCCTTGACTTTGTCCTGATGCTGCTCACGTCTCGTCTTCTCTGGTGACCACAGTAGCAGGTCCCAGTTACCTGCGTCCTATGCTGCAGTCCCAGGCAGCCAAGAGCAGGGCTTGGTGGCTTAGCACCATGAAGGCAATACAGCTTCCCCTTGGGCTGTGCTTCCCCAAAGCCAAGTGGGAGCCAGAGTGTATCACGGTTTCCGTCCAGTGCAAGGACAGCAGCCATCGCCCTCACTCCAAGCTCCCTGCTCCTTGGTTTGTGCAGTTTCTCCGCTCCTGCTCCAGGACATCATTATTGCTCTGGCAGTAGCACTGGGGGCATTTCCAGCTAAACCTGAGCTTCTTGCTGGTGTTTTGGGAAAGGGGCTCACCTGTTTTTTTTCCCCTCTCTTAATTTCATTGGTAATGGTTTAAATGACCTATGGACTCCAAATTTGTGGTCAGACAACAGGCAAGAGCTTTCTCCTTACCTCACTGTGTTTTGCCAGGGCTAGGAGCTGCCTTCAAAGGCAACAGTAGAGTTGAATAACACCCCTTCCCACCATGGGGCTTGTAGGTGCTAGGGGTGTCAGAGGAAGGGCTGTTCTCTGCAGCCCGAAGATGGCTGTTGTCTCAGCACAGCCCCCAAGACTCGCGCTGACCAGCCAAAGATGGTGCAGTCCTGGCAACACGCAGTGCCTTTCTGCAGAGCCACTGGAGTGCAGTCCATGACGTGGATGAGCTCAGAGATGCACCATCCAGCCGCCATGGGGAGCGGCGTTTGCAAAGCTGGGGTGCGACTCCTGCAGCCACGTGGCCAGGTTTCGTTATGTTCCGACCGGACTCCACAGGCTCACCACATCCTGTGACAGCAGAGTCCGTGCTGCTGTATGCCAGCAGTGTCCTGGACTGCAGGCATGGTGCTGGGGGAGCAAGTCGTTTGCAGCAGCTGCGTTGGGGGTACTCTGGGAGCCAAACTCCCTCTGCTATCATGAGTTGTGCATGTGAGAAAAAGGGAGCAGGGCAGTCTGTCCATCCTGCGATCTGTTGTATTAAGTGGCAAGAAGGGAAGTGGGGGGGCAGACTCCAAACTTTTTTTCCTCTACTTTTTAAAAAGCTCAAAAGAGGAATTTCACTTTGAAGCAAAAGAAAACTGGTCCCATTTCGGTTTAGGTTCCCCTCTAGAGATGGAGCAGAACCAAATTCTTCCTGCTGAGAGAAAGTGGCAGTTGTACTAACCCCTCTTGTCTGTGGCTGTCAAGTTTTACCTTCAAGACAGTTCTGACTTGCTCTGCAAATACTTCCTGCTCCACCCCTGCCTGCGCAGCCCCAGTTTGGGCCTTCCCAGCCCATCTGCCTGTGGGGGCTTTAGCAGCAAGAGCCTTTCAGCCCATTTCTCGGTGTTGCTCTTTCTGGTCATTCACCTGGACTGGGCTCTTCCTCCCAGCCATCTCGCAGTACAGGCAGGACCCAGGTCGAATGCAAAAGAAACATGTTCTCAATGCACAGGGCTTGCAATCCTCAGCGTGAGCATGTGGGAGACGTCTGCACATACCTGAGCACCGGCAGATGCCGGCCCGGGAGAAGCATGTACCCTGGGTAAATTAAGTGGTTTTTTTATTTAAATCGATTGCTGGAAAGCCGTTATCGTGACGTGATGGATAATGACAATTCTTTTTACAATATAAAGAAGCTAATGTACCACCAAGCTATTTGTTAAGGAAAAAAAAAAAACCCCAAACGGTAGCACGTGCAACGTTTAAACAAAAAGGAGAGAGAGAGAGAGAGAGAGAGAGAGCAAGAAGTACCACATGTGATTGTTGCTCACAACTGTACACGTCACAGAAGGGCACCTCCGGGAATCACCGTCTCGTTCACAGTAGTAAAAACCCTTCCCATGTCCAGCCTGAGTTCCCTGCCCCCGTGGGCACGCGCAGGGCCCGGCCTTCTGGTGCTTAGCAGCCCAGAATGTGCAACTACGCCCGCCTCTGTAACAAGGCTTGTAGAAAAAGAGCACCCCCTTTCCCCAGACAAACAGGCAATGAGACACACGTCTGCTGTACACGTCCCGGCAGTGCTGGGAGATGCGCAGGAGAACCCCCGCCCCTGCTGGGCACACGCTCTCCTATTGCAGTTTCTTTTTAAAACAAAATGTTATTTTTTTATATATATATATATATATATATATATATATATATAAAATGTCCTGAAGGGGCTGGGGATGGGAGGGAAGCCACCAGAGTCTCTTGTCTCTGTGTGGTGGTGGCAGGGGCACCGTGCCATGGGGGGTGCAGGGGGGGGTGAGAGCCGCCTGTGCCGTACCATCACACTGAAGTAAACATGGACCAGAACTTGCCTTGGTTTGCCTTTTTTTTCTCGTCTTTTTTTTTTTTTTTTTTTTTTTGTCTGTCTTTGGTATTGGTTCAAAAGTTGCTAGAGATGCATAGACACCTGAATGAGGAACTGAGGACAGGCTCCAGGGAGGGAGCTGTCTGCAAAGGAAAAAGAGGGGCAGGGAGGGGGGGGTTGGCGGCTCCCAGCACAGAGCATACTCCCTCGGCGAGCAGCCCCCCACCCTGATCAGAGCCATGCCCAGGAGTCCTCCAAAGCCGCCTTCCCTCGAAGGCAAAGAAGCATCCAATTCCCCGCCTGCCACGTGCTGTCTGCTCTCGGCAGGGGAGCGAGCGGTTTCCGTCCCTCTCCAAACCCTTGTGTTTTCCCCGTGAGCTGCTTTCGGTAAATCTTTGGATTATTTTCCTTCCTTTTGAACTTTGAGCTTTTTCTTCTTTTAAACAAAATGAATGCACCACAAAAAAATAATCATTATTATCATCCCTCTTTCCTGGGCCCTCCGCTGCACACCACTGAGGCCGGGGTGGGGGGTTCCTTGTCTCTCGCACTCGGTACCTTTGAGTTCATCCAGCTGTGTCTCAGTTCTGGAGGGAGTCAAGAGCCACCATGCAGTTAAGATGGAGGTTTTGTGGTGTCGTTGATGCCAGCCATTAAGGGAGGGTTTCCATTCTCCTGCTTTGGCGAGATGCGGCTGGCGGGGAGCAGGCCAGTGCTGAATGGGGAGGCCACGCTTCCAGTAGAGGACGGGCGGAGGTCCGTAGGAGGCAGGTCCCGGTCTGGAGGCCGTAAGCCTGGGGGCTGCAGTGGGAACGCCATGGGGAAGCTTGCCATGTACAGAACCCTGCCAACTCTCTTGGCAACCTACGGACAGAACAAAAGCAGGATAAAAAGGGTACAGGAATGGACACTATGCTGTACATGTTAGCTGGAGGCCACGTTCCCACTCAGAGCTGCAGGCTGCTTAGAGATGGGTAAGGGTATGGGAGGAACTGCGTGTTTGGACCACCCCCCCCAAACATGTGATGAAGACAGACCCAAAGCTGGTCCTGTGCCACTCTCCGCACAGCATGCACCAAATTAGGGCACCCCAAAGAGAGAAAGAGCAGAGCAGGAGCACCTCTCCCGGTCATACCTTACCCTCCTAGGGCCAAAAAACAGACAGCTGCCCAAGGCCAAGGGGGAGTATTGGGACTTGGCTCCCCACTCCTTCCCTCCATCCCAACTCGGATGGGCATGGCTCCTGTCCCTGCCCCAATACATGACATCAGCCACTGATGGCTCCTGGCCTGCACAGGAGCCCTGTGCAGAATGCCCTCTTCCCCAGGGAAGGCTGCAGGCAGAGGTGCAGGCATGCTACCACTACATCTTGCTCTCAAGCCTGGAGGAAGCTGCCTCAGGATTTTACCCATCAGAGAAGCTGCCTCTGATCTCCACAGCTCATGCAAAAGCCAGCCCCTTCACTGGCATAGCACATGCCCCCTTCCTCCAGCCAGGAGCTCTAGACTGTCCCTTCCTGAGCCACTGCACTAGGTCTGAGTGGAGCCAGCTGCGGTGCACAGCTCAGGGGATGCAGCAAGAAAACAGAGCAGGGGGCTGGGAGCTGACAGCAGGAGCCCTCAGCATTAGGACGTGCCTCACAGTCCCCCGCCATCTCCTTCCAGCTGGCTTTGGGCAGGTGGCACAGTCGTAAGAGCATGGCAGGGCATGTGCGTGCTCGGGCCTCCACGGGGGATGGACGTGCTCTATGCCCCGTCAACCAGACTAGCGCTGAAGCAGAAGCCAAGTGAGCTGGGACTTCCTGGGAAAGGCAGGGAACTCGCACCATCTGGCTTGTCTGTCCTTGAGCTCTGTGTAGTGGAGCACTTTTTTTTTTTTTTTTTTTTTTTGGGGAGGAGGGAACAGAAAGAGATGGAAGATTGGGGGACACAGCACTGTGGATGGGGGCAGGTGGCGGGGGGGGAGCAGAAGGGGCAGGAGCAGCTCTGCCCTCCTTGCCCCTCCACTGCAATGTTATCCACCCTTTTTCTCCATAGCAAATGTGTCAGAAGCCAGTTCCTAGGACCTCTCCTCTGGCTTCTCAGCCATCTAGTTTGGAAACAAGATGCTAGGGACTGCCCTGCACTGGGTGCCCGAGTGGATGCAGTGCGTGGGCCAAGAGGAGAGCAGCAGGGTGGCTGCTGTCAACTGTGCAGGAAGCTGTGAGCCTGCATCATTTCCCCCGCGCGCTCCCCTTCACCCCCCGCAACCCCTCCAAAAGAGCAACAGCAACCTCTGCAACGGTTCTCACCTCCCAGCCAGGGCCAAAGGCCTCATGACTTTCCAGCACCTCCACAGCTGGTTTGCATTTGAGCTCAAATAAAAACACAGGCTTGTGTCTAATCCAAACAGCCAGGGTATTATTCTGTTAGCAAACTGGGGGCCCTGGCTGCCTTCCTTATTAAAAACCCTTTAACGCTATTGATTGAATGGAGGCAGGACAACTTCTTTTTTTCAGCCCCTATCTCGTACCTTGGCCTCCCCCCACCTCTGCTCTAATCCATGTGTGTCTGCGAGCTATTTGGCGCTCTCTGTTTTTAAGAAACATAAGAGTTTTATTTCCTCCCGAATTGATCCACAGGGAACAATTGCCCACAGAACCTTTTTATTAGACCCCTCGTAAACAGTGAGGGCTGCAGGGAAAGTAATAAAGTTGCCCTTATTGTTTTAACATAATATAACAAATGTATAGCTTGTGGGTGAGGGAAGCGGAGCCAGGCCAATAGGTACGAATGTACAATGTGTGTGTGCGTGTGTGTGTGTTGCTAGATCATAACTGATGACATGCTAGTACACCCACATGTACAATCTGTGTATATACTGTATATGCACACGTGTGCCATATAACAATATGTGGTTTTAATGGACAATTTTTTTGCACGCACACACACATATAGGTGTAAAAATTACGTGTGTGTGTGTGTGCGCATGTGTGTGTGTGTATAAATATAAAGCATATACATATAAAATCACATGTATGGCAATGGGTGCACATGTCTTTATAAGGTATCCAGGTTGTAGCCTTTATAATACCCATCTTTATAATACCCACCACCCATGTGCGTTGCACTTTACTGTTAGAACTGTTTCTTTCCTTCTTAAAGTTCCCATCTCTGGCAGCAGTAGGTGATTTGGGAAACCCCATTTTGCTTCCCTTCAGCCAACTAAGTCCTGCACAGTTCTCTCTTCATTACTATATGTTTCTTTTTTTTTTAATTAGACAGTTTACCTAGTTGTTGAACAATTAAGACCTATTGACCAAAATGGTGATGAGCGGCTCTTAATTCCAGGAAAGAGCTAGCAGTGATTGTAAATCTGGCTTCTCCTTCACCACTGCCATTTGCATTCAATGTGAAGGCAAGCAAGGGGCTGCCGGAGGCAGGGGAACTGGGAGGGGAAAGGAGAGAGGCGTGCTGAGCAATACCATGGCAGGGTGAGATGGCTTTGCTACAGCAGGGCCCGATTCTGCACCCCCTTAGTCAGCCACGTAACAGCATCGGTGCCTGCAGGCCTCAGGGTGGGGGAGGAATGTGTGGACCAGTCTTGGTGGTGCCTTCCCCGTGATGTATTCAGCCCATACCCGCTGCTTCTGACCTCTCCCTGGGTTGTGTGCACCCAGAGCACAGCAGCCGTCGCTGATTAAGAGGCTGCCTTACCTGTGACCTGATCTTCAGTGCTGGGCCCAGTTTGAGCCCCATGTTGTTCAGTAAGTGCTCTTCGGTCAGGAGAGGCAGCGTCTCGCCATCGATGGCCTGTTCTCGGAATACCTGCAGGAAACCACAAAACCATGCTCACGGGTGCTGCTGTGGTGTGGTGGTTGGGCAGAAGGGGACTTCAGATATTCCCACGTGCAGACACTGCCTATTGCTGCCCTAGTCAAGTCTTTCCAGGGTGCTCCCAGCGGAGAAGAGGAGCAATGGGCTGCCTGATACACTGCAACTGCATCAGGGGAAATATGTATATGTGCAAGCCCCCATGTACATGCAATCCAGGCAGCAGAGCAGTCTGTGCATGGCATGGGTTGGCGGGGACACGTACCATAACAGCATTGATTTTCCATGATCCCATATATTGACCTCGTGAGGCAGAATGAATCACTCCCTGACGGGCATATCTAGGAGCACTGTCGCTGCTGCCTGCACACCGTTATCAAAGGAAACCTGCTAGCAAGCACATCCCTCATGGCCCCAGCCCAGACCCTCTGCAGTGCCCTTAATGCCTGCATTTCCCTCTGCAGTCCGCACGTTGGGTGTCCGGAAACACCTCTATTAAGGGCTGATTGTTTAAACCCAAACCAGACACTGAACAGAGCTAAAATCCCAGACAGACAGCCAGGGCAGGCTGAGTGGTGTGTACGCTGGACTGACTCAGCCCTGCTGTGATGGCATTTGTCCTCTGCCCTGCTTTCAGGTCGGAGTTAACAGGCATTTTAAATGAAATTAAATTAAAATAGCTGTGGCCCCTGGTGCTGCGCTGGGTGGCGTTCTCTGCACTGAGCGCGCGCTTCACCAAAGCAGGGCAGCGGTAACGATGCAAAAATTAATCGGATCCACGTGCCAGCCAATGGCCAACTAACAGTAGCCATTTCTGTGATGTGGCCTCTGCGCACACTGGCCACCCCGCGTCAAGCCGCTGAAGGGCCGTTGTCACGTACAGAACTGGAACGTGCACAGAAGTGACATGTACTCAGTGCTCACTCTGACACCAGCCCAGTCCAGAGCCCACAGAGGACTAGACCCTCTCCCAAGAGAAAAGACGTGGCCCGTGTTTGTCTCGTGCTGCGTGAAGGGACCACACCACAGCTTCCCTTTGGCCGTGCTGCGTAGGGAAGTGTGAGAAGGGCATTGAGGCTGTGTTCCTAGCCCAACCACCCCCTCCATCCTCCCAGCTCTGCTGTTTCCCATGGGTGAGGCGGGGGTGTAATTCGCCTAGTCTGCCTGCCAGGGCTTACGTCCTTAATTCTGGATGGATGCTTGCAGCTTCACTCAGGGTGCGTACAAGATCCCTGAGCAGTCATTGCTGTCCCTTGTGCCCAGGCAGAGGACCCCGTCAGCCAGGGGACCTGCCTTGCAGCAGCCATGGGGCCTTTCCCACCCAAGAGAGCTCTGCCTTCAGCTCCACAGCAGTTCTCATGGTGCAGAGAGAGCCACTGGCATCTAGGATGACCTGGCTGGGAGGGACTAAGCTGACACCTGCCCCCATCTCCATTCCACTTACTCCCTTGTGCTGGTGCAGCACAGCAGGGCTTGCCAGGGGTTTGCACGTCACACACCCACACCTTGCACCCCAGACCTGTCCCCTGGAAAGCGGCTGCAACTTCTGGAGCCGAGCAGCTGAACCGTTGCAAGCTTGCTTTTTATAGCAGGACTCCGCCAGCGCAGCCGCTCCTGGCAGCAGCACGTGTTTCTGCTCTCTGACCTCATGAAACTTAATAGACCCATTTCTTTCCTTCCTCCGCAGCCAACGTGGCCCAGATCCAAGCGGCTCCCCGCGCTCTGCGACCCTCCCACAAAGCCCTACCCTGAGCACGTTAGGAGCCCCCAGGGCCCATGCGGGGGCCGCTGCTCGCCGTGGGGACAAAGCCGCGCGTTGTCGGAGGCTGGAGCGGGGCAGCTGCCTGTCTGCCAGGGCGTTCCCTGCGCTGGGCTGAGGCATGTTGCTTTGTGCGCAGCGCTCCGCCAAGCTCCCGCTGGCTTTCCTGGCGGGGGCTCTCCGCAGGCTGATGCCAGACCTCCCTGGCAGCTGTGGTTTTGGAGGCGAGCGAGCACAGACAACGCTGCAGCTCCGAGCTGCAGCAGGGCTCCAGAGCCTCCACGCAGCAAAGCCTGCTGAGCACAAAACAAGGCAGCACAGGAAAGCCTTCTCTGAACCCACTTGAGCTGGTGCTCCTCCAGCCTGCCAGGCAGGTCCTGTGACATGAGGGCACTTTGTCTGCAGAGCCCCTAAGCACATCCCGCATCTCCCATCAGCTATTGATTTCCCATCTGCTGCAGGGGCACTGGGTGGGGAATGTGCTGGGATGGGGGTGGAGATTGAAAGGGGCTATCCTTGTGCAAGGTGTCCATGTTCAGGGGTTTGCTACCCTCAGTGCCACTGAGCTCCTGACCAGATGTCTGCTCTGAGGTCCCTGAGTGCAAATCTAGAGCAGCCACAGTGCTGCCAATGGCAGTAGGGCAGACAGGGCTGGGGGGGACAGAGCAACAGGTGCCTAGCTCTGGTTACCTCGCTCTTCAAACCACCCCTCTCCTGTCCCCCCAGAAATAATGCTCACCCCACACCACCCGCTGCTCCTCTAGCCCTACTCCCATACCGACCAGCCCTCCTTGGGCCCCTCTTACACACCCATTCCCCCTGACTCTCCCCCCCCCTCCCCCAGCTTGTCCTCTCATCCCCTCGCACACTGGCTGTCACTCACCAACACCCCATCTCCGTCAGGCACACTCACTCCAGCATCCTCCCTCTCTCGTATGCACACACACACACACAGCTGTTCATGCTGAGGAAGCACCAGCCTTACAGGTGGTTTTAATGAAGCGTGTCATGATGGGATTAGCACCACAGTTAGGGGGCAAGGAAGGACAGGCTTTGCATTGAAAGCACATCAGCCAGCCGCCCCAGGGAGCTGGTGGGGAGGTGGTGGCTCCGGGCCACCATAATGAGCAACAAAGCCCAGCTCCCAGCCTCCCTGGGCCCCTCGGGGACCATCGTTAAGGAGCTTTTGCTCTGTGAAAAACGTGCCGCTTTCATCAGGCCCCCGCTATTGCAATCAGCACGGACTGAAAGGAGCCGCCTGCTCCGGGCCAGAAACGTGAACCCAGGAGCAACAATCAGGCTAGGCCTTGGCTTGCCCCCGCTGACTGGGGTGGCCTGTGGTTCAGGAAGGGTCACTTGCTGGGGCAGTTTCATGCTTCAAGCAGCAGGTTGGGGGCGAGCGTTGGCCTGACCAGTGAGAGGCTGGGTTGCTTTTGCAGGGGGACATGATGCTGACGGGAGCTGGGGAGGAGGCAGCGGGAAGTCAGTGGTTTGGAGCTGGGTTTCCCCAGACCTGCCATATCCAGCTTGCAGGGCTGAGCGCTCTCTGGCTGCTGCACCGATTTCCCTTGTTCCCAGCTGTTCTGCTCCTTTTGCACCCCCTTGCTCCCTGTCTGTGGGGAGCAGGCCCCTGGGAGGGTGGACTCTCTGGAGCAGCCTGCTCTCCCCTCGTGCCAGACCGGCTCCAACACACTGGCCTCTCTTTGCAAGCCTGTCCCAGACAGCTCTGGAATCCACGTTCGCCGTTGGTGCGCGCGCTCAATGGGGCATTTATCACGGCCCTGGGCAGCCGGCGGAGCCGGAGACAGAGCTGGGTTTTGTGTCCCACTTCGCGGCCTCACACTGAGCTGCTTTATGAGCCCCGCAGCAGTGATGGATGCGTCGCTCCCGCTGCAAAAGGATTTACGGAAGGGGGGGGAGCGTGCGGCGGAGATTGATGGAGTGCAGCGAGCTCCCTCCCCTGCCCCTGTGCCTCCTCCCTGCCCCCCGGCTTGGGAGCCCTTCCCAGAGTCAAGCCAGCTCCGGGGAGCTGAGCCCATCACACGTGTTTTGTCTGTGCCTCGCTCTTGGCAGACAGCAGGGAGCATGCCCAGCTGCCGTGACCTTTTGCCTGGCATCGCCCTCCATGTCGGGGAGATGCAGGGCAGGGTCGTTAATGTGCCACCGTCTTCCAGGCCAGCCCGCTGCTGCGTCCTGGCCACAGCCCCAGGGCTCCCAGCCCTCTGCGCTTGGATAAAAAGCCCTTCTCAGCGGCGCCGGAGAACTGCGCACAGGCCCTCATTACAGCAGGCCACAGGCTTGGCTCCCTCGGGCAGCCCTGCACAAAGCCGGCATTGTGTCCCCCTCGGCCGCAGGACACGACGGGCTTTCTCACTCACTCACGCTCACACACACACGTATGTGGCAGGCCAAGAGGCGTGTCGGAGCACGGCCAGACAGGAGAGCTCCCCAGACACGCCTGCCCCGCCTCCCCATTGCTCTCCCTACCCCCATCCCTCTGTGCCCGGGGATGTCTATAGGCAGCACATGGGAAAGCCCCGTCTGGGAGGAAAACCAGCAGCCGCAGTGCCTGCGAGGCTCTGAAACCCTACTTCTGTCAAGTGGGGGTTGATGGCGGGGGGCACCGAATAAGCGCCCCCCCAGCTCCCCTGGCCATGTGCGTCCCCGGCGGCGTGGGCCTTACCTGAGTGTACTCAGCACAGCCAGACAAGCTGCCCACAAAGCTGCAAACATCCTCCACCGTCCATTTGCTGATGTCTTCCAGTGCAGGGCTCTCCTCGCCGTCCAAAAACAGACCTCCCATGGTGCCTGGAAGGTTTCGGGCAGCAGGGAGGGAGGGGTGGGGGAGGAGAAGGAAACATAAATCATTAAAAAACCCCACGCGGACAACCACCAGCCTGCGAGCGGCAGAGCCGTCTCTGGCCGCACATCCATCTTTAATGACCTGTCAATTATGGCGCTGGGCAGGGTCAGTGCGCAGGCCTCTGTCTCCTGGAGGTCCCTCACTCAGGAGGAGAGGGGGTTTTGGGGTGGGTTTTTTTTTTTGGTTTTCTTTTTTGAGGGGGAGGGAAAAAAAATCCCAGCTAATGTGTTTCATGTGTTTAATGTTCTTCAGCTGCAGCAAACACAGGAAAGGGGAAGGTTTGGGAGAGGGGGAAATGTGGGGGGGGGGGAAATATCTCCGCTGAAGGAGCGTTTCTCCACACACGCCGCAAAACGGAAAAACTCTGGCTGCCCTGCAAGTTTCTCTCCCCCGGCCCTTCTCCCAGCGACGTGCTATGCCTGCTAAGGAGCCCGGCAGCCCCCCCTGCCACCCGCAGCTTGGCTGGAGCTCTGAGCACGGGGAGAAGTCCTGCTCCTGCCCAACAGCCGCTTGGTTTTTAAAGCTGTCTTGGCCACAAAGGCCCCCTCTTGACCTGTCTTCCCAGCATGTCCATACACAACCCCCGCTGCTGCCCCAGTCCTCTGTAGGATCAGGCATTGCTGAAGATTACCCCCCTGCAAAAAGAGCCATGGTGGCACTGGGAGAAGGTGGTTCGTGCTGCTGCGCTGAGCTGAAAAGATGCTGCACCAGCTCAGGCTCCCGGCTCTGCTGGCTCCCATCCTGCAAAGGGACAGCGGTGGCTTCCCTGCCCCTCCGCTGCTGGATGGCAAGAAATAGCACGCAGGGGGGAGCTGGACTCATGCTGGGGGAGGTGAGAATAGCTAGGAAGAAAGCTGGCCAGGCCAGCCCCGCTCTGTGATTAACACGCAGGCCTCCTGCGGTGTACCTGTGCGGGGTGTTATCCCCCAGGATAGCAACTGCTGCTTTGCACAGGCCTTGCTAACTTGCAGACTTCGCCAGCGCTTCACACCAATGCGGCCATAGCCTCGAGAGGCTTCCAAGGGACTGGGCCTTTATGGGCCTCATCAGACCATCCGTGGCTGCAATGGGTAGGGTAAAAATTTATAAGGGACATAAACTCTTGTGCTTCAGGGCATGAACCAACCATTAACTGGAAGGAGCATCCCCCAGAGGCACATTGCTGCTTAATTATCTGTTATGAAGGCTCTGAAACGGCTGCTGCTGGCCGCTGCCAGAGAGGACACGAGGCTATGCTGACCCCTGCGGCAGCCCCTACCCTCCTTGGCCTGTCGGGCTGGACAGCAGGCAGCATGATGCCCTTGGCAGCAGGTGCGGCCACGTAAGAGGGGAAGGCTACGAACGTGTGGCCCAGGAGGTCAGGACCGGCCAAGCTTCGGCAGTGACAGCATCACTCATCCCCGCAGGCTGGCGAGGGTAGCCGGAAGGGCACAGGCCACCAGGATAAACTGCAGGCTGGTGACGTGGACAGCCCAGCATTATAGGAAGGGGGAAGGACATGCGCAGGAAGCGAGCATACCAACAGGGTACTCTTGCAGCAGCAACCGTCTGAACTAGGAGGCAGGTGCTACGACATCCTTCCTGCTCTGCTTCCTTCCTGACTTCCCAACTGCCACCCCCAGCCCCCTGCCCCTGCAATGCTAACCCGCCTTGCTGGGGGGCAGCCGTCTCGGCTGCAGCATCAGCCAGCTGGCAGGGAGCTCAGGACGTGCTCCTGCCCCTGCAGAAGGTCAGGCTCAAGTCCTGACTGTCCCAGTGGATGCCCCAGAGAAGCCAGGTGTTGAACCCTCACGCCAAGCTCTTCCCACCCCTTCTTGAGGCTTCGGCACTCCTTTCTGCACTCCCCTACCCAGCTTGCAAGCACCTGAGCTTCCCTGCAATTTTATTCCCCTTAATACGACTGCAGAGAAGTAGCTTCCCACTAGGACTGGGGGGTCAGAAGAAGGCTGGGACATCAGGAGATGCCTTTGCCCGTCCCTCCCAGCTTGCAGACAGACAGTCTCGCCCCTTTGCTTACATGATGGCTTTCGTTCCCTGCCCGCGAAACCAAACTCCCAGCTGTTTACACTGCAGCGGGCAAAACGCTGGGGTGGCTGATTTCCCCCCCGCACCCTTCCTCCCCGGCCTGTTTAGAAGCACGGCTGCGGCTTGGTAAATAGAGGAAGTGAAACCAAACTCAATTATTCCAGGCACAGTCGGCGCGCGGGTGAGACGCCTCCATCTGCAGCCAGAGCAAGCGTCTCTGAGGGGATCGGCCCTGTAACAGCCAACGGCTTTAAAATTAGGTACTTCCTTATTCCGAAAGCAAGCCAAAGCCTGCAGCCATGCAGCGCTCGGGCGCAGAGCCTGGCTCCGTGGAGGTGCAGGCAGTGCCAGAGGACAGCCAGCCCCAACCTCTGGCACTGCCTGCATCTGCATCGAGCAGCTGGTTGGTACCTGCCTGGCACCCACACCTGCAAGGATGTGGGGTGGGGATGGTGCAGGTAAAAGGGTGCTCAAGGGGCCAAGCAAATGCATGGGGAACCCCTACTCGTCTCCTGCCTACTGCAGGGATGCATGTGCTTCTGGGGAAGAGCTGGAAGTCAATGCACTTTGCCTGTCAGTTCCCCTGTAGGCAGCACATAGAGAAGCCCCGGTCCGGGAGGAAAACCAGCCTATTTTTCCTTCATCTATTCCCTGCCTATTTTTTTTTCCGCTCCTCCGTAAAGCAGGGCGAAAGATGCATGCAGCCACCCACACAGTGAGCCTGTTGTCTCCAAGCATCTGGGCAAGACAGGCCATGCTCTATGGGAACTAGAAATATTTTCCACATATCCCCACACACACACACACACACAGAGAAAAATATAATATCACCAAAATATCTATCTCCAGGAGTTTGCCGTCCCTCCCCACCCACCCAGGGAAACATGGACCTGATGGATTTACGGGAAGAAAAAGTCAGTCCCGGCATGCCGGGTTCAGACACCTTCCCAAGGTCTAGATCACTGGTTTTCAACCTTTTTTGTACCAGGACCCATTTGCAAACATCAGTGGCCAGTCCAAACCCAGTGCCCCTCACTCCCAGGCCCCAGCCCCGCAGTGTGCACGGCAGGGAGACCCCCAAGCAGCCCCTCGCAGGCTGGAGCTCTGCCAGCCTGCAACAGAACAGCCACAGTTTCCCCCATTTTTCTCCTTTAAAGGAGAATGCATTTTTAAAGTTTATTCAGGACCCTTTCATATATCCTTGAGACCCACTTTGGGTCGTGACGCACGGGTTGAGAAATTCTCTTCTAGAGCATCTAAGCAGAGGGGGTGAGGGACAGACCACTGCCCCACTAAAGTCCTTGGCAAAGCCCATGGGAGTTGAATGAGGGCCGGATGTCAGCGGCTCTGAGCAGCCCCGTAGAGCTGTGCGGGCCAGCGTCTCTGAACTGCAGGACCTAGAAGCCATCCGCTCTGCTCTCCCCCTGTCTAGATCAGTCAGGAACTAGGCTCTGCGAAAGACTGGCTGAGTAAAACTCTCATTATGTAGAAAGGCAGAAGAGATGATCGTGAACGGTCCCTTCTGCCTGTCTCCCGAGCATGCCACAGCCAGTCCCTGCTGTCCACCCTCCAGCCATTAGCCCTGGCTAATTATAAATGTCTACAGCACAATGAACACCCCCCCCTCACTACCAACACACACCCATGCACTCCCCAGCCTGCTCCATCACGGTGCCTGGCTGTACAAGCCCACCCCTGTGGCAGTCAGGATGCCAGGGGCGCAGAAGGGAAGCCCCCTCCCGGCTGGTGACCCACACATTGCTGGCTCCTGCTGGACCACGAGGATGAAAAGCCAGCCAGGCTCCTCTTGTCGCAGGCAATGATGAATGGAGGGGCAAGGCTCGGATAATGGATTGAGGAGCATTTCACCAGCTGGGGCCCAGCCTGGCAGGGAGTGAAAAATCACCGTCCCAGGCCAGCAGCTGGCAGACAGCTGTCTGCATAAAGCCGTCACCACTGGCATCCGCTACTGGGATTCAACCAGCCTCTTCCCCCACCTTGCGCGAGGTACATTGCTGGGGCAGTGGAAGGACTAATTGCAATGGAGTTACCCTGCTTTACTCCCACTGACGGGGTTACATAGATGCCCTCTCAGTCTCTGCCCCTCCCTGATGCGCAGTGCTTTGGGCATGGTGGCATTACCACACGTGGGCTGTGTTGGCACTGGGATACAGAACAGACCCAGGACCTCCTCACCCCACACGACCTCCAGATGTCCAACCTGGCCTTGCTTTTCTGTCCAGACAGCTGAGCCAGCCAGAAGCACCGATGGCTCAGAGCAGGCCCCGACGCCAGTAGGCAAATAGGGCTAATCAGCCTCGTGATCACTCCCACCCACCACCCATCCTGCCCCACACAGGCGCAAAGGGCCGGGACCGCGGTGCTGGGAGGCGCGTGCTAATTGCTCTCCAGCCTGCGATCGATAGCAGGATTTTAGCCTGCTGCACACTCCATCCTTCACCTTTTCCAGAGGACGGGGTTGGGGAGGGGGGGGCAGCCGCGATGCTGCTGAAACCTTGAGGAGATGAGGTCATCGAGCAGCCTCCAGATTCCCATAAGGCAGCTCAGGGAATCGACCACGCTCTGGCAGCCTCGTCGATATTTTTGTCGTCGGGGATAGAAAACAGCTCTGCCTGCGAGGAAGGAGCGGGGCCCTCCCCTTTCTGGAAACCCGGCGGGGCTGGCCAAGGCACTGCGGTCAGTCAATCACAGTCAGTCAATCATTCGTAGCCAGCGTGGTCCTGTTTCCTTCCCCCACCCCGCAACAACCCCGCGTAGGTCTGGCACTGCACTTGCCCGCCTGCAGCTGTCGTTAGCTCTACGGGACAGTCCTGCCCTGGCCCACACAAGCTACAGAAGAGCAGAGACACGTGAGCTTCTCTCCGCCTGGCTGTACTCAGGCACAAGCTCCCATGGGAGCCACGGCAGGGTGTGTGCTACGAAGACTCGAGGCAGCCAGATCAACCCCGGTTTGCACTGAAGCGTACGGTTCTGCATGGGTGCAAAGCAGCGTGGTCAGGATGCCAGGCTGGTGCTCGGGAGAGGTGGATTTTACCTCCTCAGCTCTCCCACGGGCCCAATGTGTAGGCTCAGGCAGGTCTCAGTTTCCCCTCCCCGTCTCCTCGATGTGGTCTGCGAACGCCTACTGTGAGTCTTTACAGCACCCGGCACAGAAGGGCTCAGCTGGGCGCTCCAGGCACAGGGGTGATGCAGACAGCAGCGCTGTTAAACGCAGAGCTGGCTCAGACTGAGCAAGACGCCCTGCAGTGAAATGCAGCTATGGGATTGGGGCTGGGAAATGAGGCCCCAGGGGATGCCAGTGGCAATTAAACGTGGCTCTGATCACAGCTGGGGCCACGGGCACTACCATGTTATCAATCCAAGGCTATAATCATACAGGGCACATGAATGGCACTGTGCGTGTGACCGGGGTGGAAGGGGGAGGGTTCCTATCTGTGACCCGGGGCAGGCAGCAGGAGAGGCCAGTTCACAGCACTGGGTGCTCCTCTTCTTCAGAGGCTGGAGGGAAGGTGGGAGAAGCATGGCTTCTTGCTTCCAGGCTACAAGGTGGCTCTGGGCATGCACTCACAGACTCCTTCGCCCAAAGTAAAGACACACAGTAGGGGCTTACAGACCAACTACCTCCCCAACCACAGGGCCTGGTGTCTGGCTGTCAGCTACCTTCTCAGGTAAAGGGCTGCTGGGCACAGCGCTCTTTGGTTTGGGGCTAAGCTAGCACTGGCTCTGCTACCAGAATAGCCTCCTGGGTGCCTGGGATGCCGTCAGCTCTGAATAACACGCTGCCCGCTCATGTTGGCTGTGCTCGTCGGTGGCTTGTGCCTCTCCACGCACTGTGCCAGGGAGGGAGTGCTGTTCAGACAGCGAACAGCCCCCTCCCTACCTACTCAGGGAAGTGCCACCCACTGCCTCTTCCAACCTTGGTTTTTGCAAGGTTAGTCTGGAGAAAAGATCGAGGGGGGATTTAATAGCAACCTTGAACTATTTGCCAGAGAGGATGGTGCTGGACCATTCTTGGTGGTGACAGATGACAGAACAAGGAGCAATGGGCTCAAGTTGCAGGAAGAGAAGTTTAGGTTAGATATTAGGAAAAACTCTCACAAGGATGGTAGTAAAGCACTGGAACAGGCAGAGACGACCCGAGCAGGGTGCAGGGCCCAAGGCAAATCAGCCTGTGCAAGGCCCTGCCCCCGGACACGAGGAAGCCAGCAGCAGATTCAGCAAGGGTGGCAGGGAGCAGCCGGATGCAAAGCAGTTGCCCCAATTTGCCCCCCTGCAGGGACAGCCCTGGGAACAGGTTACCCAGGGAGGTGGTGAAATCTCCATCCTTGGAAGTTTTTAAGACCCGGCTGGACAAAGCCTTGCCTGGGATGACCTAGCTGGGGCTGGCCCTGCTTTGAGCAGGGGGTTGGACTAGATGTGACCTCCTGAGATCCTCCTGCTGGATCTTGGGTCAGCAATCAGGGCCATAGCTGGGGCTATTGGCACAGCTAGGTCATGAAACCCAGGTAATGGAGCTCAGGCCAGGAGATACGGATTCATTCCTGACAGAGGACAGACAGCCACCTCCCCTACCTCTGCACGAGATGGATGACCTGGTATCGGAAACCCCCTTCACACACATGCTTGGCCCTGGCACGCTCTGCTACTGGCCACTGGAGTCAATCAGCAGCCTCCACTCATCTGAGCTCCCTGGCTGGAGCTGAAAAGTTCACACACATCAGATGTTTCTGATGGGGGGTGAGGGCTGCTATGGAAATGCAAGGGCGGGTGACAGTATATGACTTTCGAGATCAGGAGGCTTTAGCAGATGTGAAAGTCACAGTTCAAGGGACTTCCCGAAACTCAGACCCCTGGCACTGGTCGACACATGCTCTGGCAGGGTCACCCGCCAGCCAGAACTGGAGTGGGAAGGAGGTGGCTGCAGCTGTACTTCTCCATTCCCTTCTCATGAAGCCAGGGAGAACCAGAGGCTGGAGAGATGGGGAAGATCTTGGGGAAACCCTGGGCTGAAACCCTGCTCTGCCCCCAGTGCCAGCAAAGCATGCTCCTTCCATTCCCACAACGGGCCGTCCCCGATTCAGAGTGATGCCAGTCATACCGATGGCCTATCTGCTCCGTGTAAAACCCTTTTCCTTCCTCATCTCTATCCTGATGTATTTGGCTACTTCTTCCCAACACCCCAAGCCGATCCCCACAGCAGTTCTCACCCCTCCATCAACTGTAAGCAGGAGGCTACCGGTTTCCAGCTCTCCCAAGGCCCAGCTGTCTTTCAGCCGAGCGATACATATTTAATTCTTCTAGCCTTTCCCTTCATAGGTCAATCCCTCCAAGCCCTTAATCATCTTTCTTGCCCTTCCCCAGAGCCCCTTACAATTTATCAATGTCTGTCTTGAACCAAGGCTGCTACAGAAGATCCAATCAGCTCAGGGCAAACAACTCTCTCCCGGTCAGCGAGGACACTACGCCTCTGCCTACAGCATAGCATAGATTTCTTTTTTTCCTTCCTACCACCATATTGCACCTTTTGCCAAGATCTCTCTGGTCAACCCATAAGTTTGTTTTAGCATCAACTACTGACCACACAACTCCCACCCAATGCACATATGTACCTAAAGGGCAGAAGTTGTCTGCACGTGAAGTTACAGTCTGCTGCACAGATCCTCAGCTTTCTAGGCCAGTGTGTATCATATAAGGAAGCTGCAGTCAAATATCTTTGCAAGGAGAAAACCTGGTCCGGGACCATCTGTGGCTGTATGTAGCCATCTCACCATGGAACACTTATGTACTCTTAGGTCAGGCCTGTTACAGCACTGGAGGTTTTCCTCTCCAGATATTCAAATCTCTCTGGGATGGATGACCCATGAAGATGGGGAATAGCACAGAACAGAGCAGAAGTGATGCCCTGTTCCTAACACACAGCAGAAAAATCAATGCCCCTTACTCTGCTAAGCCCTCCGCTCCCCATTCAAGCCCTGGACAGTGCTTACAATGTTCTCACCTACCTGCATGGAAATAGGGGCTCATGGTGTACGGGAATCCGAAGGGCAGCGGCTGGGGCGGTGGAATGGAGGCGGGTGGGAGGTATTTCACCTCATTTTTATTGATGCCGGGGCCGAGCAGGTGGCTGGGCGACTCAGCGCTGGAGGAGCTGCCAGGGGCATTCTGGCCGGCGGCCACGTCGCTGAGCTCCTTGGCCCCCTCGCAGACCTTGCCTGTCTCTTTGCATTCCTTGAGTTCGCTGGCCGAGCTGCTGCTCTCGGCTTTCAGGCTCTCTGGCTTCTCATCGCTCACCTCAGCGTCACTCTCCGAGTCTTTCATCTCCTCGTCATTACAGTCAGGGGCGCCATCCCGCACCCGGGGCTCGGCCAGCTCCTTGGCCTCACTTAGGCCCTGCGGCTCTGCCCGGTGATGGGCCGACTTGCGGCTGCCCCGGCGGGCGTGCTCCTTGGGCGGGGTGGCGCTGCTGGGCACACCGTGGTTGAGGGACAGCAGGGGCGTGTTGTTGTGCCGCAGCACCAGCATGGCATTGCGCCGCGACAGCTCCTCCCGCAGCGGGTGCCCCTCGGGGATCTCGTGCATGTTCCGTAGGGCCGGGTGGTCCGGAGGCAGGGCCGGGTGCAGGCTCAATGGGTCACCCGCCAGCAGCCGCTGCCGGTGGAGGTTCTCCAGCTCCTTCTGTCGTATGATCTCCGCCGACATCTCCAGCCTGGGTTGGGGAGGGGAGAGCGGGGGGAATGAGACCATAGCCTCAGTCAGAGACTGCTCTACTTCTTCCTCACAGCACAAGGGAGGAAGCCCCAATACCTTAAAGGCCACTGCCAAGCCTGGATCCTAGCAGCAGGGGAGCTGGTAGTGGGCTGCAAAGCCTTTTGTCCCAGCTGACACACCCAGGTGCTGGGATCACCCCATATGGACAGTGCCCAGTACAAGGACAAGGGAAGGAGGGGCAGGAAGCTGGCAAGGACCGTGCTCCTTACCTGGCGAGGTTCTGCTTCCGCAGCATCTCCTGCTGCCGTGCAAACATCTCCGCTTGGGCTGGCTGCAGGAACCCGTAACCTGGGGAAATTGCACAGGGTTATTATTGCCCACGTCTCTGTTCTGGGGAACACAAACTCAGGGAGCAGCCTGGCTGGGCCGACTTGACCCCACTGCCCAGACTGGCTTCCTCTCCTGGAGCACACCTGGCTGCAAGACACACAGCAGGAAGCAGGGGCCTGACCCTGCCCACTCCCCTCTGACTAGGCCAGCAGTGCTGGAGGTGCAGTACGTGCTTCCTACCGGGACCCAGCAGCAGAGAATCTCCTCCTATGCAGTGAGGAGACATGGGGTAAGCTGCCCCCCACTGCTCCCATGCACCACCTGGGAAGGGCCAATGGCAGAAGGTGCCCCAGGCTGAGCTGCAAGAGTCCTCGCCCAAGGGCCTGCATCGTCCCTGGGGGAACAGGGCCAGTGAGGCTGGCCGGGAGCCCCTGCCAGCCGCACCTTGCTGGGGTGATGCTAAAACCTGGCGAAGTAGAAACCAAATGAAAGCAGGAGTAAAAACCACTAGACCAGTGTTCATCTCTGAGGCCAGACCCCCCAGCCTTTTCCCACAGCTGTGCACACCATCACCCAGGCACTCACCTGGTGTCTGGCACAGAGCCGAAGGCACCCCCAGGAAGGGGGGTCTCAAGTGAGGCCCCAGCGCAATGTGGGGTGCATTCTGGGGGGACAGCAGAGGTGGCGGGTGAGACATCTCCCTAGGGAACGGGAAGAGACGTTCTCCGTTAGGCTTCTCTGGTGCTGCGTGCAGTGCGAGCCCGGCTCGGGAGGCGCTGCCCACTCAGCAGGGCGCTCCCCTCCCATAACTGCTCCCCCTCATCTGCTAGGGCCCGAGCAGGACTGAGCACCTTGTGGGGAGGCTGTGGTTTCCCTCAGTGGCCTGTGGATCCCCAAGGACATTATTGAATGGAGCAGACCAGACCCAAGAGCCTCTGCTCAGGCCACAACTGGGCTCTCCTCCATGGGTACAGGTGCTCCGGTAGAGGTCCACCAGGCAGACATGCCAAGGAGCAGGACCAAGCTAGCTGTGCCAGGGACCAAGTAGGGGTAGCCTCCTGGGTCCCCTTGGGCTGGCTCTCATGAGGGACGTACCGTGACCACCCCGCAATCCCCCCACCCAGAACTTCATGCCCTTGGCCCACGACCCTTGCAGGACCTGGCCCCCGCACAATGACCCAAGCACCTCTGGCCCCTGCTCGAGACACTCCACCACTCCTGGGATGGGGCCGTGGCTCTGAGCAGCTTGAAAGAGCCCCATCTCACCACTTGTTATAGCAGGGCCCCAGCTCATGCATGGGGAGCCCGAAGGCTTGTTGCCTTTGTAGCTGCCTTGGTTGGATTTAGTCCTTTGTCTTTAACAAGTCTTGCCAGCAAAGACAGGGGGACAAGATGCAGTGCAGATAGAAAGCTGTCCCCAGTAGACAAGTCAGAGCCCTGCTCCCCACCCCAGTACCCACTCCTGACTGGCCCTTTAGCTGGAACATGCACTGGGCCCCTGGCAGTCCAGGGTGGGGAAGAGGGGCACAGGCCAGTGCTGAGCTAGGACCTGCCTTTCCACTTCAGCAAGCCCAGGTTTAAACCTTGCCTGCGTGAAGAGTGAAAAGCCATGTCATAGTCGGAAGGGCTGGCGAGAGGGCAGCTTCTCAATGCAGACCTGGGCAATTCCACAGCAGCCAGGCCAGACCACGGCCCTGGCGGGGCTGTCTCCTGCCTGGAGACAAGAGAGCAAGGCAGGTCAGCGCTGCAAAGGGATGGCGGAGCTGGGGGTCAGTGGGGAGAGGTCTCAGTGGGGCTGTAGCAAGGGTCTGACACCTGGAAGGGCACCACCTCTGCTCCTGACTCCAGCTAATGCTAGCTGGGGTGGAAGGGAGGTGAAAGGGGCAAGAAAGGGTGGGGGTGAATGCTGGGGAAGCCGGTAGGTACACGCTGCCTGCAGAGGAGGGAAGAGAAGAGACAGGAAGCAGAGAGAAGCCGAGGTCTCTTCCATTAGTCAAATCGGCCCTGGGAGCCTGCAAGCAAATCTCAGCTTTCCGGCTGCACGTCTCTTAATTCCCTTTGATGGCCACTTATAACATTATTACCTTCACCGGAGCATCTAGAGGCGACGCCAAGCGCTGTGCCGTTTATTTTCATTTTACAACATCTTCCTATAAAAAGTGCTTCAGGAAGGGCTTGGGGGAGCGGGAAGCACGTGAGAGAGGTGTGTGTGCATGTGCATAAGGGGGGGGGGGAAGGGGCTTTCTTGCCCTGGGCAGCCCCCCAAACCGCCCCTACCCAGTACAGCAGGGGATGAGCTCTCACTCCAGATCACTCCAATGCAGCTGATGATAATCTTTTGGGATCTTTGTGCAACTCCCCCCATCAAGATTTCCAACACGCTGCCAAGGAAAAGGCCCCCTCTCCTCTGCGCAGATCTTCCTTGCATGGCTTGCTCCCCGCTCTGGGTACAAGTCAGTGCAAACACTGCTACAACGCACACGCACACAGACCCATGACACTGCATCGACTGAAATTCCCACCTAATGAGCCTCCGTGCCTGTGCCCATCTGACTGTCGCTGCCTCCCCCACGCTGTCTGTCTGTCTCTGTTCTCCGGCTCTGCAGCCCCTTTCTGCCTGTCTCTCCTTTCCTCCTCCTTCCTCCCCTAGCTCTCCTCTAAACTAATTGCGCAGCTCGCTGTGTCTGGAGGAGAGCCACAGATCGATCCGTCGCTGTTGAAATGTTAATGCTAATCGTATCACCGCTCCGCCAGCGCCTCGCACTTCAGTGGCAGCTCCAATTAATCTCAGGTAACGCAGCGCGTGACCTTCGGCTCAGAGCCGGGGCAGCAGCCAAGCGATGCTTATGTAATTACACCATGAAGTGTGTAATCACCTGCCCTAATCCCCGAGGCCTCACAATTAGCTGAGGCCTCGGTCGCTGGGCTGCCAAGTGCTTTGCCACCCCGGACAGCCCGCAGATGAATAACGGACAATTAAAGCAGCATGACGGGGGCTAGGAGGTGTCCGTTCGATCGTAATTAGCTGTAATCATGGGGAGACAAGCCTGGCAGACGTGCTGTTCGTTTTATAAGAAGCAATTTAGGAAATCAAGTAGCTTTTAACCCTTCCATGGCCAGGCCTCCCTGCCTCCCACGTATGCGGCCTGACCGAGAGGCGCTGGCTCGCGTGGAGCCCAGGTGCCTCCAGACTTGGGGTACAGAGATGGTTGGTGCTGGGGGAGGCTGAGCCCGATGAGAAGCACGGCTGTGCACGGCAAAATAGGCCATCCACCTCGTTATCAGAGCCCATCCTTTTCCTTTAATGTCAGATTATGGTGGGGGGCAGCTTTAATCCTAAAGGGCCTTTCCTCAGACCATCCCTTCAGCACCTCTCAGCTCAGCCTTGCCACTCCAGAAGCCATACCGCAGATCCCTACTTCCCCGTGAGCTGACCAAGGTAAGAAAGGGGTGGAGGCAGCAGGGAGCTCTCCCTGGGGACCCTGGAGATGCTGCTGTTGGATTCTGGCAAGGCACCAAGACCAAGGTATATCATACTTCTTGTGCCCACCCCTACCACTCAGCGGTACCCAGAGAGGGGCAGCCAGGCAGCGTGAATGTGGCCCCTGGTGCTGTGAAGCAAGACTAGGACGTGACAGTGGATGCTTGGGAGGGTGAGCCCTTTGCAGTACAGTCAAAGTCACTTAAAATGCCCTGGGCTGACACAGGCACCCCCTCACCGCACAACCAGCAGCACAAGTCATTTGCTGTCTGCCACCGGTATTGAGGTGGAGCGCCGCTTAAACCGCATTAAGGGCCGGTTGGTGCAGACGCAGCCTGCGCGCAGCTGCTCGCACCTTGTTATGCCTCGTTACAGAGCAATTACCGTGCCATTCTCCAGGCCAGCAGACTCAATTAATCAATCGTTCAGTGGCTCATACCAGCCTTGGAATTGACAGCTGCTAATCACGCCTGCTGCTGCAGCCCGAAAGCTGGCGCTGAGGCCGTTGAGAGGGACGGCGACGTTTAACTGTGCTCTGGGCACCGTGGACCAATAGTCACCTAAGCTTAAATGCTGCTTGGACTGTACAGTGCTTGCAAAGATGCCCAGGCAAAGGGCTCCAAGCACTAGGTGTGCTGGACAGAAAGCAGTGGTCATCGCATTTCCTGCAGACTCCAATCCCGCAGGCGGTCTCCGAGCTGTGCCGTGGCAGGGAGGCCCTCAGTCGACAAGGCTGGCACATTTGTGGGGCACATAGGCTGCAGGGGTCAAATCCCCAGCTCAGTGTTAGTGTGCGATTCACTCACAAAGTCCAGAAATGCTCTTTGGAGCAGAAGCCAGAACCAGTATCTCCACTCACGCAGAGAATCAGGTTCCCTCCGTCTCGGGGTTTTCCCCCCGGTGAAACGACAGCAGCAGAAAATGAGCAATAGTCACCCATGCTCCAGCTCAGCACTTGGTCAGGCTGCTCTCCTGAAAGATGAGGGGACGTGGGGGTGAACCCTGCAGGCACATGAAGACAAGCATGTGTGGCTTCCCGGGTCATCGGTGGGTGCTCTCCCATCCAGACTGCTGCACAAAGGTGGGCTCTCATCTCCGGAGTCCAACAGCTCTTTAGTGCCTGCACGGTGCAGCAGCTTCGAGGGGAGGGTTTGAGACAGCTCTGTCCTGAGAGCCCATTTGCCTCAGTGGTTGGGCACCCACTCCGCAAGCAAACAGACTGGAAGGAGCACTGACCCTGGCTCTCCCAGCTCACAGAGAAGTGCACTGACCTGGGCTGCCGGCTCATTTAGCTTATACAGTGCTCCTCCTTGAACAGCCACCTGTGACTTGGCGGCTTGGGTTGCATCTCAGCTGTGAAAGCTCTGGGGCTGCGGTCCAGCATGGGTCCCTGGTGACTGTGCCCACTCGCAGAGGGGGATTTTCTCCCTGGCCTCTCGCAGGGCAGCTTCACAGTAACAAAACTTCAAGAGGCAGGAGCTATCCGCCTCCCAGAGGCTGCAAGGCATCCAACTGGCCTTACTGAAAGGGGACACCGCCAGCCAAGGTGGGGATGGGAGCACACAGCTCCCGTTTCCCAGCCAAGCACACAAGCCACCACAATACCAAGGCAACTCAACAGCAGCCCTGCTTTTCCCAGCCACTTGGATCTTCCCTTCCTGACTGCACAGTGGCCAAAGCATGGTTTGTTTGCTTGGGGGGACAACCCACCCACCCAGCCCCTGGCCAAGCAGCTTGGAGCTGAGATTCAACCAGCTCTGGCTGAGCAAAAGCCTCAACAGCCCTGGGGTTTGCTATTTGCTTGCAGGGGGTGAGGCCCTGAGTTCAAATCACTTTTTGGAGCAAAGATGGGCCTGCCCTACCCTCCCTAGTCCTCATCTTACTGAGAGGGACCCTCTGACTAGATGGGCCATCTCTTCTCCTGCAGGAGAGCCGGGGCAGCTAGTCAAACTCACAGCCTCTGCAGTTCCAGGCATGTAACAACCCATAGAGATATCATGAGGTTTACTGCTCTGTATCTGAAGCTGTTCAATTTTTTGCAAGGCCCAGAAAAAGTAACCCAAGTCTTTTCTACCCTTTGGATCTGGTAGACTGCTCTCATCCACCAGCCCACACGTGCCCCACGATAAGCCTGCCTAGCCCAGTGGCTGGAGAGGTCACCTGCCCAGGGTGCAGAAAGACAGGGGTCCGCATCTCTTCTCCGCCTGCTTTGTTTTTTGAGAGACGAACCCTCATCTCCACTGCCCTTCCACTGTCTAGAGCCACTCCTTGTTCAAGACAAACTTTCCACCGCCCATAAAAAGGCTATGTTGTTTTTAGAGCTCCCATTTTGACTTCTGCATTCAAATTCAAAGCCTTGGGTTGAATCCCGAAGTGCCTCTCAAGTCAAAGTCGGCCACGTACTCGGGTAAAACTTCCACTGGAGGAAGGACGGGATCTACAGAAAGAGAATCCAACCCCGGCCAGTGCTATTCTAACATCTGGTCCCTGCATCTTTCTCCACTTTTCAGTGAAAAAAAAAAAAAGTATTATATATGTATTTTCTCTATACATGTGCCAGCTGGAGGCTGGCGTGTAGGGTAGTAGGGGATTTGCACCGCACGCTGCTAAATTTGATATGTCCTTTAACAGGAGACAAATGGTTCACAAGGCTTTAAAAGTATTGACTTTTCTTTAACAATAAGCGCTAATGGCCTTCAAATAATCAATATTTAAAGTCATTATGGGGTTACACATTATACTGTTAAAAGCAAGCATTTCATTTTAACCCCATCCTGTCCTCCTACGCACAGGCTAGGTGCTCTCCACGCGCTGCCAGCCCGGAAAGCAGCCGGCGAGCAGCTCTGTGGAAGGTGCCCGAGCTGCGCGAACTAAGAGAGCTGGGAAATGCAGATTGAAAGCGGCAAGGCATGGAAATAAATTTAGAAAGGATGAGAGGAAGGGGGAGAAATGCCCGAGAGCTCCGCTTTATTCTGCTTTTGTTTCTGATGGGAAGAGACATGTTAAACCTGAGGTAATGGGCAATTGGCTCCCAGGTCTTGGCTGGTTTGCCAGCCACAGACACTTTCTGTGTCAGGCAGGGAAGCTAAATCAAACACCCAGGCTTTTTGAAGACTGTAGCTGGGGTCCCTGGGAACAAGGGGGCTTGTGCCTGCTAGGTGACAGCCCCACGTACTGGGATGCTAGAAGTGCACCTTGGGAGAGAGGGGCCTGTCCATGCTGGGGATTTGACCTGGTATTGAAACAGGTTCGGTCAAACCAGGTCAGCCCTGGCTAGAGCCACAGCTCTGGCCAGCTGTGGACCTGGCATGGATTTGAGAAGACGGCTCCTTGGCATAGACGAGCCTAGAGAGAGATGAACGCCGAGTTCATGGGAGAAAGGCCGGCCCCCGCAAATTGGGGAGAAGCAAGCAAAGACGACAGCGGGTGTGCAGAAAGGCCTAATGGACAGAGGGTCTGCAACGCCAGAGAGAAAAGGAAGATCTCCGAGATACTGTAGGGTGGACGTGGGTGCTGAGAGAAGCCAAGCCCTGCCCCGAAACCCTGGCTGAGTTTTTGAGACAAAACTATCACCTGCACGGACAATTTTCTTGGAGGAAAGATGGATTGGGCCAAAGCATACATCAGCTATGTGCAAACCATGCTTCTACGACCCGGGTAACTAATGCTCTAACCCCCCTCTCCTCCCAAAGTCCCGGGGACCCAAACATGAGTCTTCCAGCAGACAGGGATTGTCACTGCCCTTCATGCAGAAAGTGCCCGTGCTCTGTGATAAATGCAGGCCAAGGAGTTGTGTCCATAAGTCTCCTATGCCGTGAGGTGTCTGTAATCGCTGGACAAGGTCTCTCCCAGGGGAAAGGCTTGCAATGGGTTTGATGATGCTGTCACCATGGCTGGGAGAAGCCATCGCACCCCGTGCAACTCCCTCCCTACCCGATCCACTGAGACTCCTCCTTATGGGGAAAAAGTCCTATATCCTCTGTGCTCAGTTCTATACTATCCATGTGTGTTCACACACAAGTGTTGGCTAAGCCAGCTGCTTTTGCCAAGCTCAGCAGCCGTTCTGTGAGTCAGCCAGCCTCGTGCAAACCTGTGCAATGCATTTCCTATACAGGGTATAAATGTTTTTCCATAAGGGAGACAGAGAGTCACGTCCCCTTTCCACTCTGCCTCCGCGATCACCACGGGCCAAGTTTCTACAGTCCACCCCCCAAATGGAAAATAATACAAGGCTGATGTGGCTAGGCGGAGCAGTGGATGGAAGCGCTGTCCCCTTGGAAGCTCTCGGGCACGGAGGGGTCTGCCCGAGACAGAGTCTGGGTTGAAGAGCAGCCACTTCTGTTCAGCTGGAGGTCTTCTTTGTGAATAGTGGCAGGGGCTGCAAGACACCCCAAAGACGTACATATTGCTAGGAAACCAGGAGTCCCAATGTCTCCCTGATAAAAATAAGCAAGTTCCCCCCAAAACTCAGGAGCTAAGAGCCCAAACGTTGCTTCAGCTCTCGGCGGAGCACAGCATTTTGGAGGTGGGTGGCGTTCGGGACTGGAGCAGCTACACGGATACTTGGCACTCACAGACCTCCTTTCCTCTGGCAAGCCTTTTGGTAACATAAAACCAACCTGTCCTTGCAGATGGGGGCACCCCAGAATCTGGGGCTGGGCACAGTTTGCACTTCATGGATGTGAATCATGGACTAAACCGCAGCCCCAAAACCAAACACTGCAGCCTGGAAAAGTCTGCAGCTTGAGTCTATTTCTACAAATACACCCAGTACGGGATCCTGTTTTATTAGCCCGCTTTGACAGATGGGGAAGCTGGAGAAAAGAAGTGAAGTGTCTCGTACCCAGCTACATTGAGGGTCTGGCTTTCATTTCTAAAATAGCTTGTGTGCTATGCGGGCATGTCTGTCCCTCTGCCTGGCTGTTCTTGTGGCTCCCCTGCACAAGGGGTGAATGCTTCTGGGCTCCAGGCATATTCCAGAGTTGCACATGCACTTAGTGTCAGAGCCAGACTCCGGGCTCCTGTCCTGCATCAGATCACTAGACTCGAAACTCTCTTTCTGCGCAGTGAATATAACCCCTGAGAGCAACGGAGAGCGGGCCCTACCCATCTTCCTGAGCATTCACCCGTTCAGGAGTATTCTCTCCCAACACCCCTGGAAATTAAATATATATTTATAATCTTTCCCAACAGGATGCAAAGGACTCAGCAGTGCTGCTCTGCAAAAAAAAAAAAAAAAAAAAAATGTAGCACCACCTTGATAAATAAACCGGGGTTGTCCCCCCCTACCCCCTGCCTGCCCAGAGCTAATGGCTGAATTGTTGAGTGGCTAATTATTCTTGCCAGCGGAGCTGCTGCACTCCTTAACTGACCTGATCCCCACAGGAAGCTGAAATGGAGTTTTAACACCATGCCAAGCAGCTTGCGTCTCCTCGCATCATGCGTTATTACCTCTGCTCCCAGGAAAGGGGACGCTATAAATCTACCTGCCATTTGCCCCGGGTGCGCCGGCTCCTTCCACCTCTGGCACCTACCTGAGCCTTTGAAACCTCCCACACCCTCCGCAGGGAAGGTGCACAAAGGCAGCTTTGATTTCCCTTGTTGACAAAGGCCACAGCAGTCAAATACAAAATGCAGGGCCAAGACCAACAGCGAGGGCACAGCAGAAAGGAAATGAACCCTCCGAGCTTTCTGCCACTGTGCCGTCTTCTCCTGGCATGCCCACGGCCCTCAACGGTGCCACAATAAAGCAGTAGGAACAGCAGCTCCCAAGGGCCTTCTGAATTGGGAGCCGAGTACTGCACAGTGACCCTTAGTGACACTCAAATGGTTAAGGGCCCCTGGGGAGAAATAACGATCACGGGAACTGATGTCAAGCCGGCTTGACAAGTCCTGACCGCGGGGCATAGCTGTAGCTGCCTGTTTCCCAGCAGGACCCTCGCAGTCATCCCTCAGCAGCGCTAGCAATGAATCATTGCACCTGAGAGCACTGCCAAGCAGGTAAGCCACACGCAGCGTGCCCGCGCCCTCCTCCCACGAGCAGATGGTGACAGAAATGCACTCAGTAAGGTAGGCCATGCTTTGGCACACAGGAAAGGGGGCAAAGACGTGCCCAGTCTGGCTAAGCCAATGGTGTGAGTATATCACAACCTGTCCAAAAGTTCCCCGGGTTGTGACTGTACCCAGACACGTACCCCAAGATCCAGGACAAAAAGCCAATGGCATTTTATGAGCCATATTCTCTCCCTGACCACGCAAACCTCCTTACTTAAATGAGGCTGCAGGGTCTACAGCCATGGGAAGGAAACAGTCCTGCTGCTTTACTGTCATCAGCTCAGACAAATGATGGGCTTAGTACCTACCATGCCACTATGCAGGTAATTAGTCCGTTGCAGGTGGGCACAGAAATTCGTGTTCTTTGCAATAAAACCCTACACTGCTTTTCAGCCTGAGGACACCAACGCCCTTCACAGGCATTGCACTTACAGATACAAAAATGCTAAGTGACTGGTTCCAGATCCCACAGCAGGCTAGCGATGCAGCCAGGTGTCCTACTGCCGCCTTTAGCCTTCACTTCTTTCCAGGACAGAAGCCCCAGTCAGAGAAACCCCACCATCTAAGGTGCGTCCCAGGTTTGCCCCTCGAAGTGCTCCCCCCAGCCCCACCATCTCCCTCCCCACACTCCCATAAGTGCTTTCTCAGCCAGGCCTCCGGCTGCCCTGGCAGCCCTCCAGGCCACACAGAGCTGGAGGAGTTTTCCTGCAGACGAGCTGCACTGAAACTTGCCTATCTCTGCATTCCTGACAGGTCTGTCTACAGCGCACACCGACTGTATTGGATTTTATGGGATGGGTTAGCCAAAGTGCAGCCCGGAGAAGAAAGCCTTACCAGGTCCGCCCACCCCCTGCACGCCGCAGAGCTACCGGGCAGATGGAGGGCTGGAGTGGATCCCCGTGGCTCTGGACGGAAAGAAACACGCTTGCATGCAGGGGAATCATTATTCCAGCTTCCTTCCCCGCCACCCCCAACAAACAATAAAGAGCTGGTGCAGTCTAAGGGAGAGAAGCACTCCCGACCCATTTTAGGATCCCAAAGGATTTCAGCCCCCACATCAGCCCATCTCACGCCTCTTCAACCTCCTTGCCAGAAACAAAGGCAGCTTTAATTTAAATTTCACTTGGAACTTTTTTGGCTTCTAAGCCAGAGCAAGACAAATGAGCTGGGATTCTTCGGGAGGGGGGAAAGCCAGGTTTCCAGCAGCCTGGCCTGAGCAAAGGGGGAAGCCTCCAACTCTCTTCCATCAGAAAACATTCCTTCTCACTCTCTTTCATCCCAGCAGCAGCTCCCCGTGGCTGTTTTCTAGGGCAGCTCTGCAAGTCTACCCCAGACAGGCTCCACAGCCCGTGCCAGACGGACAGGTTGGACGACAGTGCCCACTCCCGGAGTCCGAGGCAGGGTGGGAGCGTTACCAACAGCTTGCGAAGCCCAAACCCGGATCTGAAATGCACACGTGTCCAAGCGCGGAGTAGCCCATTCACACGTGGCCCGTACACCCGACCCGTGCGAGCACGGGACAGAACACAAGTCTGTGCTTTTGGGCATGCCTGAACACAATAGCGCAGGCACAGAAAATATTTACACGTGCACCCTTTCCCCATGGGGCAATGCAGCCACACTCGCACCCCGCCCCCTCCTTTGCACACTTGCAGAGACATGCAAGCATGATGCTTCGCATACAACCCCCACGAACATGTCAACCACCTGCACGGCTAGCGACACACGAGGGACAAACGCACGTGCCGTCCCATGCAGGTGCATATGCAGCAGTGCAATGCCATGCACTTGAGGCCAAAAAAGCCCACTGACACTCATGCCCTCCAGGCCTTGGAACAGTGGGGAAAATACCCCAGTCACCCTCCCCGGTCACCCTCCACTCCCTGCCACTGTGACAGGGGGTGGTGGGCGAGATGGGCCACGGGCCTGACCTGAGCCGTGGAAGCTCTTCTCTTCTCGGCCCACAGCCAAGTGCGCAGGAGGGCGCGGTGCAGCTGGCACCAGGCACCTCGGCAGGTGTCATTCAATACCCCACCACCATTAATACCCCACCACCAACGCCCATTTAACACTCCATAGTTAACATCCCACCATTAATACCCCATTAACACTCCACAATGAATACTCACAACTAATACCCCATTAACACATCACTTAATAGCCCAGGGTTAACACCCCATTAATACCCCATTAACACTCCACTGTTAATACCCCCACTGCTGATGCCCATTTAACACCCCCCATTAATGCCCCACCATTAACACTCTGCTATTTATGCTCACAATGAATACCCCATTAACAATCCAGTTAACACCCCACCGTTAACACCCCATTAACACTCCACTGTTAATACCCCCACCATTGATGCCCATTTGACACTCCATAGTTAACACCCGCCATCAATACCCCATTAACACCCCGCCATCAATGCTCACAATTAATACCCCCACGGTTAATACCATTAATACCCATCAACACGCCACTGTGAATCCCCCCACGTTGGTGCCCATTTAACACCCCACCGTTAACACCCACAGTGAATACCCCATTAACAATCCAGTTAATAGCCCACTGTTAACACCCCACCATTAATACCCCCACCACTAATGCCCATTTAACACTCCAGTTAACACCCCACCATTAATGCCCCATTAACACCCCACCATTAATACCCATTTAACACTCCAGTTAGCACCCCACCATTAAGGCCCCATTAACACCCCCCCATTAACACTGCCGTTAACGCTCACAATTAATACCCCATTAACAATCCCGTTAATAGCCCACTGGCAACACCCCCACATCGATGCCCATTTGACAGACACTCCATAGGTAACACCCTCCATCAATGCCCCATTAACACCCCACCATTAATGAATGCCCGCCCCATTAGCACTGCAGCCCCCGCGCAGGCGCAGCCCGCCACGCGGCCGCGGACACGCGGGAAGGGGCGGGGCGGGGCGGGGCCCGGGGGGCGGGGCCGGGGGCGGTCCTACCTGTCGGGGAAGTGGGAGTCGCGGTGCTGGGGCAGCCCCTGCTTCCTGCGCTGGCTGGACGAGCCGCCGGCCGCCGGCATGTGCGCCTCCATGGCGCCGGGGTTGCGCGCCGCCGCCGCCGCCGCCTCTTGCCGCGCGCGCAGCAGATCTGCGGGGAGAGCAGCGATGAGCCCGGCCCGGCCCGGCCCGGCCCGCGCAGCCCCCGCCCCGCCCCGCCCCGCCCCTCCCCTCCCCGCTCCTCCTCCCGCCAGCCCTCCCCGCCGCCGGCGCGCTCAGGGTCTCTCGCTGCATTTGCCCGGGGGGGGGGGGGGTTGCTCGTGGCCCTGCAGACAACCCTCACCGCGGGCACCTCCGCGCGGCCACGCTTGTGTCGGCCCCGGACCCCCCCCCCCCGGGACCAGTCCCTGCTAAAAGGGCTGCCCAAAGGAGCCTCGGCTCGCACTCAGTCTGCCCAGCCTGCGAAATGGGAACAGTGCATTCCTCCCTGCCTGGAAAAGGACTTGGCGAGGGGTTGCTCCAAGGAGGGAGGGATGCCGGGGAAGCACCGCCCTTTGCGTGTTGTTGGAGTTGATGCTTTTATTCTCCAGAGAAAAGAGAGTGAGCAGGGAGGACCGGTGAAAAAGCTAGAGACAGACAAACTACGAGAAGCTTTGCAGAGCGCGCCCGTGGCTTGCAGATAACCGCCACCTCCGTGCCTCGCTCTGCCCTCTGTGCAGAGCCTGCCTCGGCCCCAAACTCCTGCCCGCCCGCCTCCGTGGCACCTCGCACCTGCATGCTCACCCCTGCCTGACTGTGAACCATCTGCACAACACACTGGAAACACGCCCAGGTGCAGGAAACCCCCTCTGCACCTTCACCCCGGGCTGCTCGGTGCCAAAGGAAGCTGAGACCAAGAAGAAAACTAGTGTGTTTTCACAAATGCACAGGGCTTGCACACCTGTGTCAGAGCAGAGTAAGTCCATCGCTCACAGCAGTCAAGTGCATTGATGCGCAAGCCCCTTCGCGGAGCCAGCTGGGGGCCATTATTAGTGCTGTGACCGAACTGCGGTTTGACAAGTCACTTCCTCTCTCCGTATCTCAGCTTCCCTGTTTGTCAAAACAGGAATTAAGACCGATTTTTCCCTTTCTAAACACTTGGGGATCCAGAGCTACACAGCAAAGTAAGGCAATTGTCCCCATTTGACTGGTGGGAAAACAAAGCCTTGCCCACATGCTTGGCATGGATGTGGTACAGCTGGGAACAGGCTCTTTGCTCCCAGCGCTGCATCTCAGCCAGACTAGGTAATGCACAGCACGTGCCCATGCGAAGATCTATCCCTCCAAATCCATATCCAGATACGTGTCCGTGTGTGAATAATATGCCCCTATCTCCCTGCATGAGAGCCTGCCCAGGCTCTGGGAATATGCGATGCTCATGTGCTAGGCTAGCGAGGGGATGCTGGAAGGTCGCGTCTAGAAACTCTTGGAAGCAAAAGGGCCGGACCTCTTTGTCTGACCACAGTTCAGTATCCAAAATCTTTTCGTTGTTGTTTCCCGTTCAGTATCGTCGAAGACCATGCAGCAGCAATGGTGGCACGGGCTTGCAGAACAAGTTCCAAAGACATCCAACGCCGGGTAAGGCAAGCTGTGCACGGGCAGCTGGCACTACATTACAGTAGAGGTCCTCCATCTGCCTGGTTGATGGCTCTCCTCCCGACACCAACAGCAAATGCCCATCCTCCTCCTTTTTATGGAACGTGGCACATCTCTGCACCTCTCACGCCAACCCCTAGCCTGTCCCAGAAGCCTCTCCTATCATGGCTCGCCAGGCTGGTAACTTCACAGAAAGTCTCAAAGGCAAACTGAGTCATGGGTGACCCTGCAAGACAAGCTTCTGGGTTCGCGACTGGCACTTTTAACAAAGGGACATGACTGGGAATGTGGGAATTACCAGACTGGACCAGTTGGGCAACTCCTCTCTCCCAGTACCCTGCCTCTGGATGCCACCACCTACTGGAGAAGGTGCAAGAACCCCCCTGGCGGCCAGTGAGGGCATTTTCTGTCCTAGGGCAAGTGTCTCGCTAGCTCTGGGCGCTGCCTGAGCAGTCTGATCCCTGCTATTTTATTTTCCACCCTATGGAATGTCACTGGGCGCGTTCCTTTCCCCCCACCCAAAATGCCTGATGCATCCTATTGAACGGACCCCGTGAGTTTGTGGGGGGATGGAGCTGAGCCCCTCGGGGGGGGGGAGAGCAGGTTGGGGTGGAAAAGCTTGAACAGCCACTGCCTGTGCTGCAGATAAACAGGACTTCAGCCCCCGCGGGCTGCGCTAGCAGCATTCACGTACAGGCACACTCATTAAAAAAAAAAAAAAAAAAAAGAGGGAACAAACATTAAAATGATCTATATTTTTAAACTGCAAAGGCATGTAAGAGAAAGCGGAACAACAAGACCCATCAGATCACATAAAAAGCCTGGAGAATTCACCGAGCCGGGGACCGTGCACCTCCGATGTTTATAAATTAATTATCTGAAAAACCCAGGTCACTCCTTATTGCCACAGCGCCTGTAATTTAGAAGTCTGGCGCACGGCCAATTCCAGCAGCGGCATTGATCCTGAATGACCGCAACAACCCCCCCCCCCCAACGCACCCTCCCGTCTCCCCGCACGGTCCCTCTCTCGCTCACCCACCCCCTCGCCTCCCCCCTTCCTCTCCCCTGGAGGATCTGGTATTTACAACCCTGCACTCTGACAGTTGGGAAATCAGAGTGATTGACACCGGGACACTGGCGCATGGAGGTTTCCAGGCGCTGAGCGGCTGAATTCAGAACACGGGCTGAATGCCGCTGGGAGCATGGGGGCAGGGAGGAGGGGAGGGGGAAAGAAAAGCAATTAAAAAAAAAAAAAAAGGATTTCTAAATTATTAACATTTTCTAAATTATTAACGTTATTGGTGCCTCCGTGTGAGCCCGCAGATAAACTGCGCTTTGTACTGGCACTAATAATTTATGGCCCAACCAGAGCCCTGTGGCGTGGAGGCAATCCAAAATACACTCAAGTTTTGTCTTGTCAACGTCATGCAAGAAAGCCTCTTTGTTCCCCCCCAGCCCACCCCAAAACCCTGGAGCGTGATCCCCCCTCCCCACCCCAACCCCCGGAGAAATGCTGAGACAACAATTTAATAATAATAAACTCTGTCAGGGTTTTAATGCAGTGAGCGACTCTGGAGACAGACAGAAGGGTTATGGCAGTTATGGCACCAGCTGTTCTGCTGGATGTGCCGTGTCTGAGCAGGAATATTTTGCAGGTCTGCTGTCCAACGTGTGCCCAAGCTAATTGGTCCTACGTGCTGGCATGTCCTGAGTTGGTACGTGGTGCCACCAAGCCAAGCTTGCATGGGAGCTTATGTCGTGTGCCAGCATACAGGCATGCAGCACGTGTATGTCTGGGTGCACTGTGCACACGTCTGTGTATGTGCTCTGTCTGCCCCATGCTTACGTGATGGGGCAGGTTGTGTGCGTGTCAAACATGTGCGTGCTCAAGCACGTGGCCCCTACGTGTAGGCATGTTATCTATTTTGAGGGGTGTACTGTGCTGGTGTGTATTGCTCCCAAGTGTGGCCCTGCATTCTTGTGGGCATACAATGCCAGAGCACATCATGCCAATGTGGAGGTGAGTGCTGTGTTGTGTGCGAATACACACTCACTGGATTGGTGCATGCTGTTCCAATGTGCCACTGTGCACTCATGCATATCAGCGCACTGTACCTACCTGCATGCACGGCATGCAATGTGCTCATGTAAGCTGTGCCTTTTTGTGTGCTGGATGTCTATGCACAGCCCATGTCACACGTGTGCTGGACTCGCACGCCACACACGTCTGCGCAGGTGCAGGTTTTGCCTGTGACATCCTAACCTACAGCCAACAGAATCACCTTCCTGCTACTCAGAGAAGCAAATCAAATCAAATGGAGAGTGGGAAGGAAAGGCAGGCTCTTTATTAACCTAACAAGGAACCCTGGGGATTTACTCCAGGCTGGAGATTCTCCTGCAGGTCTGCCTCGAATGCTTTGCTGATACTGTGTGCTCTCGCTCTCGCTCTCTCTACCTCTCTGGCTCACCCACGTATAACACAGGCTAGCAGTCCAAGGCCTTAGGCAAAGAGGTCCAGAGGAAGCACATGGAGCAAGGACTCCTGTGCTGTGTGACCTCTACCTTCCAATGAAACCACCACCCTCTGCTGCTGAGTTTGGGCAGGTGTCAAACCTCTTTCCTTGACCATCCCTGCGTCTCGAGCAGCTTGCTAACCTCCCCTGGCAATCTGCTCTGCAACCCCATCCCTGTCCCACAAAGGCACATGCACAATTAATGGTGCCATCTTGGCGGCAGCCAATCCTATGCCAGCATGTTTCATACAGAGGAGGAAAGAGGTGGCGTGCAAACGAAGTAGGAGCTGTACAGCATGTGCAGCTGGATGGACCATCCCCAGTTCCCACCAGCTGCTTGGCAAATTAGCATCCCCTACAGAGGTTGCTAATGGCTCCACTTGGAGACTACATCTGGCTCTAGGTAGGTCACTCTTGTGGTCAATAACTACCACCACCAATAATTATTGTTAACAATAATATAACATTATCATCAACATCGTTATAGCCAGGGGAGTAGAAAGCACACTGCACCAAAGATGTAGAGCAGAAGCAGGAAAGCAAAAGGCTGTTTGGGATTTGGGACTGCTTGTAAAGGCCAGATTGGCGTTTAGTTTTCATATATGCAGTAACACTAGTGCAGAGCCCTAGTGTAGACAGCCTGTGCTGGCCTTGGCAGTGCCTGGCACCCTTGCAGACAACCCAGTTTAAGCCACACCAGCATGCACCACTCCCTTCAGCAGACACAGCACTGTCTTCATTGGGGGCTGCCTCAGTGCAGAGACAGTGCAAATGCAGCCCAACGTTGCCAAGGCCGGGACTTTAAGTACAGCCGTGCAACAGTACCTGCAAAGAGGAACAATATGCACGAGCACAACGCATGCGCAGCACGTGTTCATAGGCCCCAGTGAAAGAAGGGTGGGCAGAGGGCTGCTGGGTGCCCCATAATACCAACATGGCAGCAGAGAGCCAGAGTGCCTGAGTGATTGCTAAAGGCAGGGAAAGCAATGCCTGGAAGCTGCCCATGGCAGTGCTCTGATGGAGCTCCCTCAGCACGAGCATGCTGGACACAAGAGAAGTTTCCTTCCCTCCAGCTCCCAGATACACCAACCCTTACCTTTCTGCTGCAGACCCAGTTGTACTTTACATTACTCCCTGAAGTAAACCCAGTTGCCTTCAGACTTACTCCAAGCATGGACCTGTCCAATTATGCTAAGAAAGCACTCTGCCAGTGCTGTCTTCCCTGGCTCAGCAGTCTCCATTGCCCCACGCTCTCTTCTGCATGGTAATTTTATTGTTCCTAAAAGCACGGTGCATTTAATCCCCATGAAGGTGAACTGTCATTAACACCAGCTACAGCCAGGCGCAACAAGGGCAGATGCCGTCCCAACTTCCCATACATGGCAATAGCAACGTGCTTCAACTATACCCTGCAATACAGCACGCCACTCCAGATCCAGGCTCTGCTCACCAAGCTGCCCATGCACCATGGAGCCCCACCTTTGTCCCAGCCCTAGTGCCTCTGTTTAGCCAGACCTGCCATGCAGGCTGGAAGATGTCAAACTGTGCAGTGGTTTTATGACACAAAGGGAAGGGATCAAGCTGAGTCCACTCAGCTCGCTCCACGTGTGACCAAACCAGGCTTGCACCCAGGACTCTGAACCCTGGGGTCAACGTAACCCCCCCGCACATAGATCTATTGCAATCCCAAGCTAACTGCCCCAGCTTTTCAACAACAGCAAAACCAGGGCTGATCCATTCCACTGTGTGTTGCTACAGTTCACCTCAGTTGCCAGGGAAGGGCTCAAAGATCACAGGAAAGTGAGGAAATGATTAAATGAGAGGCTCAAATTAAATAAATTGTGAATGCAGCCCCTTCTTCCCCCCACACAGGTTGGTACCTCCATGGCTGGGAACTGCCATGCTGTTGGCCAGCTGGTAGAGACGCTGCTGCTGCTGCTCTTCAAACGTGCCGTGTTCATTCAGAGCTGACATCATCCGTCTGTAGTGCTCTTCTGGGGTCATCTGAGTCACTGAGTCCTCAAGCAGAGGCGTGTGGGAGTTTTCTGAAGAACAGAAAGATGGTTTTTTTGAGTGAGAGACAGATCTGGGGCGGGGAACCACATCAGGGCAGGGATGAGACAAAAGAACCAGAAAGGGAAGGAAGGGTCTCAAAGGAGGCTCCTCTCCATACCCCACGTGTACAAAGATGAGACGCAACTGCCAGACTCAACTTGTATAGGCACCAACACACGCACAGACACATGCATACACCCTCAAACACACAAAATCCAAGTGCCCACCAGCCCGGACATTTACATATAGGCCCAAAACACTCGCCCAGGGTGTGCAAGCTCCCATAACACAAAACACTTCCATGCCAACCACACACGCTCCCGGCAGCCAAAATCATCTCATCTGTCCCCTCCATACACACGCCCAGAGGCACCTCCTGCTTTATGGAAGCCAAGAGGGTTTCATTATAATCGCACAAAATTGCAGGCAATTGCAGCTGACCTAAGGAGGACAGTTGCTGTTACAAATGCAGGATGAAAGACTCATTGAATTCTCCTCTGCTCCCCCTTGGGGGATGCTAGTTCTCCTTCCAGTTAAAGACTCAACAGACACACACCTCTCTTTTTTCAGCCCTGCTATGCAGAACCCACTGAGAGAAGGCACGGAGGGCGCAAGGGCGATGCCATCTGTCAGGACAGAGATGAACATGAACAAGTGCCTCCTTTAGGTGAGGCTGAGAACTGAGAGACGCCGGCTGGGTTAGACACGGCGGCAATGTGTATGCAGGCACTTCTACAGTTAAGCACCCCACCGCTGTCAATACCTTTTATCTTTGCAATGCTACTTTGAAGGAAGGAAGGGGAAGAGGGGCGCAGAGCACATGAAGTAATTTGCCAATGCTCAACCGCAAGAGCTTTGCGGGAGCAGGGCAAAGACCCCTGGCGTCCTGGGTCTGCGTCTAGACCCCCAGCCCCTACCTCTTCCTTCCTCCCCACAATCCTAGCCTTGAAAGAAGATCAATGACTTTGTGGCTAAGGCACGGCCCTGGGAGATCTGGATTCTATTCCCAACTTTGACACCGTACTATATAATTTCGGCCTAGTCACTTAATCTGTCGGCCTCTCAGTTTCCTCATTCATAAAACACAAATGATTCTTGCCAGATTCTCAGGGGTGTTGTGAAGGTAAGCTCTTTAATGGCTGGGCGGTGGGAGGCTGCAGCATGGATGTAACAAAAATTTGAAGAGAGATGCACCTCCCAGACCCTCGCTGCTTGGGATATTTGCAAGAGACAGCAGCTTTTATCACATATTCTGGCCACTGAAACCCCGACCCCAAGCCCCAGGAGGACCGGCGTTGGCACAGGACAGACGAAACCTAGCGAACAGGTATCTCGCAAACCAAAACCTGAGTCAGGTGACAGCTGGGTAACCAGCGGATCATTCTCGCACGCCGAAATCCCTTTCAGTTTCTGCGTCTCCTTCAGCACAGGCAGAAGAGAAAACCCTACAAACTATCCGGCTGTCCCAATGGTCAAGTGAGGTGAGCGAACACGCGGGATAGCTCTGCTTTTCCCATTGAATCTGCAGTGGGTGCACGGATGTCAAAGGCAAGGTTAGGCTCAATGACTCTAACAGATGTGCTGCTAATATCCTTGTCTCTCTGCTCACCAAGTCGTGCAGGGCTGGGACCCTTGAAATACAGCCCTGCCTGCTCCCCAGGTGACGGGGACCCCAGTGGAGCAACCAGAGAGATACGACCACAGCAGCTTGCTGTTTACTGTAAGCAGACCTCAGAGTAATTACCACTCTCTTGCCTTGGCAGTGGTTGCTCGAACACTATTTTATCTTGGATCATCCCCGCAGGCGAAACCTTTTCATTCCTCACAGAGGAACTCCCAATAACAGTTTTAATGGGCAGAGGGAAGGGAGGCCTCCTGCCATGCCCTGGCTTTGCTCGAATGCCAGCGCGTTAACCAAATTACAGAGCAAACTATTAATGGAAGCCTTTCGTGCACGTCCTGAATTCTCTCTCCTTCAGCTGTTAGCCTGTCTCCATCGTCTGAGCCCTTCAGGCCTCCAGGCAGCGAGGCCTCGCTCTGGGCACCTTCCCAGATGCAAGAGGGCAGTTCTGGAAAGGCCAAGGCACAAGAGCGAGGTATACACCGCTTGTTTTATACTAGTACCAGCCGGGAATGGCAGGACTCAGAATTGCAGCTCCATTACAAACGTATAGGCAGGTGACACTCAAAGAGCAAGCGCTGCGTTTATACCACTCAGGTAACAGAAGACCCTGCTGGGTTATCTTCAGGGGAATGGGGCAGAGCTAGTTTCCAAGTGCAGCTTTGCCCGCGGCCTTGCTGTGTGCACTTGGGAATTGCTCCCCTGCCAGTCCTCGGTCTATCCTGACTATTCAGAGTAGGAGCTGTATAAGGGACCAGTCGCTGAGTTGGTACAGCACCTTCCAGAGCCAGGCCCTAACCTCGGTGAAAGCTCCTCCTGTCATATCAATAACGCTGCAAATCCTTCCACCTCCTGCAAAATCGAGAGGGGATTCACACGAGTTGGAGCTGCGTAAAACTCCACCAAGAGAACAAAGCCGAGAGACCTGTTGCATCCTGGACTTGCAAGCCCCACTCTGCTCCCCAAGGCCCCTGTAAGGCCCAGAGGGCGGGCAAACTGGGCCCGGTCAGCCTGCGTTCAGCTGAGTTGCTCACCTGTCCCAGCACTCTGCAGTTTGCAGCCTCAGCAGCAGCTGCTTAACTCCACCCCAGTGACGCGTTTCTGTATCTCGAGGCCGGTGGACTTCCTGTGAGATTCACAGGATCACGGTGCAAGCCTAGCTACACCGCATCAACTGCTGGACCCCGCCTCTCATCTCCAACCGAGGGCACCGGCTTCAAACCCTGACTCGAAAAGCGGGGGGGGAAGGATAATTAAGAGGCAACCCCACGAGGCAGGACTGTGTCGCGCTGCAGGTGGCCTGCGCTTGCAGGAAGGAGAGGAAGGATTTGGAAATTCCCCTCTGAATCACACCTCCCACCTCGCCCACACCCACGGCGCCCTCCCCACCTCCCCTCCCGACCACTCAGCCACGCGCCAGCTGTCTCCTCTCCCCTCCGACGTTCCCAGGAGCAAAGCGACAGGTCCTGAGTTAGGAAAATCTTTAGGGTTTTGTCACAGCCTTGTCATTAGGAAATGAGGTGGTGTCATTGCAGGGGGAGGATAATGCCATGTAATTACCATAAACGCTCTCTGATCAGCCTCAGAGCAGATCTCCAGGCCAAGGTGGGGATGGGGAGCTGCGAAGGAAGGCACAGCCTTCTCTGCTGCTCTCCTGCACAAGTCCTCGGCTCCACCCCGGACAAGAGCTCCTGGTGTGTGGGTGTGCGCATGTGTAGGTGTGTATGCAAGCACACGCATGATGCACACACGCGCTCATGCTTAGTCTGTCCCTCTTGCTCACAGCGATAGCTTTGTAACCTTTGCTGCCTTCCTGAATGGCAGCTACAAGGGAGTCAAGGGGGCTGCGAGGCACGCTGCTCGAGGCACAGCTCTGACCCAACATCACGCTATGGCTGGCGCTTTCCCAGGAGCAGACACACATTCCAGCTTCCCGACTCAAGGATGGAAAAGAAAAGGCTTTTCCTGGAGGCTCAGCCCCCCGCAAAGCTTGCCCGGACACTGAGCCATCTCCAGCAGGGCTGGCAGGACCCCAGCCAGCCTATTCCCTCCCCTCTTGCAGCCGGAGAGATGCTTTGTACGAGCTACCAGCTCCTGGCAAAGACACAGCCTGTTCACCCAGCTCCTCTAATCGCCCGCTGGGACAACCTGTCAGACTGCAAGGCTCTGCCTTCTGCTCCAGGCCGAAGATGCAAAGTGGTGTGGTATGGTTTTGTTTGAAGTGAGTCACGAAGAGGAGCAGATGCGGTCGCCTCTGAGGCCCCGCAGCTGGCACCCCGGGGCCAGGGCACGGCTGTTCCCTACTGCGCACTTAGTCCAGCCTAGTTTGAAGTCTTCCGACGTGCTAGGCTCCTACCAGAATTATTTTTGTCAGTGCTCAAATTCGGGGGAAATAAAATCTCACCGATTCTCTCTCTCCCTCTGCACTAATGCTGTTCTGGGCCTTGTCCCTAGGGATCAGAGAAGCAGATCTGCTGCCGTGGGAGCGAGGGTTGTACTCCGGGAACTGTCTCCTAGGGAGAAAGCTGCCTCCGTGACCTGCCAGCGCAGCCCTCACTCCGAGCCTCTGATACGCTTGCATTTCCATATGAGACACGAGAACGTTCTGCTCTGCTTGACAGCAGCGCCGGCGCGGCCCGGCTTCCACCCAGATACGGCTTGCTTTTGATCTCTAGCGTGCGCGCCGTGTGCGGCGGGGAGGGGGAAGGGAAGGTTACTGCGTCGCTGCTGGAAGGGCTTCCAGCCCTACAGGTGTTTTTTCACTCAGTCAGAGAGAGGGAGTGATTTACTCTGTTCTCCTGGCCTTGTCAGATGCAGCCGCCGCAGCTCCAGATACGCCACGGGCCCGGGGTCATTTCTCCTCTTCAAGCGCTGGGTTCAGAGACAATGCTGTCGTGCCCGGACTGACAGCCGCGTCCCGGACTGGCGCGTGACATGACGGGATAAGGGTTTTAGACAGTGCCGTGGCAAAGCAGCAGCAAGCAAAGGCCGGAGAGAACAGCAGGGACCTCCAGGCTTGACAATGAACCCCGGGAAAGCGCTGTTCCCAGTTCCCACCCCGCTCCTACCACCGCTCGGCTCAGGCACCATGAGGCACCAACCTGAGGTGGGAAGGGAAAATCGAAGCCAAGTTCTGCCTCCCTCCAGGGTCCCGCTGCTTTTGGCCAGGCTGCTTTCCATGCTCCTGCACTGCCGGGCAGGGAGAGCTGACCCCCGCCTTGGTCCCACTGCTAGACAGGGACACTGGGGAAAGGGGTTGCAGGAGCTGCTGCCATCAGGGGAAAGGATGGCCTGGTCTGGACCACAATGCCAACCCAGTGCTTCATCACCCATCTTTCCTCTATGCGTGTGGAAAAGGAGTTTCCCCAGACCACTGCCCACTATTAACTCCTTATCCCTGTGTTTTGAATGAGTTCTGGGCTCTAGCACAGCACCACCGGACAACAGGGTTATACACCATGGGCAGTAGCAGGGGCTCCCAAATGGTGACCCAGTGACCCTCAGTGGCTCACAAGACACTCACTGATGAGTGATCATGTAGTATTGATCTTGGTTTTTATTCCCAGCTACTCCATCACATTAAAGACAGCTGGAAATATACTGAACCCTCCCCTCATATTGCCTTTCCACATCAGGAACTGACCTGACAGCCCCAGGGAACACGCATGGGATAGAAAGGGTCCACAAGAAATTTTCCCCACTGAGACCTAGGTTATTTCAACAAAGTTATAGGATCCCTGCACTAGCTCCTCCTAGGTACTTAGCTCCACAGAATACTGTAAGCACTTTGGGGCCGGGATCATCTCTCTGGCCAGCTTGTATAGCACTTAGCACGTAGAGACCAAGGTCAGGGACTCGGGGCTCTCTGTGCTACCATGGCGCATGAGAACATCATCACTGAGGTCAGATCTCAGCAAGATCCAAAGAGCAAAGCATTTATGTGGACAATGAGCGCATTTGAATTGCATTGGGGGAATAAAAAGCTATAGGAGGAGACAGACCTCCCATCAGTGAAGCAGAGGTTGGGGATCAATGTCCCCTGGGTAAGGCCTGGCTATTACTGGGTTTTTAAGGCTTCTGGGAAGCAGCCGGTACTAGTAATCACCGAAGAAAAGACACAGGAGTATATGGAGCCCTGATCTGACCTACTCCAATGACTCGGATGTTGTGTGTGCCCCCCATTAGTACAGTTTAAGAGCACAGATTGCCAGGCCAGAGGGGGAAAGTGCCCCAAAGACATGATGCACAGCTCAGCCCTGATTCTGCCTATAGGGAACCAAGCTGCTCAGCTGCAATTAGCACCATCCTGACCCCAGTAGGGGAAGGCCCTTAAATAGTGACATGGGGAGGAGAGGAACCCATAAATGGCCTCACAGATTACACAACAGAAAGAGAGAGAGCACGTCTGCGAGGGAGGCTTTCTGAGAAAGGAAAGAGTGGGGGTAGACAATGAAAGTGTGGCAGAGCTCAGTGTTTCTGGGGAACCCCTGGTTGAATGATTCAGGGAGAAACCCCAACCTAATGAGTCAGGCTCAGGAAGCAGGATTTAGACAGGGGTAGCCTTGTGAGTGGGTGGGAATGGGCTGCAAAAGCCCAGGGTTGCTTCTGATCTGAGTCTCATTTCACCAAAGTTAGGAGGGGAAGACGGTTCTCACCCGTCTCTTGGAGACGTGAGCATCCCCCCCACTCAGGGCAAACGCACCAGTCTGCAGAACCAGTCCCTTCACTGGGCTGGTGAGTGGAAGTCAGAGATCTGAAAGCAACAGGCTGGCCTCCAATTGCCAACTAGTTTAGCTGCTTCTCAGCAAGACCTCACAGACGGCTAACACCTTGATTCGTTTTCAAAGCATGCAATCAATGGCTAAGGACTGCCCAGGCGACGGACCTGGCGAAGGGGGCTGGTGGGTAGCGTGTGCACTGACTGCTCTAAGGGAGCCCACTACAGACTGGCGTTTCACAGATGAATGCTGAAACCCAACATCTATTGCAGCACCCAAAGAGGTATTCCTACCAGGCCTACAGATGCACATCTGATGATAACACTAGGAGGACGACAGGAAGCAGACACATGAATAAGCAACAGAAAGCAGTTCAGGGCAGCTGTATGGTGCCAGGTAGCCATAGCACCCAGCAGGAATTGCTGCTGGAATATTCATATGCTTCTAGGCTGGGATATAGAGATAAGAGGCAAGAAAGGGCCACATAAAGGGAAATTACTTAGAACAAGTGTACGTTACTAGGTACTGTTAGCAGCTATCAGATACCATTAGCACCCATTATACAAGATATTGTTAGCATCCAACATCCTTCTGGAATACTAATGCTCTTCTGATTGTCATTTTGGGGCTGGAAGTCAGGAAGAAGGGGGGCAGCTAAAAATAATATGATTTCAAATCAGCGGGCAGTGCAAGCACCACTGTGAGGCACTGCACCAACTACTCTTATAGGAAACGGCAAATGTTCCAGGATAAACTACTGCGTACAGGAGTCTCCATCGAGCCGCTCTGCTTTGGTCGTGGGAGCGTACCGCTTTAAGAATCTCAGCTGCTGGACTCCAAAGACTGTGAAACTAGACCTGGCTCCCAGGCAGCCTGTCTGCTCCTGCTTTTTTTTTTTTTTTTTAATAGCCAGAAGAGCGCAGGTTAAGCAATAATGATCGAGGTGGGCATTACTGACAGCTAATTAGTTTGAACTTAACAACAAAGCCTCTAACTGAACGGCCTGCAAAACCTCATTTAAGCAAACTCGAGACGAACTCATTAGCTGCAGGCTCCATTACCCACTCCACTCCGCCGGCCGTAAAGAAAGTTTTAAAATTACGTTTATGGGAGCGAGACATAAAAACAAATCAAGGGATTAAAAAAAAAAAAAAAATCCCCAAAAAGGAGAAACCTTCTTTAGATTCCCCTCTCTGTAGGAACAGCCTCAGACATGCAGCAGGAACCACCAGACAAGGCTTATTATTCTCACTATTAGGCAATTTTTTTAATTAAAAAAAGGAGCAGATGCCAACATAATAATCATGTCCATGTTTTGTCTTAAATACCCAAACCAAGACGCTCCGCCTGGAATGGAAACTCCCCAAAAATCCGCCCCAAGAGCCGCCGGCTTGGTTTTTAGACTGTGCAATAATTATTCTAATTAAGGAGGTAATTCCCCCCCTCCCACACACACTCGCATACATGCTCTGACCTTCCGTGCACTGCGATAAAGAGAGCATTGGTCCCCTGCCTCAGCCCCGCACTCTCAGCATCTTGCCTCCCTCATTAATTTCAATTAAGTTCCGTTGTTAAGAATGGGGAAAAAAAGGGAAGTGTAGGGGGAAGAAAAGCAGCACTTACCCTTCGGGGACTCGCTTCGGGCTTTCTTGCTTTCTAAAGGACACTCACTGCTGCTGTTGGGAGAACATACTCTTCTCTTGCCTAAAATTTCATCTAGAAGAGAGAGAGACATGAGAAGCCTGAGTGTTAGATAATGCTCCACTTCGTTCCCTTCCACACAATCAATGCAAGACTTTTGCATTTTGCTTCCCACACAAACACACACGCACACACACACATACGCACACCCCCGAGTCAGGTTACGGGTGGAAGGGGGGGAAGGAGTGGGAAAAACAGAGGGGGGAAAAAAAAAAAAGAAAGTAAGAAAAATCCTCATCTGGAGAGCCCAGATCTGCTTCTCTAGTCATGCAGTCCGAAGGGATGTAATGACTGTTCACACAGTGATCAATGCAATGATTTCAAGCTGTAAATTCTGAATCTAGTTTATTTCCTTACTGAGTTTCATCGTTTGTTCTGCTGCCTTTTCTCCCCCTTGTGTTTCCACTCCTTTCATGCCCTGATGCAGAGCAACTGGGGGGGAGAAAAGAGGGGAGAAAACACCCCCCCTCCCGCCCGACTCTGAATCTTCCTACCACAGTCTGTCTCTCTTTCTCTCTCTCTCTCTCTCTCCTGTTAAAAACCTCAAGGTCCTTAGCAATCTTCTTCCTCTAGATTGTACGGAAATGCTCAAGCCTTTTGCATTAGTGCAGCCTTACGAGCCAACACAAAATATCTAATATACAATTACAGCATCCCCTGAACAGATTTAAAATCAATATCCTCCCATAATAATGCTGGGGAAACTGAAAGCATGATGCTGCATATGGGCAGGAAGGAAGAGACTGTTTGTCACAGCAAACATCAAATTCTCATCTATCAAGGGCTTGTTAAAGATGCAGCATCTTAAAAAAAAAACCTTGAAAACAAGTACCATATTTGAGAGAGTATATGTTGCACCTGCCTACGAGTCAACCTGCATGAGCAGCATCTTGTTTGCAATGGTTAAGAAATGTTACAATTCAAACCAATGCTGTTTTATCCCAACAAACAAATGATTCCCGGTCTACGTGATGCTTTGAACCAAGCCACTGTCCTTAACACTAACAGCCACTCTGTATTACTTTGAGTTCAGCTAGCTAAATTCAGTCGTACTAACCTGGCGCTGCGCTGACCAAGAGACCCAGGGTAACGAGCTGGGAACAGACAGTTAACACACGGAGGGCAGAACCTGGCAATGCCCTTTCCAAAAAGGCATTGGAAATGCCTTTGTCCAGTAAGTGATATTAGAACTGCAAAGTTGTAAGTGGCATTTCAAGGTTTCAGAGCATACGGTCTGCCTATGACCTTATCTCGCCATGACCCCGTCACCTGGGCTGTTACCGCAGCTGGGCCTCGGAGAGGACTGCAAAGGTCTGCAGCCACCCACAAGTGAAAAGCAAACAGAATGCAAAAGGAAAAAAAAAGGGAATGATTTGAAAAATAGACGGGCCAGGCTGGAGGCAGAGTCAAATCCTCAAAGCATTTCACATTCGGACAGGCTTGGGGAGGAAGGTGGGGGTAATCTGAACTTTACAGAAGGAGAAATCAAGGCGGGAGTACTGGGTGTCCTACCTGAAGTCACTAAAGTGCCAGCCCCCCCAGCCTGTGCTAAAGTCGCCTGCCCTTCCCCTGGGAGCTCCTCCTTTCCAGGCTGGTTTTCCTGGAGAGGCTAGCCTAGCACTGCAAACCTGGGGAGTGGGGCTGAGATCATACATCCTCCTCTGATCCGGGGTTTGCGGTTTCAGAACGCCGCAATGCCACTGCTCAGCTCGCTATGCCCAACCTGGGCAGGAAGGGTGGGTCACATCACTGCCTAATCCCGTGCATTTCAGGCAGAAAATATTCACCTGAGGAACTGGTGACACAGGCTTTGAGGTCGCGGTTACTGGCAACAGCTGTAAGTGCCTGCAGGGCAATTCCAGGACTTTGCAACTCAGCCAAAGCACCTCAGTCACAACCTTCTGCCCTTTCTACCCTGGGTAGTCCACACACACAGCTCTGCCAACGCACCGCTGTTCTGCTGTGCAGCGCGCCCTTAAAGTCCAAGACTCAGCTGGACTCCCCCTGCAAAAACCAACCATGCTGAAGACCCAGCCCCAGCCCCGACCCATGCGGGCTGGCATCACCTGTTCTCCTCGACATGGGCCCCTCAGCGTGGGTGCACAAGTGTTGTGGCCGTTGGAACATACTTGTGTGTGCCAGCTCACGGTTAGGGTCATGCCACCACGTATTTTCACCTGTGAAACAATCAGGATTTGAGCCAAGCCCTCCAGAGACACCATGCTAGGGTATCACCCCCCCAGGAGACCTGCATTCCCTGAGCTAGCATCTCACCCTTGCATCCGGTCCTGAGGCTCTGGGAGACGCAAGCAACAGCTTTTTGTCGACAAGTCCCCATTTTCCATTTGAAAAGTGAAAGGATGGAAAAACACCTCGGGGAAGGAGAGGGAGGGAGATGACAAGATTCTCGTTACACCTCCAGCGTGGGAGTGCTTTCCATTATGCTAAGCTTGCACCGCTGGGTGACGTACCTGCTTTGCATGTGGTACGCTTCCTTTTTAATTTCAAGCAGTTCCTCATTGCAATGAATTAGACCCGGGAACCAAACAGGGGGTTGTGGTGAAAGCACAGGCCTGGATGTACACAGACTCCCCACCCTTCTGCCTCCTGGCTCTGCTGCAGACCACTGGATTCGAGGCAAGTCACTTCCTATCTCTGCTCCTCCATTGCCCTCCACTGCCATCATAGCCCCCTTGCATTATGAAGGACAGCCCCTGTCACCAAGAGCTTACAGGCAAAACAGGATAAAGAGTGGGGAAAAGGCCTCACCCCTGAAGGGAACAGAGGCAGAGAGATCAAGTGACCTGCCCAAGCTAATACATGAAGTCTGGGGCAGACCAGGGATCCAAATGCGGTTGCAGTCCACTTCTAACGAGGTGGTCTTTCTTCCTCACTGTTGTAGCTGTAGGATGGGGTAATGCTGCCCACCCCACCGATGGAGGGACGTGCCTTCCTTGGTTACCATTTGAGTCCACCAAGATGCTTGGCTGCTACAGAAGAGGCAAAGCCTTCATATTCTAATCCAGGAGACTGGTCCTCTCCCCCGCAGAGCCCTGCGGTGGATGCAGGGTTGATGTACCAGCTGCAGCTGGTGAACACGTGCCTTTTTACAGCGCCTTACACCCCAGCCAGCCCTCCCAAAATGCCACTCATCACAATGGGTGGCCTTTCAAAATCTGCTCTTTGGACTTGCCCGTGAAGAAAAGAAGACGGGGGGAGAAGGGAAAGAAAATTCACACTCTGTCTTTGATCGAGTTCCCTCCTGGCTTGGCGACAGCGACGGCAGCCGCAGCGGTGGCAAAATAAAGTGAGTTTTGTAGATGAGCTGGCAACGGCAGCTTCCGGGAGCCCTGCCATCCCTAACGAGACAGGTTCTGCACTGCGAGTGGGTCGCTAAGCACAAGGATGGGGGCCAGCGGCTGTGGCGCCGTCAGCCCGCAGCACCTGCAGAAGCCTGTGCGCTCCAGAAAACAAATGGCAGTCTCTCTCTTATTTTTTAAATCCCTTTTTCCGCCCCACCTTTTCAAGGAATCGCAGAAGAGGCCAAATCAGGGCAGCCTTTGATATTAAAGTTGGAAATGAAAGACATTATCAGTGGGACGGAAGCATTATGAAGCCAGGCCGAGGCAGTCACGGGAACAGAGAGTGCCGGGGCGGTCAGAACGCCCGAGAATGCTGATCACCTCCCCCCATATGCTGTCGCCAGCCTGCCAAAAGGCCCAAGACTGCTTTAAACAAGATGCCGCACTGAACCACAAGGCCCAGACTGGAGCAGGGATGCTGAGATCCAAAAGTACCACTTGCAAAAGCAGCTGAAAGCACCTTCCCCTGAGCATCTGCTCCCAGCAATCTCAGTGTGACCTTCTGCAGGAGCCAGGCGGAGGAGAAAGCTCAGCCATCGCATGCGACGCTTCCAGGTCAGTGCACCAAGATGTCACCAGGTGCATCAGGCCAGAGAAATAGGTCAGTGGAAGAAGGATGATGCTTCTGCTTCTGCCTCTGCGGAGGAATGCCCCTGCCCTAACACACACAGCACAAGGAGAAAGGGAATGAGTGTGACACCACAACAGTCTCACTAAAACCCAGGGAGATTTAGGGTTTGCCTGAGCAACACTGCAGCTCTGGTGGGACTTGGGATGCACCGGCCACATCCCGCTTAGGGGAAGGGGGTCCTGAGTGGCAGTCCCGCTGCAGATCGGTGGTACCTCCTACCCAGGACCTCCAAGCGCCATGCAGGCTTGAACTGGGGAAGCGCCCTTGTTTTCAGAAATGCTGGAGGAGGCCAAAACTCCTTTTCTAATGCGACTTCAGCACTTCAGAGCCCAAAGTTTTGTGGCAGGTCAGCTGGCATCGAGTCCTCTCCTCCTGAGGGCTCTGCCCAAGCCCAAACTGAAGAAATACTGCCTCTACAAAGAGCGGTGGTGGTTGGACCTGGTTGTGAGGATGGACAGGGTACCCCCATCACCACTCCCCTGTGGGCCCAAACTATTTCCACCCACCATCCCCAGCATAGGTGAACCGACTGCCCACAACACTTTGCAAAGGCCCCTAGCTAGGCCTGTGCTATGGATCCTGGACAGCACACCCAAAACCCCATGTGTCCAGATCCAGCCCAGGGGCATGACAACAGCAAGCCACGCTGACCCCGGGACTATCCTGCGATTGCTAAACTCTGCAATGGAGACTGAACCTGAGGCATGTTGCTCCCAGCTATAAGCCGCTGGCTCTGGTGCAATGGATTTTCAGAGAAGAATGCTAGAAAGGAGGGTGGAGGGCTTATCATGCGTCTCTGCAGACGCAGGAATGTCTCCAACAGCCTTCTAACAGCAACAGCTGTGAAGAGGAGTCTTTGCACTTGACAGTGACCTCAGGCTCAAGGGGGGACTCTCTCTACATGCCCTTGTCTCAGCTACAATCCTGTCCCCCTGCAACACACCCCAAGCTTGCTTTTAACTTAAGCCAGTCTGCTGTAATAGCCAGACAGCCCAGCCCTCTGCCAGATGGGTGGGTCCATGCTTTTTGGGGGGAGCACAGAGCAGAGACTAGTCTGAAGCATCTGTTGCGTCTCTCCAGCACCAAAAGTCCCCAAGTGCAGCGGGAATGGTGCTTCTGAGCAGACCTGAATCTTGGGCATGCCAGGGGCTGGTCCCGCATGCCCTCTGCCATGTTGACTGGTTTGCTGTGGAAGAAGCCCCACTCCAGCTGGGTTGGATGGGAGGTGACCAAGGCTCAGATGGAGCAAGATAGAGAAAGAGTCTTTCCCACCCCCCTGCTATTTTAACCAGATGAAATGTCCTTCTGCTCGCCTCACTCCACCACCTCCTACCGAAGCCTGGGCTACAGCTGACACTTCCACTGGCCAGATCATAATGCCTCGCTGGCATCCTGAACTGCTTTTCCTGCATCCCTTCACTTGCTCCTGGCAGGACCAACCTGCTTCGGGACCCCCACTGCTCCATCCCTGCTGCTCAGCCTGTCCCTGCAGCCAGGCTGGCAGGGACCCCGAGAAGCTGGCTCCCTGGTGTGGCGGGGGAAGGGAGGGACAGGAGTAGGGTGGCAGGGGGGCCTTGTCCATTTACCCTCCATCTGAGTGGTAGCACCAGCTTGCACAGTCCCACTGGGCTGGAAGCTGCACACAACAAAGGCTGCAAGCAATAGCGTGGACTCTCGCTGCCTGGCCCCTGCCTGCCGTGGAACAAAGGGAGGGAGAAGCGAGGGGTCGTGGGAATTACAGGCCTGGATCTGACTAAAGACAGCAGGTGCAGGACAAAAAGAAACTTGTCCTCACCCTCTCTTGCCTGGGGGGGCAGAGGACCTCTGAGTGGGGAGGGGATGGAGCTCCAGAATAGGGCAGAGAACTGGCAGGGCTCAGTGCACTGATCCATCCTTCTAACCCAAAGGGAGTAAGGACTAAGAAGGAGCTATGCTGCAGCATTTAGAGCTGGACACTGTCGTCCACAGCCCCCACTGCCTTCTACAGACAGAAACAGAGCCTGGAAAAAAGCCCAGTCCACTGCTGTAACCTTCAGGCACTCCCCTCCTGTGCCACCCTTGAGAACTGGCCGGTCGTTTATTTTACCAGCTCTCTGTGGCAATTGCTCATCGTGACCAGCAGCAAAACCCCATGACCGCAGGTGACACAGTCACCTTAGAGCTGTCCCCAAACCTGGCAAAGGTGCACAGGCATCACCTGCCTGCCTATCCCCAATAAAAGTCATTGTTACGGCACGGGGCTGAGCCATGAAAAGGGGGTTAATATTCATCGTCTGCAAAATCCAGCTCGAGGAGGATCTGCTGGGCTTAAGAGAGAACCAGATTCCTTTTATACGCTGCACAGAGCTCTTCAGTTGTGAGCTTCTGAGTCCCCGCTCTCTTTTAAGGAAGACATAAGGAGTGGAGCCGGGAAGTCTTGCTGCTGATGGGGGAGCCTGGACTCCTACGTTCCCTCTCAGCACTGGGAAGGAGTGTGAGCGAAAGGCGAGCGAAAGGCAGTAGTAGTCTGTCCTCCAGGTCCCTGGCCCTAGCTCTGGGGGAACGGGGTGACATCAGAGAGGGATAAAATAAAAAAAAACAGGAATCCCCGATTCTGTCCTCAGCTCTGGGAAGGAGGATGTTACACCAGAGGACGGAGAGTTAGGACTGGACTCTATGCCCATCTCTGCCTGTGACTCATCGTGTCCCCTAGGGACAGTATCTGTGCCTCTCTGGAGAACTAGGCCTCAGCTTGCCTATCTGTGAAATGGGCAATGCAACATTCAATCTGCTGCTCTGAGCAGTGGTCAGTGCCTCCACTGGGAACCTCAGCAGCTCCTTGCATTCCCTGGCTGTGCACCATCACTGGGAAGTCCCACCCTGTTACTGCGTGTTTTTCCTCAGGAAGCCAGTCCCTCTTTGATAGTGTGGGGCCTTTTCCAGCCTCTGATACATCCCTGCTATCACTGCTCCCCAGCTGCCCCCCCAGCCTCCCCTTTCTCTGGGCACCCATGGCATGCATGGTGCCCAACCACAATGGCTAGCCAGCAATGTGCCAACAGGCAGCAGCGCAGCACTGGAGCCCTGGCCCTGTCTCCTCCTGCCTGGGAAGAGACGCGTGCAAGGGGAGCACCGTGCAGGGGCAGTGCGGCGTTGCTGGCAGCAGGAATGACGAGTGCCGTGCGTGTGGCCTATGCCAGAGAGCCTGGCCGGACCGCTACGCCTCCGTCTGCCCACTTCTCCCCGCTCCACTCTTGGAGGTGAGCACCAAAGGCAGCGGTTTCGGGCGGCGCTGCTGGCAGGGCTGCCCCCTTCGCACCATTTAGACGTCCGATTGCACTCATTCAGCCCCTGAAAAAAAACGGCGCGGCTCCAGCCCGTGACAGCTTTGACAGCCAGACTCCTTAATTCCTTTTTCTTATTCCCTTAATCTGTCATCTTTATCAGGCTGGGGAAGTGCCAGGCGGCATGCAGGAGCTCCGGCCCCGATCAATCTCCACATTACAGCTGACAGAATGGTGCTAATAACTTATTGATCTCATGTTTGCCAAGCCCCACTGGGGCTGAAAGGCTGCCATTGATTGGCTTGAGGGAAAAGAGCCTCTCAGCTGAGAGCAGAGCGGAAAGCCTTCAAATTGTCTTCTTCCCAAGGAGCTCAGAGCCAGAGGGAGGGTGAGGAAGGGAGGACAGGGAGAGGAACAGAGGACAGGAGAAAACTGGGGAGAGAGAAAGAGAAGGATGTGTGCAAGAGGAAGGAAGGAAGGACTTGTTTGTGAGAGAGTTGTAAGAAAGGAGGTATGGAAGGATAGAAAAGGAAAGACAGAGAATGGGAGAGAGGGGAGGAGAGAAGTAAATGGAGGGAGAGAAACTAAGGAACAAAAAGATGCTTTAGAGATGAAAACTTAAGCAGCAGATGGGCTCCCCTCTTTGTGTGGGCAGCAAAGGGTTAACTGAGAGATCTCTTCCTCCCTGGAGCAAAGCCCCCAACCCCATCTGCAGCCGCACATCCTTGCTGAGTGCTGCCCAGCTCCCCTGGCCGCAGCAAGTCCTGGATGACCCCGAGACCCAGCCCTCTGCGCTGGTGGCCTGGGACTGGGGGACAGCAGGTCAGAGGGCTCTTACAGCTAGTGGCCACCTGTACAAGTAAAGAGAGCCCAGGAAACAACGTTCACAGGCAACAGGGACAGCCCTAGGGTGCTCCTGCTCCCTGCGGCTCCCAGACAGCCTGGGTGAGACCCCAGCAGGACTGCTGTGCTGGTGGAGAGGGAGCTGGGCTGGGCTCTGATCCCCGCAGGAGCAGCCCTCCTCTCTAGCTTGCCAGGCTCAGGGCTATGACCGCAGAGCTGCTGCTCAAGCCCAGGTTTATGCCAGGCTTCTCCAGCCACATCCGTCTGAAAGCCTGGGGCAGGTTTAAAACCTCATTCTCCGTGTCCTGGGGAGTAGCTCATCATGTCTCTTGGCTCGCACACCCATGTACCTACCTCCAGCCAGAGGGGCTTTGCTCCTCCATGCACCAGAGCCCTTCACAAGCTGCTGAGCCATACGGCACAGGCACAGCTGAGTGCATGGAAGAAAGCGAAGAGCAGCAGGTAACCCAAGGCTTTTCGCCAGGGCAGCTTGTCACAGTGCAGGCGCTCCATTAACATACCATGGGGGAGGGAAAAAACAGCCTATGCACTAGAAGTAAGAGGACTCATTCTAGGCAGTCTGGCCAAATTCAGGGCAGCCAGCCTTGATGATCTATATCAGGGGTGATCAACCCCTGGCCCACAGGCCAGATCCAGGTCTGTGGGGAACCCTGTGGCCCATGGCCCTGTACATTAGATTAGGGAGACAGGGCAGATGTAGGGCCTGATCCTCACATGCAGGGCCAAGCAGTGGTAGCACAGGGTACTGATTCCAGCATGCAAAGCTGAACAGAGATGGCGCAGGGCCCCAGTCTTGGCACACAGGCCCAGACAGAGGCTGCAAGGAGCTAGCTGAGGCTGTGCACAGCCTGATCCAGGCATGTGGGCCTGAGCCAGCTCATGGACCACCCCACACCACTCATCTGGCCCACAGGGCCAAAAGACTGAGCACCATGGATCTATACTGATATATACTCTTATATGCATGCATGCAACATCCATATGCACTTGAATCACAAGCCTACAGATACATGTGTGCACACCTACATGTAAAATATGCACCTATTTATAAATGCACACGCATGCCCATGTAAATGTGCACATTCACACATGCATGCACGCGCACAGACACATGTATGCTCACATTATAGAAGCATGAAGGCTTTCACAGCCATATTTATATGCACACATACAGAGACTTGCTCCTTTGGAAAGTACGAGATCTTGGTGCTGGGTTTACAGCTCACGGGGAGGTTGGGAGCTGCAATTCATTTCCTACTCCCTTTCCCCACCTCCAGCTGGCGGCAAGCGAGAGCGGACAAGTCAGGTGCCACATTACGGCCCGTATTGGATTTCTATATATAACATCAGTGAGATGTCACCACGTCAATGATTTGTTTCTGCTCTTTACTCGCTGCCTGCGAGACACCTGGGGAAGGAGCGGTGGGGGCGGGGGGGAGGAGGAAGGCTATTTTTGGGAGCAGGATGATCTTCCTCTCCCTAGAGCCGTAAGAAGGTAGGGGAAATGTCTGTACTATTTATTCCTCTTACCAACATAGTGGGAGTGAATGAGAGGTCTCTGCCCATGCTGGGCCCATGGAAGCAAGAGCCCCACTGCCCAGCTATAGCCTTACTAGAGCCAAGTGAAGAGCATGAAGCCCATAAGCTTTAAGCTTCAGGGTGATATGGTGCAGCCCCTCGCTCCCCCTGATTAAGGTGGGAAGTCAGAGTGACCTGTCCAGGCTACTGCTTAGGACACTCAGGCCTTGAACCTCGCTGCCAACTGGGGTTTACCTCTGGTACCCAGGGAGCAGCGTCGAACTCCTGCAGCTCCCATCGCTCCTGCAGGAGCCGATTATTCTTCTTTATAACACAGCACAGAAAATTAATACACCCCTTTGCTTCAGCCTGCCAGGAAGCTGGGGCTCACCCAGAGCCCACAATGAAGCCAGAGGAGACACTGCTCATACATACCTTTGGGTTCAGGAGACAGAAAGGCAAAGAAACTCCCCACAAATCACACAGCCAGGGAATAAGAACTAAGCCTCCTGAATACCAACCCAATGCCCTACACACTGACTTTGTCAATCCTACGTGGCTGTAAAGAAGACTTACATTTCCTCTGCATGTCTTCCCTTACTCTCCTGAGCCCTGGGTTCGAACCCAGCATGTGACAGCAATGCACGAGGATGCTGGTAACCTCCAGCTCCTGGCAGGCACCAGCCGCACTGATGAAACGCACAGGAGCAGAAGCCAGAGGAGGGAGGAATCCAAGATCCCAGCCCCTGATCAAAACCACCCAGAGGAGTGGCATCGACTCTCGCTCCATCCCCGATGCTGCCTAGGTAAACAGCTGTCCTTCCCGATAACGTGCGTACACAAAGGTGGCTGGCTTACCACTCCCGCATGCCCATTTGGGGCTGATTTTCTGCTCAATTTAAGACAGCAATTCAATAAAGTCGGTTTTTTTTCCCCTTCTGAAAAAAAGGAAAAGCCTGTCTGCATCCTGGCTTGTTATGCCACGCTCAGAAACAACCCGTTCATTGCAATTCTGTCTCTAATCATTAGCCCCGACATCCCCGGCTTCATACTCTTCAGCACCCCCCAGCTTTAACTCCTTCCACGTATGCTAAGGCTTTAGGGCTGGATGCAAAGCCCACTGCCATCACTGGAGCAGAGGTTTCCACTGAGAATTCACTGGGCTCCAAGTCAGACCTGGGGAGACCAGTATCAGTAACACAACATGCTTTGAGCATGTGTACACATAGATGCATGCACATGCACGCACACACAGACATAAGCCTTCCTGAAAATCTCCAAAGAATTTTTTAACATGAACCTATTCAAATTTTCACTCCTCATTTCAGCACCTCTCACAACCTGGCCCAGCCAATGGAGCATGAGACTTGGATACCGGAGACCTCATTCACAGATTTAGGCCTGAGAAAAAATGAATAAACCAGAGAGAAATCTGAAAGATCGACTTTTGCCCAGAACATCTGGACATTTTGCATCTGGTTAAAACAGATTCCTTTAACGTTACTTGGGTCATTGTAGTAACTCAAAGCTCCAGTCATGGATGCTGTGCTAAGCACGGTTCAAGCACGCTGTACCTCTATGGAGGATATTGGCTGTGGATATATTACTGCAGCCCCCGCAGTTCCAGCCAGCGTAACTTAATACCGTAGTGATATAATCATAGGATCATATGGAAAAAAAGGGCTGGAAGGGGCTTTGAGACATCACCCAGTCTGTCTCCCTGCCCCGTGGCAGGATCAGCCTTGCTCCTAATGCTTTACCAAAGAAAGGCATCACCCTCTCCATCTTGTACATGGGGAAATTGAGGCACGGGGCAGTGAAGTGGCAAGCTCCCCCAGCAGGTGGCAGAGTGGGCTACCAAACCCAGGTGGCCCGAGTCCTGACCCAGCACATTTATTCAATAGGCAGCACTGCCTTTCGTTGGGGACACCATCGTGGCACATGCCGCACGAACGCATATGAAAAGGCAGTCCCTGCCCCAAAGAGCTTGCAATCCAAGTGGAGACAGGAATCCTTCCATGGGAATTACTCATTATCATCAGCCCTCAGTGAGAGCGCACAGACCCCTGGTGCCTGTGTGGCCTCCAGAGATCCAAGGCTCCCAGGTGCCAACCAGTCCTTCGGAGCAGAGGGATGCCAAGACCTCGGTCTTGTCCTAACGTGCACGTCCCTCAGGATTCATTGCAGGCAACCAGAATGGCCTCTGGCCCTGTTGCTGTGACAGGTGCATGGGGGAGACCATTCTGCCAGGCCAAGAGGACCCCCACACGCATCCCCTGCCTCCTCTAGCACCCAGGGGTCTGATCCTGCTGGCCATACTTGAGCAAGGTGAAGCCAGAAGGGCTCCAGGCAGGACTTGCACCGGCAGAACCAGGCTCCACAGTGTGGGGAGGTGACTAGAGAAGAAGTGGGTGGGAAAGGAAAGAGAAGGGGTTATTCTCATCCCCTTCTCCGAGTGCTCCTGGAGCACAGAGGGAGAGGGCTCCTGCACCTCCTCCAGCGGCTGTCTCTGCAAGGCCCTCCCCCTGCAGACGGCATTAGCCAAACTGGATAGAGGGGATTGGCCTTGTTTACAGACACACAGCCAGCTTCTTAGAGGGGCTCTAAATCTGTTTGATGTGCAAACCACCGGCTTTGCCGCCGTGCCTTTGCCGAGCTGCCCTGATGCTGCTCATCCTTATGTACACGTGGCCCTATCAAGATTAGAGGCACCTTGTGCCATCGGCCTCTCTAGAACAATGCCAATGCCCTCTGCTGAGCCTTGTCCGCTGCCCCTTCTCCCTCACCTCCCTTTGCAAACTGCTTGTATATCATTAACCCCTCCTTTAGGTGGGGTGACCCCCTCCTCTTCCCTCCTCCCCAGCCGCATTACATGTCGTATGAGGCTAAGCCTCTTACTGGCTTTCCCCAGGCAAGTTCTCAAGGAGGCCAAGTCCCAACATTTTTTCCACATGCTATTTTATACCCCAGCTGTGGCCCTGAGTGTCAGCACAAAGATGGACCTCCGGGCTCTGCATTGCCAGCTACTGAATGTCACTCTGAAGAGGGGACAGGGCATCCTAGGGGTGCGGGATGCTGGTGAGATTAGGAAAGAGGAAGGGGTGAAGGAGGAGGGAACACCAATGCATGCCAGGGAAAGGGCACTGGCCCCTCGTGGATCAACGGAGGGTGTTTCGTCCATAGGACTGTGTCTATGCTGCACCCAGGGGACTGGCAACTAAGTTAGCAAGGCCTGGGTGCAAGTGTTCCCACCACAAAGCCCCACGTGCCTCAGTGCCCTGCACTCCCTCGTGCATCTGGGGGCATATCGTGCACTGAGAGGCTTTATGACCCTTCTCCAGGCAATGACGTGGGAATGTGTCTGTCTTTAGAGGGGAATTGCAAACGATGGTCAGATGTATCTTGTATCCGCACTGTGAGGCATCGAGTGGAACCCAGCCCATGTCCGAGCAGAGCCCAGGTCCTAATCCCAACAACCCACAGCCAGGCCAACTGCCCCGGGCTTCAAGTGCCTTCAAAACCAGGTCAGCACTTCTACCATACAGACAACAGAGGGGTTGAGGGCCAAAGCTGCAAAAGGAGTACCGTGCAGACCTGCAGGGTAGACCCGCTGCGGATTCCAGCTGGATTCTAGCTACTGGTTGGACTGGAAAAGTGCCCCAGGGCAAGGCAGACGGAGAAGCCCCTTCCTCACGCCGAGTTTGCTGCTGCTCTGTGAAACCTCGACACACTCAGGCTCAGTCTCAGGAGAAACAACCATCAGCACTCATCAGGCTTGCGTCACCTGGCATGGGGAGCCCAGGGGGACGGTGCTGGGAGGGGACAACTCACCCACGGATTGGGGGCCCCCACCTTTTCTACCTCTGACTCGGGCACCAGGCAAAGGCGGGTGGGGAGAGTCTTCTGCTGAAATACCTTATTTGGGGGCAGCTTGGAGTTACTGGAGATATTCATAACCGATTCCTCCTTAACTGAAGAAACATAACCCCCAATGCGGGTGACAGGGCACAGACACCTTGAGAAAGAAAATGCCCATCCCCATACTGCTCTGGGATTTTAACCAGCACTTCCCTCCGGGACACCTCCCGCAGTAGCAGCATCTGTTTGGTGCAGACAGCTGTGCCCTGTAGCTAAAGGAGCAAGCATCTCAATGCTGGCTGCAGAACCACTCCTGAACCGGGGGCAGGGAACAGAAGTCGAGGGCTGGGACCAGAGGCAATGGAAACTGCATGAAGAGAGGAGGGAAAGTGATGCTCCTAGGCCCAGCCGCTAAAGACAGGAAGGAATGAAGAATCGCAAGGACAGGGAGGGAGGTGGGGGACAAGCCCTGAGCCAAGCCTGGGCTGAAGTCCATCAGCCAGTTAATGATCAGGAGGTACAAATGGGACAGCTGCTTCCTGAAACCCAGGGCACCGCGCCGGCTCCTGCAGAAATCCGAGCGCAGCACTGATAATAATTATAATAAATCTTCCGTGCCGAAGAGCGTGCCCAGCACACACAGGTTTGCTCCGTGATTAAGAGATCTCCGTAATATCTTAAGGTCCCCAGTGGGCCCAGAGCAGCGAGATACAGCTACATGCATCAAACGCATAAGAATATCTCAATCATTACCACAGCCAACGGTGGCTCCGAAGCCGATCGATAGGGCAATTAGATTTTATCAGCGCGCGCCTTTCGGCCTCCTGCTTCTGCTGTCCTTGCAAAAGCCTCCATTCCCCGTGCCTGATCAGGGCCTTTATGTCCTGCTGAGAAACACTAGCTGGAGCCGGGTAGGTTTTTGCCCTTTGCAGCTGCCATTTCTTTCATGTTTCGTTGGAGTTCAGGTCCCGACCACGGGGAACGCTTCTGACTGCGTTCAGCTGCAGATTACGTGCAGCCAGGCCTCCAGCCCTGCAACACATGCATGGCGCCAGCGCAGGCAGAACCTCCTCAAGGGGCAAATCTTCACACCAGCTCTGCCCTGCTCCTCTGCAGCCATGGCAGGGCAGAAGCAGTGGAGTCTGGTGCTGGATAGGGAGCAAGACATGCAACGAGACCATTGCAATCCATCTGCTCCACACTCCCCTTCACCATCGTGAGCCACCTCAGATTCACCCACCTTCATAAAGCATTTGGAGACAGGCTGGCAGGCCTCGCACACAATGCCCCAGCTCCTGTGCTCAAAACGTACCTAACAGGGCTCCCTTTCTCCCACTATTTTCTCAGCCTGAGCTCTTTATAATGCAGCCTCTTCAGGGCTGTGGCCATCTCTTGTGATGGCTACGTACAGCGCCTAGCACACAGGGAGTCAGGCCCCAGCAGCTACCACAATATAAGCAGCAAAATGCAAGAGTCACTTTGTCTCAATTGTTTTCTCTTGTCTTTCCTGCCAGGTGGCCTTAGCCCCAGTTCCACCATCAGCCAAGGCCAGCATTAACCACTGCTCACGAGCTGCTTGCAACAATTTAGTCGTGGCATTTCGCACCCCTCTATTCTGGGTTTGCATCCCCTTGCCCCCTGCATGGTCAGTGTCCAGGAATCAGCTGGTGGGATGGAGGCGGAGGGACCCGATCCACGCATGCTCTCATGACACAGCTGTCAGGCTGCCTGAGGTACAGGTAGAGAGATCCACCTCCAGACACCAGGGAGAACCAAAATTACAACTCTCCCTGTGAAACAGTGACAGTCCCTGCCCCCCCACACACCTTCACTTCTCCACTTTCCGCCCCCGTCGCTGCCTCCTCCTTTGCTGTTCAGCCCTACTCAGATGCACCAAATCCATCACCTCCTGAAAGGCTGTCACTTGCCTGGTGGCCTCTCGCGGTCCTGCCCATCTCTCTCTCAGCTCAGATTTGCAGTACGATACAGGGCAGACATTACCACCCTCCTCACTGCAAACAGTCCCGGACACCCACGTTCAGGGCCGGACACAGGCACGGGCTAACCGGGCAACTGCCTGGAACCCGGGCAGAACGGGGGCTCCAAAATGGTAATTTTAAAATGATTATTAACATTATCTCTGGCAAAGGGGAGCCCAATACTAAAAGTTCGCCTGGGGCTGCCAGGAGCCTAGGTAGGGTGCTGCCCATGCTCAGCAGTACTCTCATGCCAATCAGGATGAAAAGACATCCAAGCCAATCTGCCAAGGGCCAGGCCCTCCGCCGTCTCGTTCAATGCATGTGCTTCTGCAGGGGTTGGGGAGTTCCCATTTTCACCACTTCACCCTGGTGGGAATAAACACCGGGGCAGCCTTTGCCCTGTCTCTACTGCTCTGGATCCCAAAGGCCTTTCCCAGCACTAATACAGCCTGGTGGGCCCTCTGCAAAGCAAATGACTTTAAAACCCTTTTTGCAAAGACAACTGTAAAGTTGCTCAACGTCGCCACGGGTGTAACAGCAATCAGAGCCCGTGAATTTGACTGCAGCCTCTCTGGGAAAGTTTCGCCCAGATCCCAGGGAACATGCTCGAGCACATCAGTGGTTCTGCCAAATGCAAACGGGGCGGAGGACGTTCCCAGCCTCCAGCACCGACTGCCGGATGTGCCCTCACCACTGTGATGAGGACCCTGCCCACTGTGATGACCTCTGCTTCAGCACGGCAAGGATGTGGGAGCCAAGTGACCTTGTGAAAGGTCAGGCCGCTGCGCACCGCCAAACAAATACCCTTGCAAGGAGCCGGCAGGGCCAAGGCAGCGTGGGGAGCTGCTGATTAATGCAATTACAAATCACACCGTGCTCTCTGCATGGCCTTTCTGCTTCGCTGGCCACTAAACCCCCAGGGACAGCAACTGCCTCACCTGCCATTTAACACGGAGGGCGAGAGCTGAGAGGCGAGAAGAGCTGAGGTGATGCACAACCGCATGGCTTAATCGTTACCAAATACATCACCTCTTTGGGGAGGAATAGGAAGGGACTCGCAGACCTTACTTGGAGATTTAATGTTAAATGCTACACAATAAGGCATAGCTGCAAAAAACCAAAAAAGCTGTCCAAGTGAGGAGGGGGAAGGGGAGGAAACTCAGCAAACTGAGCCTCAGCTGTAACTTTTCTCTCCCAAGCCACAGAGGACAAGAGAGCCAGGCGTCCTGGCTGCTTACCCGCTGCTCCTAAGCCGACGTCGATGCTGGTTCTCTTGAATTCACAGCGACTCTGGGTCTCTGGCATAACGAGCTGGCGGCTCTGATGCAGGTTGGAGATGATGGTAGAGAGGTCGCTATCACGGCTGCAACAGAGCAGAAAAACACCAAGTTAAGGAAATCCTATTTGCCACCACGTAATTGCTGCATGTGTGTGTGTGCACGCACACATGTGCATGCGAGGTTGTGTGTGTGTGCATGCTGGCACACACACACGTAAGTCTCTTATCTGCCCTGGCCATTTCTGAGTTACAGGGGAGATTCTCCCCCTCCCTCACTTAAAGTCAGTCCCCCAAGCAACCTCCCTCACTTTTGGGGAGGGCGAAGTAAGCAGCAAGTCCTCACAGAACTGCCTGCTTCCTCCCTGCAAAGCGCTCTGCGGACACCAGCATCCGAGATCTCAGCCTTGCCAGGGGGAACTTGTCCCAGGTCAAAGGACCAGAAACTGTCCTGCCTATTCCTAAACTGACACGAAACTAGAATTCAAATGGGTGATAGCGGGGTGATAAGATAGCTGGCACACTGCTGTTTGGGAAAAAATGGATAGCTTTTTAGTTCTACCATGCGTGTCAGCCGGTTTGACTTACTCGAATAATATTTTTATATCCAGAGCACTGCCACAGACCCACCATAGTCACAGAAAGTTAAGAAAACAACCTTGCTTGTAAGACCCATTTTCACCCCATCACTCTATAACAGATACCAAAATAACTCCCTCTTCCTTTTGGGATATGAACACACATTACAGAAGGTGTCTAAATATTATTCTGCCTGTTATCCTGGCATCAAACTGCTTTAACCCCCCCCTTTCCTCCCATGGAACGTACGAGAGAGAGAGAAGGAGAAGAGTAAAGACATTCACTGCAGCAACTGCTAGATTTAAGACTGTAAAGTTCCCTGCCTTACCAATCCTTGCCTTCATACATTATATATAACAATCGCGGATAGAGACAGACATAAATACAGATAATAGACGACATTTAAGAGAGAGAAAGCTGCATGCCCCTCTGCGTATGTAGAAGTAAACGCTGGAAAGTCTCCATCCGTTTTGCTTAAAGGTGTATGATAAATCACCCATCTCTAGCCCAGAGGGCTCGTCCCATGCTGAGCTGCCTGGCTATGCTCCATCCGCTCCTCTTCCCAGCCCGGAGGCAATAGGCAGAAAGAAGTTAAGATATCCCCCCCAAAAAACATTCCCACCGTGTCGGAGGGTCCCTATCAGCCGTTACTCACATGACCAGGGCGCCCGCTCTGTGCGACACACAGCACATGACCACCTGCTTGCTTGCTCGGGGGAGACGGTCCTAACCTGGGACTCCCAGGGCAACGCTGATGGTGCATGATCTGCAGAGTTACCTAGCAGTCCTCTCCCTTTAAATAGCCCCCTTCTTGTTCTCCCCACCACCACCACCACCCCCCTTGGCCCCCGGCAGGAACAGGCACAGAGCTGCTCAAATGCTCCAAAGAGCCGGTCCCCAGTGGAGAAGCGGGTGCTAATCTGTCGTCTAGCTCTCTGCTAATCAGATAAGTTTATGACAGAAAGTCTTTAGACAGAGGTGCTTTCAGCAGGCGTCTGGCTCCAGATTTTCGCAGGATGCAGCAGACAAAAACAGACTTTGCTCCAGCAGCTGCTGTCATCCGCTCTGCAGCTCCCTGCCCCGCTCCCCCCCTTACCGCCCCCCCCCCAACTCAGGGCCAAAATAGGATGCTCAGATCTCAAAGCCTTTTAGCACCCTCTGCACTTCCATCCGTTAAACCACTGCAGACTCCTCTTTACGCAAGCAAAAGCCTAATTACTTAAACAGGTCCTCAGGTGAGTGGGAAACCCATTTTCCCCCTGTGCCAAGCAGTTTTGAGTCTTATCCTCTTTCAGCTGCCACCTTTAAGATGCATTATGCAAATATTTCAGTGCCTTAAGTCATTTATGGGATTAATTTGAAGTGATTATCAGTTCTTTTTAATCATGCAAATCAATAACTGGATGGCGGGTACAGAGGACAAATGCAGATAAACGCTGTCATCAGCACAACACCAGCGGCGGGGAGGGGAGGGAGAGAGGGCTGTAGGGTGAGGAGCAGCACAGAGGGATAAAGGCAGGGAGCAGGAGGGGAAAAAATGGGATGATACTGTCTCGTCTCCCAAAGGAATCTAGGGCACCTCGCAGATGGAAACAAAGCTACAAAACAGCACACAGGGGTTGTTTTATCCACCCCAGAAATGCAGCCATCTCTGGGGTGGAGCAGGGCCACTATTCAACAGTGCGCAGCCACAGGGCTCATCATTTTATAAGGCAAAAAAACCCCAAAAAACCCACCCCAAAGTAGAAAACTCTGCAGTGAACACTGCAAAGGGAAATCTGATGGGAGTAAAATATCACTGCTCCAGTGCTAACCTTCCAGTCTTCAAATATGCAAGAGGAGATTTTTAGTGATCAAAAATGCCCAGGACCTCTGATTTAATTCAAGGCACTAGGGGAGAAGGGAGGAGAAAAGGGAATCATTGTGGGGCATTTGAAGGACCCCCAAAGAGGTCTCCCATACAAATGCTGAGCAGATCCAGCGCATGCACAGCTTGTGAAATCTGATATGGTCCTAGCAACACGAGCCACGGCTGGAACACAACCACCACGGATGATGAATTCAGATGAATTTGGATGAATTGCTGTGGTGGGGGGAAGGCGACAAGAAAAGGGGAGCTGACGTAGAAGGCAAAGAGGCCACGGCAGCTTGTAATGCGGTGAACCGCGGTTCCCTGCGGTCTTCAACTGCAAGCGCTTTGGGATAGGAAGGAATAACAGCTGTGGCAGTCCATGTCCCCATGTCCACCCTTCCTTTGGGGTCAGGAGCTGTGTTAGGGAGGCTTTGGTTACTACAGGCCAAGTTCACCCCTGGAATCTAATGCCATTTGCTTACAAACAGGGAAGGGTTTGGGCCTGTACATTTAACCAGCTGTCTTCTACTTGGATGAAAGCACAGTCCCCTTAACAAAAGCACTGCGGAGGGCAGGGGGAGGCTCTGCCCAGCTTCTTGGGTGTGTTGTAGGGACACTGGGAACACAACCGTTCTGCTGCCTGTGCAACGGGGTGGAAATAGCTCAGCTGTCTGTCTCCAACCAAGCTGCATCAGAGAAGGATGGAAGACCCACAGAAAACGAATGATAAAAAGCAGTCCTCCTGAACCCCCCCTAAAAGCAGACAGCTCCTCCAACACCCCAAATCAATGGCTTCCTCTCCCCCGCTCCCGTCAAACCCAATGAACGTCTCAGCCAGGCCTTAATCTGTTAGATTTTGCACTGCCACGCACCACGGTCCTTGTGAACGCCGGTGTCGGCTGGCAGCTCCATCCGCGGTCCACCAAAGTGTTCCCTTCCTTCTTACACCCAGTCTGCCCCCTCCTCACTTTTATCTCTTGCACTGAATTGGCTGTGCTCCTGTCTGAATGCGATCGCATTGCCCTCTACTGGTTTATCCACATAGATGATAAGGGGCCTAACATTATCGCTTCTTTGGGGAGACTTCCTACAGGTTGCAGGGGAGCTGTCTAGTTTTGCAGGAGAAGGAAGGCCATGGGTTCTAGCCCCAGCTCCCTCAGTGCATGTGTGTGACATAGGTTGAAATTATGTCTGTAATACACAGATTCATTATTGTAGCCCCCTGCTGTGCTCTGCCCCTACATCTTTTCCTGGCAAGTCACGTGGCCAAAGCATTTAAAAGAGTCAGTGGTGCCAACCCCAGAACACAAAGCAAACAGTGTCTCAAGGCCCCATGTCAAGTCCCGCAGGTTCGATACACCCCTGATGCAGTTGATGCACATTCTAGAGAAACCAGATGCTACAAAGAAAATCCAGCCCCGTTACCTGGCTTCTTTTGAAAGCACTTTGAGTCCAAATTCAAAACGTCTCCTCGCTCCTTATATGCCTGGCAGCAGCCAGGCTCAACTCTTCTTTGCAGATGTGAGAGGGCTCCTCCTTAAAACTTTCCATCATGTGCTCTGGGAGCTGAAGCCAGGCTCCCCAGGCACTGCCTGCAGGGCTCATGCAACATCAGCTAGTGGAAGGCATAACCTAGGCAACATGCGCGGTGTGGAAACAGAGCCTCTGCCCACCTGCCAGGCTGCTGGCTGCTCTGAGCACGTGCCTGACGTGCCAGCCCTGCTCAAAAGGCAGAGATGCAATGAATGAGAAGCCCCTCAGGACACTTCAAGCGGGTTCGTGCAGGTTCAGCCAATGCAGTATTAAAGGTATTTTCCCCGGACAGCACGCACCAGGCAAAAGCACATTGTTAAACCTAGTGACCCGGTCCAGCAGACACGTCTCTGAACTGGTTCCAGCCTCCTACAGCCCAGCACGAATGAGGAGTCCAGAAAGCAGGTCCCATCGTCTCCCTTCCACACCACAGCCCTGACACCCATTCATGAGACAGCCTCCAGTGCAAACCCTTGTGCACTTTTTAACTAGATGGGCAAAATTCCCACTGACGCTGCTGGAGGCCTTGCCTGTGTAAGGACTGAGTAAGCTCCAGAGAGTCAGGCCAGACTATCGCAGGCCATGGGGCTAATGGGCAAGGTTTGGGAGCCAGTGGATGCTCCTTCTACTGGGAGCTCTGCCGTGGGCAAGCTGCGTGACCTTGGACACATCAATTCCCCTCTCTGGACCGGTGCTTCCCATCTCTTCCTCCACCTGTCTTCGCTGTCTGGAATGGACGTCCCCGTCTGCTGTGCGTGCAGCGTCCCGATGGAGCCCAGATCTCAGCTGGAGTCTCTAGGCACTACCTTGCTAGACAGGTTTTGTATTGGTAAATGAAGGGTCAAACCACAAGGGTCATTCTTCTGCAAGAATGAAAGCTCTGCCGAGGCTTGTCATCTGCACATGGCATCTCCTCCGACCCTGTAAGACAACAGAGAGGATCCAAGTCCCCAATTCTTTAATGCGATGCAGTGACCCCAAAGGGAAGCGGCCTGTGCTAAGGGGATTGGAGGAAGGGAAGCTTTTTCCCCTGGAGAGGATTTTCCTGTCTGTGTGCTGAAGCTAATAATTCCCCACAGGTGCTCACTTCCAGCCTCAGCAGGGGCAGGATCACATCCTGCCTCTCTCCTGTCTTGTCTCTGAACTGCTGCTGAGCACCTGTTAATACAGACACTCCCCCCACCTCTACAAACACACACACACACGCACACAATCAGATTAAAGGTCTGATCCCTTCCAGTAGCGTAATATTATATTTTAAAAACCGGATTAGAGAAGGGGGCTAGAGCGAGATACGGATCTCCTGAAAGGTCAGAGAGGAGACAGATAGTCTTCTAAAGGGCTGCAGGTTGCCATAGCAATATTCAATTTGTGCGTTTTTTAGTAATTAACGACTTTGGAGCCTGCAGCAACACAGGTAGGACTGCGAGGAGCGGAGACGTGCATGTTACAGGGCACGGCTGTGTAGGGCCTCTCCCCTTTGCCCATGCCATCTGGCCTGGCCAGTTTTGTCCCCTGCAGTAAAATTCAGAGTGCAAAGCAGGGCACTTGCACCTCCTGCTACCTGAGCGCGGGTGTAAAATAACGGGGTGCACACACTGTGCCCAGGAACGTGGAGGCCGCGTTAGCCCTTCCACCAACAAGACCCTGAATGGGGCTAAACCAGACCCCCCAAAATCAAAGGAGGTCCATGGGGATGGCTCCTTGGCTCCAATGTTCAAAAAGCTGCCCAGGCCCTTTGCTTCCTGGCTGAATGGAAACATGGACAGTTCCTATTCCCTGTCTCCAAAGCTGTGGAAATCCCAAGATGACTTCCCCAGAGATTGGACCCAAGACAGTGGGGACTCTTTGGGCAATCAGCTGCTACCATGAGATTCCTGCCATTCAGAGGCCAAAGCACCCTTTCAAGCGGCTTCAGGATTTTGAGATTTTGGAAAGTCAGTTCAAAGCACGGCACCAATTGTCGCCTCCGAGCCAAACCCTAAGCTCGCCCAGGCCTTTGTCTGAACAGACACCTGCATACCACAAAGAGTTAACTCCTCAGTCATTTTTAATTATGACTGATCTACTTCCGTGGCTCGTTCTCTCTCTGGATATATCATCCCATCTTTGGGACCTCGTACTTGGCTGCCCTGGATCTGGCGAAGGCTGAGGGTTGCATAGAGCAATCAAGCGTCGAGCGTGGATGAAGCGCCGAGATCCGGTCTGCGTGGAAACTTCCCTCCTAATAAAAGTGAGGGCTGGGCAACGGTTGCCTGAAGGCATTGAGCGGTGACTCCACAACACTGAGCATCCCTGAGAATGGCACAGGCCCCATAATGAACTCGGCCTCATGAGGAAGACATTTTAACAAGGAGTGAGTCAACGGCAGGGTGGTTCTGCTTTTCCCCGGAGCCTGGGAGAGGTTTGCGTCCCTCGGACCACGCTGTACATCAATCCTCCCTTTGCTTTGTTGGTTTCTCCACTGAAAGAACATCTTACGCCTTTGCAAACCACTTTCCATCTGACGGGATTTGCACCCTGCCACTCGGCTCCCTCTCGCTGCCAAAAGCAACAATTGGAGAAGTGGCTGGATATTATTATGGCTTGGGTAACTGTCAAGTCCTAACGAAACCAAGGCATGGGAGCAGCGTATCCATTCACCAAGAGTACAGGACGACTGCGGTCAGGGTCACAGAGGGACCACAAGCAGTAGCTAGCTCACCAAAACACCACCTGCAGCTGCAAAGCCAGCAGGGTCCAGCGTGGGTTGCTCCACTAGCGGGGTCAGGTGTGAAGTGCAAAGGTGCAGGCCGTGGAAACAGCCACCAGGAAACGGGCTCTGGTTTGTTCCAGTGCAGCTCACCAGACTGTGGTTGGAGCAGAGCGGGGGCAGATCCGGGGGAAGGGGAACCAATGCACTTGCACCCCTCTTTGATTCCTGCTCCACCCAACATTTAAAGCCAACTGCCTGGCAGTGGCAACAGCATTGCTAGTCAAGCAGCAGCGAGAGCATCAGCTGAATTCATGGCTCGGTCCAATCTACCAGATCCCTTCTAATCTCTTCATTCCACAGGTGTTAACGACCCCATCTTTTTTTTTTTAATAGTCTTGATGTTCCACCAATCAAGCTAGCCTCTGTCCTGCCATGCTGCTGCCTGTTAACTGCATCTGGTAATGAAGCTCCTACTTCACAGCCCTGCAGATTGTTTTTAACTCATTGCAATGAAATTATATTTGTTTTAGCTTCAATCTTCAATACCGAAAAATCCAGCCCTAGGCCCCTAGCAGATGTGTAAAGCTTCCAGTTCATTTTTAACAGGAGAAAAATGTGTGTTGTTTTACATGTGATGATGATGCACCCCCACTTTTCAAAATCCTCGATCTGCCCACGGAGCAGGGTGAGCAAACCCCACTTCTCAGAGGGCATGCATACGATGATGCAGAGCTAAGCTCGGACGGATCCAGACAGGCATGGGAGAACCAGGCAGCCGCCCAGGGCCCAGACAGAAAGCGGGCCCGAAAATGATAATATTTTTTCCGTTGTCCGATTACTATTATCATTATCTCTGGCAAAGTGGGGCCCGATACTAAAGGTCTGCCTGAGGCCGCTAGGAGTCTAGGTACGGTACTGGCCTCGGGGTGACTTCGGCTGCGGACAGGCAGGACTTTCAACTGCTTAAACAGGAGAGGGGGAGTTCCCCTTAGGAAACGCACATCAGCATTTCTGATACAAACTAGTCCATCTGCATGGACATGAGAGAGCTGCACCTCTGTGACTTGAACCCCGAAAGAAAGCTACAATGATTTTATTGCACGTATGCTGCTAGAGGAGCATGCAAACAGAACAGGCGTGTCGGAGTATCCCACAACGCCAGTACCATGCTGAAGCCGCATAATGCCTTTACATCCGTCCACTCATACAAACACAAGAGCATGTCCAGCATGAATTAGACTATCGCAGAAGCCTGAGCAAACTCAAGCTGATTTGAGCACAACAGGGCAGTTCCTGAGAAGCCAGGCTGACTTTTTCTCCTGGTCAGCCTGGCTATTTAGCAAGCGTTACAGGACTGGCTGGAGCATATAGACTAGCTGTGGGTGAGTAATATAGGGCAGATGGACAGAAAGGAAGGGGGAGCAAGAGGGAGAGAGACTGCTGGGAAGTGAGCAAAGTGATCCAACAGAGGAGTGAGTGCGTGAAAGAACAGAAACGAGTTATATGCCCCTTGGGGAAAGGGAGGAGAGGACGCAGCGTATTGGAGAAAGGAGAAGAGCGCATTGGAAAGAGGAGGGGAAGTGCCTGTGAGGAGAGGAGAGAGTTCAAGCAGGAGCATCAGGAAAATCCTTCAAGAGGAAGCGAGCGCACGCAGGAAGGAAGGACGGACCAGGGCAGCCCTGGGGAGGAAGAAGGCAGAGAAAGAATAGTGGTAGGGAGGGAGGAAGGAAGGAAGGAAAGCAAGAGATCTCCGAGAGGAAGGAAATAAAGAGAGCAGGGGATATGCACTCAGCACTTTGCAGCTGCTGCTTTCCGATGTCAGCAAATACCCATCACTGACTGTCTGCACAATCCAGCATCCTTCAAGCCCCTGAGCAGTAACTAACCCCAGCGGAGGTGGCCCCACCTCCTGGTCTGGCTCACCATGCGATGCAGCACAGTACAGCCTTGCTTGCTAATGCTTCTGCCCCCGCCTGCTCCGCGCCTCACTCTCAACCTCTCCGAGCCCCATTCCCCATTGCCCTGCCCTCTGGGAGCTCACTTATGCTGAGGCAGAGTGCACTTTGCACACCGGTACAACACACTTTGCACCAGTACAACTGATTTTGCATGCTTTTGTACCGATGCAATGGAGAGGGGAGGCTGTTCTATAGCTCTGTAGCCAGCCTGTCCCACAGGAGCCAGTCCGAGCGCTTCTCAGCTCGTGGCAGCATTCACAGTCAATGAGATTTAAAAGCCATTCACACTCATGCTTCACACAGCCTTATCACCTCCAGGCAGCGGAGGCCAGCAGATGGCTTTGGACGTGAGGAGATTCCCAGGGAAAGGCCACGTCAGGAGACTGTTGTGGAAACAAGCAACCAAGTCAAGACTTATCGCCCTTCAACTTGCCTGGGACTACAGAGGAAACTCAATCAGGCGGTGACAAATGCACGTTTACCGTGTTGCGGTGGAAGCAAAGGGAGACTCTCCTGTCTAACGAGCACGCCCAAGGGGTCACACCGTCCAGACTGCACAGTGGCCTTTGGAACAGCCAACCAAGGATCACCCCCATTCCCTCTGAGAGCAACCATCCTGGATTTTACCAGGAAACCAGTGGAGGCCAGGGCAGGGCTTTGGAAGTGCAGTCAGCATACGAATGCTTGCACAGGCCAGATGCAACTGAAAGCCAGCAGCCCAATGCTTCACTGCTGTAGCTCAATGCTTGGACATGAAGAGTCCCCAACAGACCAGGTTGGTGCACCATGATGTGTGCCCACAGCTAATGGCAATAATGATTACAGCAGGATGACAATGTTTTCAACACGCACACGGATTGCCGCACGGTCTGCATTTACTGGAACCAGTATCGTCGTTCATGATCTGCAAAGCCAGCTGCTCCACCAACCCCCTCCATCATGGTCCGCTCATGCTCACCACAGAGCTCTGCAGCTTACAGGAAGAGGAGCTGGAAAAGAGGTGCCACTGGTGGAAATGCTACCCCCTGGTATGGAGAGAGAAGGCATCAGCTGGAAGGAGGCAGCACGTGGTTCTCTTAGTTCTTTTACAGGGAGTCTCAGCAGCCTCGGTGCGACCTTGCTGCTACAGCGAAGGGAGCTCTGCCCCCGCCATCGATCGGTAATGGCCCGGCAGCCCCGAAAGGAGGGTCTCTCGGCAGAACCCAGGCAGCATTTTGGTGAAAGGGAACAAATAGGGTAGGCCAAAGTGGCGCAGGCCCGGCAGCAAGAATAAAGGGAATGATAATGAAATGAGCAACCCACACACACACACCTGGAGAAGGCAACAATCTCTTCCTTGCACCGAACATCACCCTGGCAGGTGCAAACCGCTGCCCGCTCTGAGCTTCCCTCTCCGTGCTTTCCCTGTCATAAGGAATTCAATGCTCAAAGAATTCAGAGCCAGGAATTAAACACCACAACCCCCTTTCTCCCCCACCTGAGTCTAAAGAGCCAGTGCATCTATGGGGAGGAATCTGGACCCTTGAATCCCTGTGGAAATGCATGCCCGGGTACGGCCCAGGAGTGGAAGAAAGGAGACCCGGCTCCCAACCCATTCAGTGCTTGGTTTCTCTGCTAAGGCTAATGAGGAAGTTACTGATGCCTGGACAGCAACCAGAGTGCTTGCACCAGCCCACCGGGGCTAAGCCCTGCCAACCCTGGGCACTCACAGGGCAACAGCTCCCGGCAATCTTTAGCCCAAACCGGGTTTAGACTGGCAGCCATGCCTTTAAGTGTGTTTCATTTACAGGCATTAGCAGCGACTGTGTCTTTAACAGGGAGAAGGATGAAGAGACTAATGGATGGAGACAATTAACCGAAAAATAAATCAGTGTCAGAGGCTCCACATCTAGCGGAGGCGGCCAGGCGCCCGCGGGCTCTGGTGAGACTTTCAATGCGTTGCTCAAAGTGATTGGAGGGGGGAAGAGAAATGAGCAAAAGTTGGTTAACATCTTAATCAGCTTCAAGGAGGACTGCAGCCCCCTGCCCACTTGCAACGGGGAGGCCATGCCTCAAGCAGCATGTCCCCACAATGGCCATGTCTTGCTTCCTTCCTTCCTCAGGGAGGGAAGGCCGGCACGGGCCTTTGAAACAGCTAACACTAGCACAGGATCCTACTGCAATGGGGGCACTTTGCCCACCATGCACCACTGATCAGCAGCACATGGATTTGCTTCCCCTGCACCCTGCCTGGAGAGGAAATCAGGGCACCAGGCAAGGACAGGGGAATCCTAGGTTTGACCCCCTGTTCTGCAGCAATGCATCCTTAGGCGAGTCATTTCTGCTCTCTGGACCTCATTCCCCCATCTGCAGCACATGGAAGTTTTCAGGATAAATGTAAACACTCTAACGATAAACTACACCTCAAGAGAGCAAGAGATTGGGCCAGATCCCCAGCCGACTCAAATCAGCAGCGCTTCATTGATTTCAATACACTAAGCTGAATCTGGCACCGACCCTCAAAACCTTAATTAAATTACAAGCAGAGCTAGAAAAATTCAGATTACTTGGTCAGAAACTACAGATCCGTTTGAAGGGGGCAAGCGGGGAGACCGATCCAAGCTCCTGGAAAGGACCGAGACCCAGAAAAGCACCACGGGAGGAAATAAAACGGAAAAATATTTCTTTTTAAATATGTTTCACTGACTCTCCATCCCCTTAACGATCACTCAGCAACAGCAGGGATTATATTAAATTTCACTGATCAATACAGTCACCATAAAACTGTCCCGACCCTCTGCCCCTCCCTACAATCAAAAACGAAAAAATCCAATATGCAAAATGAGTAACAGCAGGGCTTGCAGGGGGAGAGGTGCAAGGACATTTGCTAAGCTCACAGAATCAGACAGCGAGCCTGAGCGTGTGCCCAGGGGTTTGCTCCGAAAATGCGCCTGTGCTGCTCCCACTAGCATGCTGAGCGCTGCAGTATTTCTGGCCCGCTCTTGTCCACGACCTCTCCGGAGACCGGAGACCGCTCCGGCGCTCCATCTGGCTCGGGTAACAGGTTCGAGCTCTGTTTACTCTGCAGCGGCTTTGTGCTGCATATCAAACACACCAGCTCTACGCGGGCCAGGATCTCTGCCTCGCCGGGTCGATAGATCACGCAATGATACAGAGTTTGCAGTCCTAATGATATTACGATACAGCCAAAACCTGCAGAGACTTGAGCAATTCTTTCATCCCCTTCCAACCTTTATTCCACCCCTCTCCCGCCTTCCCCCCACACCAACGAACGCTTAGTTTTTAATGCTGGATATCTTGTCTGAGGACAGAGACAGTGCCCCAGTCTACACGCCGTCAGAGCTGTTTCGCAACATGCAGACGGGGAGAGCGTGGCGCCTGGGCTGCCTAAACTGGAGCACACGCCCAGGGATGGGCCGGGTGCATGGACGAGCCAGGGACTGCATGGAAGAAAATAATGATCTTTTTATGGGAGCCATTAAAGGGGAAACCCGGCGTGGTCTATAAACACTGTGGCATCGCTATACTGCGGAGAACATAACCTCATGTAACAGCAACCGCTACGGCACTTTGGGCCTGGCTCAAAGTCATCTCCGAGGCTCCAGCGCTGTTTACTTTTGCAATAGCTTTCCTAAACCTAATAACCGGCTTGCAAAGCAATGAGCTTTCCAAACAACGAGCCGCCCAGCCTCCCATGACCTCCAAGGGAGCCTGGTGCTGGTGAGAAAGAGCCAGACGGATGGATCTGGGCCCTGGAAATCCTTTGCGCTGCCCCAGGAAAGGCAGAGCATCTAAGTTTGCCCACAAAATGACCACAACACCCCTGCCCCTCGACCTGGATGGCTGGCCGCTGGAGACCACTCAGTCACTTTGTCTGAGCTCCCGCCTGATACGGGCCAGACTCTCACCCAGCGATAATACCAGTTATCATGGCAGCTCTGCATAAGTAGATTAAATATGAGGCTTACTCTTCTGCCCACCGGGAAGCAGATGGAGACTAACACATACAGGGTCAGACTAGGAGCAAAAGGTTCCTGATCCCCTCACCACCTCCCTCCTTCACTCAGTCCCTTCTCCTTATTTTAACCATGGCAAAATTCAAATGATGCACAGACTGCAAGGTCACCGAATATATATATATATATATATATATATATTTTAACGAGTACTTGGCAGCTGATGTACGTATAAGAAACTGTCTGTACGTGTGAGCAGCTGAGGTGGCAATGTCAGATCAGCTACCAAGGGAAAGTCCGACAGAATTTAAGCAAAAATGATACATTTTCCATAGCAGTGTTGGAGCGATGCTGTAGCATCAAGAGGGTCCAGGAAAAATGCAAGAGGCAAGGATTTTTGTGGGCGATATCTTATATTAGACCACCTGTACAGTTGGGAGGGATACAGGCTAGTTTTGGGGTACAAAGTGCCCTTCCTGAGGTCTCCAAGACAAAGCAGACCCAGCTTGAGCTCGATAGCAGATTTTCGGTAGGGTTGCTTTTCACCATCCTGCAGCTTTTGAGAGAGAGAATCCTGTCCATATTACATAATTCTGCATGAGTCTTCACAGAAGCTCCAGAAATGATCTCATTCACTGTTAAATTTGATAGCTTTCAAGAGAAATTTCTTAAGAAGGTTATTCCATTTCTGTAGGATCTTATCGGTTTCTTACTTATGGAGCAATACGGGGCAATGCTGTCTAGGGATTTAGGCCCCAACTTCAGTTTAGAAAAAGCAGGGTTTTGTTAAGTCAGACCTCCCAAGAAACGCTCCATGGTCTTTGATGCTAGTGAGAACTGTTTTTTGCATACAGACTTCAGTAATGGCGCCTGGCATTTGTACTACCAATGCTCTCCCTATTCACTAAGTGACACACAAGTGCAGTTTACACTCTACAGCAATGGTTCTCAACCTTTTTCTACTTAAAGGCGCCCTCATTACACTCAAGGCCCTCCTCAGAAAATGCCAGCTCTTAGCTTTCACTGTTTTTGTGACTGTGGAAAAAATACCAGAGCAATTCTTCCGTCGCAAACCAACTCAGAAAGCCGACAACAGGTCAGGATGTGTTTGATGCTGTGGATCCCTAGGTGAAATCTCTGGTTTGATCCTGTGTAGGTGTTTGCACACCTATGAGGGCTTGTGTTGCGCAGCACCCATGAAAGGATCTCATAGCATCCCAGGATGCCACGGCTCCCTGGTTGAGTACCATGGCCCTACAGTCGACAGCCCCGATCTGCATCCAGGAGGAATCCTTCCCGTCTAAATGGGAGTCTGTGCAAGTGCGGCACCATAGCACATGTGCCTGTGACATGGGCAGGAGACAACCGCAGATTAACTAAGCAAGGGTTAAATATGGAAGGCGATGGAATGACGAAGCCATGTGACAACCTTGCCCCATTGCTCTGTTTATATGTTGGATCCCTTTCCATTGCCCTTCATCTGGTTTTTGTTTTGAAAAAGAAAACAAATGCTTATGTACATGCTTAATTTTGAAGTATGCGGGTGGCTCCACTGAGGTCATGTGCTTAGAATTAAGCATGTGCCTCAGGACCTCCAGGATCGGGGCTTTAGTTTACACCACTTTCCCATGCTTGCTCTGATTTGTACAGCCCCCAACGCAGGTCCCGAGCGGACCCAGCCTCCAGGTGCTACCAAGACACCCATAGGCACCTTCTTACAGACAGGCCAGAGACCCATCCCTTGCAATAATCCTGAGACAGTCTTTCTAAGGCTTCAAGGCACGGGGCTGAACTTCCCCTCTGACATCTTGCAGAGCACAGGCAACAAAACCTTGAGTCCATGCCGTTAAATCCAGTGATCCCCTCCGCAAGTCACCACCAGCAAAGCTGGAACCTGGCACCTTCCACACGGGTTGCACCCCTTTGAAGGAGCCACGGCAGCCCACACCACAGTAAATTTACTGCGATACATTGGGGAGCCCCAGCAGCTGCTCAGTTTTTTCTTGCGAGTCCTTGCAAAAGACCCCTGCCAATGTGTTGCAAGCAGTGAAGAGGCTCCAGTTCTCTGGGATTAACAGGCTCCCTGGGCAGTACTTGGGAGGAGAAATTTAGCCAAATCAACTTTCCCCGGGCATTTCTCCACTTGCCCTGGGGTGGCCTGTTTGTGTCACAGGCCCTCGGCCAGTCAGGCAAGGTCAGTGCCTCTGGCACTCCCCGCAGGTAAAACCAGGGTCCCTGAGTCAGCAGCAACGGTAGAAGGGATGCGGATCAGGGAGAGCTGGCAGCTTAGACTGATCAAGAGCCCCGTCCCCCTCCTGCTTATCACCTTGCAAAACACCCAGCAAAATCTCCCTAATCGTATACTGCACAGCCAATACCTCTCTGCCCAGGTCGGACAGAACGGCCCCAGTGGGATAAGGGCCTAAAGCTGGGCGCGCGAGGATTTGGGTCAAGGATTTGAAGGCTGCGATCGGGTGATTAATAAAAGAAGTGGGGATGGGGGGGGGAGGGAAGGGGAGGAGCGGCAACCACATTTGTCTCCATGCTAAATGATGGGCGGCATGACCTGCTGATAGGATGTGTCACTTTTCCACCAGAGAGAAGCAGATAAGCCCCAGGCAAAGCAGCCCGATGGGAGAGGGGGCTACCCTCCTTCTGCAAGCTTCTCCATGCCAGCAGATTACCCCTGCGATGAGCTGGATGGTGTCTTCTCGCCCATCTTGCCCCTGCCCACCAGCAGCACATTGCCCTCTCCCAGCACAAGCCCTGGGAAGGAGGGAATCTCTCTGCCTGGCCAGAGGCTGTGGGCTCTGGCATGGCCACACTGTCCTTGTCCTACTAAGAGATGGGGCACTTCATTCTCAAGGGCTATCCGTTTATCCCCTCCACAAGCACCACCTTCCCCATAAATTATACACAGCAAAGACATTTGTAAGAGGGCTTGTCAATGGGATGGGAGGGAAGCCTCCCGAAGAGTCCCTGCAGTTGCATGCCGAGAGCAGCTTCTACTCCCTCCCGAGGGCTACTGTCTGCAGGATGGGCAAGGGAGCCAGGCCACAGACATCCTGCCTTTGCTCCGCACTCTTCCCCACTCCCAAACCTCACCAGGCCAGGAAGGCAGTGATGTTGCTTACAGTGTATGCTCACCAAAAGATCCAAGAGGCAGGTGTACCTGGCTCCTCCTTTCCAGCCACCCCTTGGTGAGCACCCCAGGCAAGTGATCCCCATAAGAACTCCTCCCCCAGCCACGCTCCTCCGTTCACTGGAAGGTCCCTTACAAGCTGGGTTTGCTCGGTGGGAAGGCAGTCCCTACCTTGGGCTCACAAGACGGCGTGAGAGTTGGAGCGCAGGGCTCTGAGTCAGGAGGCCCCAGTCCCAGCTCTGCCACCATCAGCCTGGAGGGGGTTGAGTTGAATCACTTGCCTTCTCTGGGCCTCAGGTTCCACAGCTGCAAATTGGGGAGAAAAATGTTCACCCCTCCTCCAAACATCTCCTCTACCAACTCAAGAAGGCTCTGGAGATTCACAGACAGACAAGGCTATAAAAGTCCAAACCACTATTAACATTACACCTCCCAAGATGCATTTGCTGGTTCTCCCTCTTGGCTTCCTGGACCTATGACTTCTTAGACACATCTCCATCCGCTGGCACTTCACCGGCTCATCCAGGAGCAGTCCAATTCATCGCACGTTGAAGTCAATGGGTGAACTCCCTCTGATCTCCATAGGCACTGGACCTCAAAGTGGGGTTGGAGGGGGATTTCCTACTTGCAATGCTTGGTGCAGTGTATCTCCTCGCTCTGCAGCTTCCCCCAGTTACACCCTTTCTTCCTGTTCTGGCCTTCACGTTGCCTCTTTGCACTTCGTTGTTACTGAAGGACTCTGTCACTCACGGTCCTTCTCAAATGTCTGTCCTGATACACTGTGACAGCCACCTGTTTATCAAATGCCACCTCTGCCCACACCTGCCTCCCGCAGTCCCTCCGCCTTTGGAGGAGATGCTGCCCACGTGGCAGATGTGAAACGTCAGCACAGCGTATCAAAGGAAGCAAAGAAACAGACCTGCCAGCGCCAGTGCCAGTGCCAACCCCTGGGATGCGCAGCCCTAATTCTCCCCACCAACTGGTGCAGAGAAATGTATCTGGTGGCGTCCCGAGCAAAATGCCCATAAAATGTCATTAATGCTCATGACAGTTCATAAAAATGATCAGTGGACCTGGCAACTCCAAAAATGAGGTGGAAATAAGTTTAAAGATGTTTTCATTGTAATTCTACTGCGTCGGTTGGCACCTTGCAAGCCCATAAATAAAAATAAGGTGGAACGACATCATATCCATGCTGGACAAGGGAAAGGGAAGAGAGGAAATTCTGATCCAAGCATGGAACAGGCCCATTGTTCATGGTACCTTATTCTGTCTGGATGAGTGCCCATGTTGGTAGGATGATCTAAAAGTGTTTACCCCTGGAAGGTGTCAACTGGAGGTATTTTTGCCACAAATTTCTTACTATTGCCTGCAGAAGAGACAACATTATTGTAAGTAGGGCTCTGGGCTTGTAGGAACCATCTAAGTAGGTTCTAGTGCAATGCAGTGTTTTCACTTCCATTTCTGACACGGCCCCATCTCCACTACAGTGGTAAGCACTGGCTAAATGGTCTGGTATAAACACGGTCAGTGTGGGCATAACCTCCCCAGAAGGGAGAAAGTGAGGTGGAAAAGGCGACAGATTAGGACTAGAGTGGGAGTCTGCATCTCTCCCCACCAAAATCCTGAACAAGATGGGCAGCTACTTCCATGGGTCCATCACTGCTCCCTCCCCCCCTCCATGTAGGTTGTATCATGCCACGCAACCATCCCCATAGCTGGACACATCTCCCCCTGCAAATGCCAAAGCTCACTCAACCCTTCGTCACAGCCCCAGAGTCACAAAAACCTGAAATGAGGACCATGCAAGAGGGTACATAGCAAGGCAGGCTCCTTCTGGAACACATCGAGCATCATACCCACAACACGAGATACTTGTGCTATTGTCAGCAGGGTCAGCCCAGCCCAGCATGCAACAACCAGAAGCATCCTGCACTGCCCCTGTTTCACTGCCCCAGACTCTCAGCTCCATCAGGCTGTCCTACACGGCAAGGACCTCAGACTAATCTGTTCCGAAAGCTAGCACACTGGGCCAGTGGAGTCTCAACAGTTACAGAGTCTCTTCTTCTTCCTGCTGTGCTGTGCTCTGTGCGTGCACATGTACAGGCATGCACACACCCACACGTGCGCGCATACTCATATACAGGTTACAATGCACTGAAACAAAAAGTGTAACCACTCCCTACCATGCTCCTACTTTTCACCGGCAGCCACCCAACCAGGAGCTGCTGGTGTTCAGATGAACTCTCCCGAATGGTCCATCTTCATCGGCTCACCTGCCACAACCACTACAAGCCCCCATTTGTCTTCCCTCCAAACATCCATCAAGCCCTGCGTTATCGATCATGCCCCAACCACAGCCTGCAGCTCATCAGGGCCGCTAATGCAAAAGCCTCGCAGGGAGAGGGCACGAGAGGAACTGAAGGCAACCGCAGCAAACAATGCAACGGGGTCATCAGTCCCTTGGGGAGCCCCCAGACATAACCGCAACACAAATATCACCCTTGTTAATAGCCAGCCCACAAGATCTATCCGGCCCAATGGCATCCTGTGCGGCTTCCCACTGATCTAGTGATCCCAGGAGAGAATCCACCTTAAAAATTAGGGATGGTGGCATCTGTGCCCTCCCAGTGGAAAGGCAACTTCACTAGACAGTCGTGCACTTCGTAACTTCTGCAGGCCCAATAGGGCCCCCTTCATCCCACCTAGACACCTTCCCTCTAAGGTGCTCTAATAGCTCACATCCAAGCTTCAGATGCTTTCCCCGCTCAGCAAGTTAATTCTTCTACTTGGATACTTGGAGGCAGCGCTAAGCAGTTTGGGGGTCTCTGACTTTCCTTAGGATCTGGGTTTTGGTCTGTACTAATCTGCACTAAAACCAACAGGCTGGTACTCCTTGGCATTCCCTGAAAATCTGGGTAAGGACAAGATACAGCAGTCCAAAGCTCTCCCATTACAGCCCAGTGGAGATGTCACTGGGATGTGGGCAGGGCTCGGTGGAGCCGATGAAAGGAGTGCCTCCTCAACACGCAACTGGTGCATCCGAGTCTTGTGAGAACCTATTTAAACACCCCAAATTCTACCCGTTCCCTCAGTTCCTTAAACCATCAGCGGGAATGGATGAAACGTGGCAAAAACACTCGTCTGAGCTATTGAAAACAGGAGCCAAGGCATCAAGTGAAAAGACAGCGGGTCTGGAGGGCTCCCCATGTTGAATCACTCAACTACTTGACTTATTAAGACCAAGGCAAAACCAGCAGCTCCAAGCAGATCTTTCCTAATTTCACCATGAGGGCAGTGAAGCATGGGTTGGGTTCAGGCTGACTCCCCGCTCCTACACACTACCTGCAGTTCTGGTCCCAAGTCCATTCTCTGTTTCTTGTCCTGCAAGCACCTGAAATCCCTCAAGAACATGTTCCCAAAATTTCAGCCAGGACCTAGTAAACCCCAACAAGTTTACTAGCTCTGAAGATATCTTCACACCCATCATTTCCTCTCAGTTCGCTCCTCCCAAAAGCCATTCTCTCCCCCTTTGCAGTATGCTGGTGATTACAGTGAAAAAGGGAGTTGAGTGCTGAAAAAAAACAACCAAAGCGCACTATCCCTAAGCAAACAGACTGATCTGCTTTGTAAGCATTTAACCACCTTACTCACCTCTTTGTACGGAAAGGAGCACCTTTGTGCTTCCAATCGAGGCCAGATTACAAGCAGCAGTGAACCTCTCCATAATCTCTGCTAGCAAGTAGATAGCCTTCTTCCCCAGCCCGAGCCATTGCAATTGCTAATTAAAGCACTCTGAGAACAGCGGGGAGAAATAAGAGCCCTTTCAGCAAACCGTGGACACTGCACCACTCCACCCTCTCCCTTCATGCCTTTCTAATGACAACAGCACTTGTTCACCCAGAAATCCTCGGGAGCAAGGCCCTGGGTGATGCAAGACCGGCTGGATGGGGAGAACCAAAGAGCCTTGAGCTCCTTCTTCTACTCAAGTGGCTCTGCTGCATAAGACTCCTTGATACTCCCAGACCCTAAGTAAGGCGTGGAAGCAGTTTTATTACCAGACAGCTAACAAGTGATCAGCAGTAGCAGCAGCTCCTAAATCACAGCCCGCCTACTGATGCAATCCTAAAGGAGCATCTTGCACGTGGCCATTGTAGTGGAGGCTGCTCGCTACCACAAAGAACCAGCCTTGCCCAACATCATGGCTTTAAGAAGTGCAGTGGCAAGAAGCATTGAAATAAGAAGTGGGAAGCTCATCAAGAACCAAGGCGGTATTTTCTTTATGGTACATTTTCTAACGTTCTGCCCAGACTAGCCTTTAATGCCTTCAGGTCTTGAGATACCACTAAGATACCTCACCATCGAGGGCTTCCCACCCCCCAAAGCTTTGAATAAACTGTTCCAGACAATGTTACGGGACTCTGCTTGTTTCTTGATGTTTAGACCCAAAAATAAAATGAATTTACACGAGGGTCACTCACGCTTCAGCAGAGAACCGGAAGCCAGTCCCATTTCCATTTGAAGTCCTCATGAAATGGTGGAAGGGAAGGCAGGATCCATGACAAATGCATAATTGCTCCTCCCAGTTTGGCTTATATTATCTACATTCTTGATCTTCACACGGTGCTCCACATTACAAACAGAGACCAGGTTGCCTAGATTTTTCTGCACGATTGTATGTGCTTGCGGTTTTGCCCTTGGCCGAACCCCACCAAATGCTCTTCTTTCCAAGACAGAATGTTCTCAATAATGACTATCAGCTATTTGGATTTTGACGGCCTTTCTTCTTTCCTTTTTTTCCCCCCCTCCCTTGTTTAAACAAAAGAGAAAGGCCCATTTATTACTTGCTCAGCAACTATTGTCTGAAGTCAAACAGGTATGTCACCAAACAAACTGTGCCCGTCTGGAAAGCCTCTTCCCTCCAATGCACAGTCTGCACAAAACCAGACCGCAGCTGCCAACAAGGGCTTGTGCTAGTCAGGAGTTTCCTTGTTTGTATTGGCTTTGCCATCAGGACGAATGTCCTGGTAGAGAGCTGTGGCAGGCTGCAATGCTATGCAGATAAGGGCTTATGACCCATCCCACTAA